>NC_066582.1:365504991-365829867 GCF_024323335.1 Lathyrus oleraceus
CAAGAGACATTAATGATATATTTCGAAAAGGGCTTGTAATTTATAGTGAATATTACTATAAAATAATTAAAATAAGAATAAATTATTAAAATTGTTGTAAGAATATTTTAATCTGAATTAACTAAGTTTTAGTTTTGATATATATATCTTTGATTATTTCAATTTAACTTCCGATTTGCAGTTGCTAAAAACAAAATATTAATATATTATTTTGTTGTTAACATATGACTTTGAATTTTGTTGATTGTATCATATTAAAGGAAGTTTTAAAATTAACAATAATTAAGTGATTTAATATTAAATAGCACATCTCTTTCAAAAAATCTAAAGAAATTATACTTTAAAAGAATTAAACACGGCAAAACATCATTTAGCATTACAATATTTCTTTAAATCGACGTAAGTTTAATTTATCATTACATACATTTATTAATATATAAAAAGATAGTTTTCAAGAATTGTACTTGATTCGACAATAATTTTTGTCATTGCCAACGGCATCAAACTACATATAAAGATTGAAAGTGTGGACAATACACTTGTTTGATTCTATGGCCATTATGAAGATCAATGTATTTAGAGAGAAACCCCATCTTAAAACCGGATGTCGTCGGCCACTAATCTACTTTTATCCAATAATGTCAACCATAGACGTGATTTTTTAACTTAGTAGCTAGAGAGTCAACTTCAAAACCATTGATCTAAAAGTATATGAACTTTTTTTTTGAAAATGTTATAAACAAAACTACAATAAATAATTATTAATTTCGAAAGAGACATTAGTAATAAAAAAGTTTGTTTTTCTAATTGATTAATCTATTTAAATTAAATTTCATAATCAAAAGACATTAATTCAAATTAATGAATTACTTCGAAAAGGGCTTGTAATTTATAGTGAATATTACTATAAATATTAAAATTAGAATAATTATTAAAGTTGTTGTAAGAATATTTTAATCTGAATTAACTAAGTTTTGTTGATATATATTAATGTTTGATTATGTTCATTTAACTTCCGAATTGCAGTTGCTAATACATAAAATTAACATATTATTTTTTGTTAACATTTACTTTTAATTTTGTTGATTGTATTATATTAAGGAAGTTTTAAAAGTAACAAATAATTAAAGTGATTTAATATTAAATAACACATATCTTTCAAAAAATCTAAAGAAATTATACTTCAAAATAGAATTCAACAACGGCAAAACATCATTTAGCATTACAATATTTCTTTCAATTCGATGTAAGTTTAAGTTTATCATTACATACCATTTATTAATATATAAAAGATAGTTTTCAAGAATTGTACTTGATTCGACAATAATTTTGTCATTGCCAACGACATCAAACTTCATATAATGACTGAAAGTGTAGACAATACACTTTGTTTTGATTCTATGGCCATTATGAAGATCAATGTATTTAGAGAGAACCCCATCTTAAAGTCGGATGTCGTCGGCCACTAATCTACTAATTTATCCAATAATGTCAACCATAGACGTGATTTTTTACACTACTACCAAAAGAATAAACTTCAAAACCATTGATCTTAAAGTATATAGAACTTTTTTTTAAAATGTGTAGAAACTAAACTAAAAAAAATAACTATTAATTTCGAAAGTGACATTAGTAAGACAAAAGTTTGCTTTTCTAATTGATGTATTAACGTTAAATTATGTTCAAATTTTCAAAACAAGACACATTAATGAATATATTTCGAAAAAGGGCTTGTAATTTATAGTGAATATTACTATAAAATAATTGAAATAAGAATAAATTATTAAAATTGTTGTAAGAATATTTTAATCTGAATTAACTAAGTTTTAGTTTTGATATATATTAATCTTTGATTATGTTCATTTAACTTCCGATTTGCAGTTGCTAAAATACACAATAATTAACATATTATTTTTTGTTAACATTGACTTTGAATTTTGTTGATTGTATCATATTAAAGGAAGTTTTAAAATTAACAATAATTAAAGTGATTTAATATTAAATAGCACATCTCTTTCAAAAAATCTAAAGAATTATACTTTAAAATAGAATTAAACAACGGCAAAACATCATTTAGCATTACAATATTTCTTTAAATTCGACGTAAGTTTAAATTTATCATTACATAACATTTATTAATATAAAAAGATAGTTTTCAAGAATTGTACTTGATTCGACAATAATTTTGTCATTGCCAACGGCATCAAACTACATATAAAGATTGAAAGTGTGGACAATACACTTTGTTTTGATTCTATGGCCATTATGAAGATCAATGTATTTAGAGAGAAACCCCATCTTAAAACCGGATGTCGTCGGCCACTAATCTACTAATTTATCCAATAATGTCAACCATAGACGTGATTTTTAACTTTAGTAGCTAGAGTCAACTTCAAAACCATTGATCTTAAAGTATATAGAACTTTTTTTTTGAAAATGTTTATAAACAAAACTACAATATAAATAATTATTAATTTCGAAAGAGACATTAGTAATAAAAAAGTTTGTTTTTCTAATTTGAATTATGTTCAATTTTCAAAACAAGACACATTAATGAATATATCTCGAAAAAGGGCTTGTAATTTATAGTGAATATTACTATAAAATAATTAAAATTAGAATAAATTATTAAAGTTGTTGTAAGAATATTTTAATCTGAATTAACTAAGTTTTTGTTTTGATATATATTAATGTTTGATTATGTTCAATTTAACTTCCGAATTTGCAGTTGCTAAAATACATAATAATTAACATATTATTTTTTGTTAACATTTACTTTTAATTTTTGATTGTATTATATTAAAGGAAGTTTTAAAAGTAACAAATAATTAAAGTGATTTAATATTAATAACACATATCTTTCAAAAAATCTAAAGAAATTATACTTCAAAATAGAATTCAACAACGGCAAAACATCATTTAGCATTACAATATTTCTTTCAATTCGATGTAAGTTTAATTTATCATTACATACCATTTATTAATATATAAAAGATAGTTTTCAAGAATTGTACTTGATTCGACAATAATTTTGTCATTGCCAACGACATCAAACTTCATATAATGACTGAAAGTGTAGACAATACACTTTGTTTTGATTCTATGGCCATTATGAAGATCAATGTATTTAGAGAGAAACCCCATCTTAAAGTCGGATGTCGTCGGCCACTAATCTACTAATTTATCCAATAATGTCAACCATAGACGTGATTTTTTACATTACTACCAAAAGAATAAACTTCAAAACCATTGATCTTAAAGTATATAGAACTTTTTTTTAAAATGTGTAGAAACTAAACTAAAAAAAAATAACTATTAATTTCGAAAGTGACATTAGTAAGACAAAAGTTTGCTTTTCTAATTGATGTATTAACGTTAAATTATGTTCAAATTTTCAAAACAAGACACATTAATGAATATATTTCGAAAAAGGCTTGTAATTTATAGTGAATATTACTATAAATAATTGAAATAAGAATAAATTATTAAATTGTTGTAAGAATATTTTAATCTGAATTAACTAAGTTTTAGTTTTGATATATATTAATCTTTGATTATGTTCAATTTAACTTCCGATTTGCAGTTGCTAAAATACACATAATTAACATATTATTTTTTGTTAACATGACTTTGAATTTTGTTGATTGTATCATATTAAAGGAAGTTTTAAAATTAACAAATAATTAAAGTGATTTAATATTAAATAGCACATCTCTTTCAAAAAATCTAAAGAAATTATACTTTAAAATAGAATTAAACAACGGCAAAACATCATTTAGCATTACAATATTTCTTTAAATTCGACGTAAGTTTAAATTTATCATTACATAACATTTATTAATATATAAAAAGATAGTTTTCAAGAATTGTACTTGATTCGACAATAATTTTGTCATTGCCAACGGCATCAAACTACATATAAAGATTGAAAGTGTGGACAATACACTTTGTTTTGATTCTATGGCCATTATGAAGATCAATGTATTTAGAGAGAAACCCCATCTTAAAACCGGATGTCGTCGGCCACTAATCTACTAATTTATCCAATAATGTCAACCATAGACGTGATTTTTTAACTTTAGTAGCTAGAGAGTCAACTTCAAAACCATTGATCTTAAAAGTATATAGAACTTTTTTTTTGAAAATGTTTATAAACAAAACTACAATATAAATAATTATTAATTTCGAAAGAGACATTAGTAATAAAAAGTTTGTTTTTCTAATTTGAATTATGTTCAAATTTTCAAACAAGACACATTAATGAATATATCTCGAAAAAGGGCTTGTAATTTATAGTGAATATTACTATAAAATAATTAAAATTAGAATAAATTATTAAAGTTGTTGTAAGAATATTTTAATCTGAATTAACTAAGTTTTTGTTTTGATATATATTAATGTTTGATTATGTTCAATTTAACTTCCGAATTTGCAGTTGCTAAAATACATAATAATTAACATATTATTTTTTGTTAACATTTACTTTTAATTTTGTTGATTGTATTATATTAAAGGAAGTTTTAAAAGTAACAAATAATTAAAGTGATTTAATATTAAATAACATATCTTTCAAAAAATCTAAAGAAATTATACTTCAAAATAGAATTCAACAACGGCAAAACATCATTTAGCATTACAATATTTCTTTCAATTCGATGTAAGTTTAAGTTTATCATTACATACCATTTATTAATATAAAAAAGATAGTTTTCAAGAATTGTACTTGATTCGACAATAATTTTGTCATTGCCAACGACATCAAACTTCATATAATGACTGAAAGTGTAGACAATACACTTTGTTTTGATTCTATGGCCATTATGAAGATCAATGTATTTAGAGAGAAACCCCATCTTAAAGTCGGATGTCGTCGGCCACTAATCTACTAATTTATCCAATAATGTCAACCATAGACGTGATTTTTTACATTACTACCAAAGAATAAACTTCAAAACCATTGATCTTAAAAGTATATAGAACTTTTTTTTAAAAATGTGTAGAAACTAAACTAAAAAAAAATAACTATTATTTCGAAAGTGACATTAGTAAGACAAAAGTTTGCTTTTCTAATTGATGTATTAACGTTAAATTATGTTCAAATTTTCAAAACAAGAGACATTAATGAATATATTTCGAAAAAGGGCTTGTAATTTATAGTGAATATTACTATAAAATAATTGAAATAAGAATAAATTATTAAAATTGTTGTAAGAATATTTTAATCTGAATTAACTAAGTTTTAGTTTTGATATATATTAATCTTTGATTATGTTCAATTTAACTTCCGATTTGCAGTTGCTAAAATACACAATAATTAACATATTATTTTTTGTTAACATTGACTTTGAATTTTGTTGATTGTATCATATTAAAGGAAGTTTTAAAATTAACAAATAATTAAAGTGATTTAATATTAAATAGCACATCTCTTTCAAAAAATCTAAAGAAATTATACTTTAAATAGAATTAAACAACGGCAAAACATCATTTAGCATTACAATATTTCTTTAAATTCGACGTAAGTTTAAATTTATCATTACATAACATTTATTAATATATAAAAAGATAGTTTTCAAGAATTGTACTTGATTCGACAATAATTTTGTCATTGCCAACGGCATCAAACTACATATAAAGATTGAAAGTGTGGACAATACACTTTGTTTTGATTCTATGGCCATTATGAAGATCAATGTATTTAGAGAGAAACCCCATCTTAAAACCGGATGTCGTCGGCCACTAATCTACTAATTTATCCAATAATGTCAACCATAGACGTGATTTTTTAACTTTAGTAGCTAGAGAGTCAACTTCAAAACCATTGATCTTAAAAGTATATAGAACTTTTTTTTTGAAAATGTTTATAAACAAAACTACAATATAAATAATTATTAATTTCGAACGAGACATTAGTAATAAAAAGTTTGTTTTTCTAATTTGAATTATGTTCAAATTTTCAAAACAAGACACATTAATGAATATATCTCGAAAAAGGGCTTGTAATTTATAGTGAATATTACTATAAAATAATTAAAATTAGAATAAATTATTAAAGTTGTTGTAAGAATATTTTAATCTGAATTAACTAAGTTTTGTTTTGATATATATTAATGTTTGATTATGTTCAATTTAACTTCCGAATTTGCAGTTGCTAAAATACATAATAATTAACATATTATTTTTTGTTAACATTTACTTTTAATTTGTTGATTGTATTATATTAAAGGAAGTTTTAAAAGTAACAAATAATTAAAGTGATTTAATATTAAATAACACATATCTTTCAAAAATCTAAAGAAATTATACTTCAAAATAGAATTCAACAACGGCAAAACATCATTTAGCATTACAATATTTCTTTCAATTCGATGTAAGTTTAAGTTTATCATTACATACCATTTATTAATATATAAAAAGATAGTTTTCAAGAATTGTACTTGATTCAACAATAATTTTGTCATTGCCAACGACATCAAACTTCATATAATGACTGAAAGTGTAGACAATACACTTTGTTTTGATTCTATGGCCATTATGAAGATCAATGTATTTAGAGAGAAACCCCATCTTAAAGTCGGATGTCGTCGGCCACTAATCTACTAATTTATCCAATAATGTCAACCATAGACGTGATTTTTTACATTACTACCAAAAGAATAAACTTCAAAACCATTGATCTTAAAAGTATATAGAACTTTTTTTTAAAATGTGTAGAAACTAAACTAAAAAAAATAACTATTAATTTCGAAAGTGACATTAGTAAGACAAAAGTTTGCTTTTCTAATTGATGTATTAACGTTAAATTATGTTCAAATTTTCAAAACAAGAGACATTAATGAATATATTCGAAAAAGGGCTTGTAATTTATAGTGAATATTACTATAAAATAATTGAAATAAGAATAAATTATTAAAATTGTTGTAAGAATATTTTAATCTGAATTAACTAAGTTTTAGTTTTGATATATATTAATCTTTGATTATGTTCAATTTAACTTCCGATTTGCAGTTGCTAAAATACACAATAATTAACATATTATTTTTTGTTAACATTGACTTTGAATTTTGTTGATTGTATCATATTAAAGGAAGTTTTAAAATTAACAAATAATTAAAGTGATTTAATATTAAATAGCACATCTCTTTCAAAAAATCTAAAGAAATTATACTTTAAAATAGAATTAAACAACGGCAAAACATCATTTAGCATTACAATATTTCTTTAATTCGACGTAAGTTTAAATTTATCATTACATAACATTTATTAATATATAAAAAGATAGTTTTCAAGAATTGTACTTGATTCGACAATAATTTTGTCATTGCCAACGGCATCAAACTACATATAAGATTGAAAGTGTGGACAATACACTTTGTTTTGATTCTATGGCCATTATGAAGATCAATGTATTTAGAGAGAAACCCCATCTTAAAACCGGATGTCGTCGGCCACTAATCTACTAATTTATCCAATAATGTCAACCATAGACGTGATTTTTTAACTTTAGTAGCTAGAGAGTCAACTTCAAAACCATTGATCTTAAAAGTATATAGAACTTTTTTTTTTGAAAATGTTTATAAACAAACTACAATATAAATAATTATTAATTTCGAAAGAGACATTAGTAATAAAAAGTTTGTTTTTCTAATTTGAATTATGTTCAAATTTTCAAAACAAGACACATTAATGAATATATCTCGAAAAAGGGCTTGTAATTTATAGTGAATATTACTATAAAATAATTAAAATTAGAATAAATTATTAAAGTTGTTGTAAGAATATTTTAATCTGAATTAACTAAGTTTTTGTTTTGATATATATTAATGTTTGATTATGTTCAATTTAACTTCCGAATTTGCAGTTGCTAAAATACATAATAATTAACATATTATTTTTGTTAACATTTACTTTTAATTTTGTTGATTGTATTATATTAAAGGAAGTTTTAAAAGTAACAAATAATTAAAGTGATTTAATATTAAATAACACATATCTTTCAAAAAATCTAAAGAAATTATACTTCAAAATAGAATTCAACAACGGCAAAACATCATTTAGCATTACAATATTTCTTTCAATTCGATGTAAGTTTAAGTTTATCATTACATACCATTTATTAATATATAAAAAGATAGTTTTCAAGAATTGTACTTGATTCAACAATAATTTTGTCATTGCCAACGACATCAAACTTCATATAATGACTGAAAGTGTAGACAATACACTTTGTTTTGATTCTATGGCCATTATGAAGATCAATGTATTTAGAGAGAAACCCCATCTTAAAGTCGGATGTCGTCGGCCACTAATCTACTAATTTATCCAATAATGTCAACCATAGACGTGATTTTTTACATTACTACCAAAAGAATAAACTTCAAAACCATTGATCTTAAAAGTATATAGAACTTTTTTTTAAAATGTGTAGAAACTAAACTAAAAAAAATAACTATTAATTTCGAAAGTGACATTAGTAAGACAAAAGTTTGCTTTTCTAATTGATGTATTAACGTTAAATTATGTTCAAATTTTCAAAACAAGAGACATTAATGAATATATTTCGAAAAAGGGCTTGTAATTTATAGTGAATATTACTATAAAATAATTGAAATAAGAATAAATTATTAAAATTGTTGTAAGAATATTTTAATCTGAATTAACTAAGTTTTAGTTTTGATATATATTAATCTTTGATTATGTTCAATTTAACTTCCGATTTGCAGTTGCTAAAATACACAATAATTAACATATTATTTTTTGTTAACATTGACTTTGAATTTTGTTGATTGTATCATATTAAAGGAAGTTTTAAATTAACAAATAATTAAAGTGATTTAATATTAAATAGCACATCTCTTTCAAAAAATCTAAAGAAATTATACTTTAAAATAGAATTAAACAACGGCAAAACATCATTTAGCATTACAATATTTCTTTAAATTCGACGTAAGTTTAAATTTATCATTACATAACATTTATTAATATATAAAAAGATAGTTTTCAAGAATTGTACTTGATTCGACAATAATTTTGTCATTGCCAACGGCATCAAACTACATATAAAGATTGAAAGTGTGGACAATACACTTTGTTTTGATTCTATGGCCATTATGAAGATCAATGTATTTAGAGAGAAACCCCATCTTAAAACCGGATGTCGTCGGCCACTAATCTACTAATTTATCCAATAATGTCAACCATAGACGTGATTTTTTAACTTTAGTAGCTAGAGAGTCAACTTCAAAACCATTGATCTTAAAAGTATATAGAACTTTTTTTTTTGAAAATGTTTATAAACAAACTACAATATAATAATTATTAATTTCGAAAGAGACATTAGTAATAAAAAGTTTGTTTTTCTAATTTGAATTATGTTCAAATTTTCAAAACAAGACACATTAATGAATATATCTCGAAAAAGGGCTTGTAATTTATAGTGAATATTACTATAAAATAATTAAAATTAGAATAAATTATTAAAGTTGTTGTAAGAATATTTTAATCTGAATTAACTAAGTTTTTGTTTTGATATATATTAATGTTTGATTATGTTCAATTTAACTTCCGAATTTGCAGTTGCTAAAATACATAATAATTAACATATTATTTTTTGTTAACATTTACTTTTAATTTTGTTGATTGTATTATATTAAAGGAAGTTTTAAAAGTAACAAATAATTAAAGTGATTTAATATTAAATAACACATATCTTTCAAAAAATCTAAAGAAATTATACTTCAAAATAGAATTCAACAACGGCAAAACATCATTTAGCATTACAATATTTCTTTCAATTCGATGTAAGTTTAAGTTTATCATTACATACCATTTATTAATATATAAAAGATAGTTTTCAAGAATTGTACTTGATTCAACAATAATTTTGTCATTGCCAACGACATCAAACTTCATATAATGACTGAAAGTGTAGACAATACACTTTGTTTTGATTCTATGGCCATTATGAAGATCAATGTATTTAGAGAGAAACCCCATCTTAAAGTCGGATGTCGTCGGCCACTAATCTACTAATTTATCCAATAATGTCAACCATAGACGTGATTTTTTACATTACTACCAAAAGAATAAACTTCAAAACCATTGATCTTAAAAGTATATAGAACTTTTTTTTAAAAATGTGTAGAAACTAAACTAAAAAAAATAACTATTAATTTCGAAAGTGACATTAGTAAGACAAAAGTTTGCTTTTCTAATTGATGTATTAACGTTAAATTATGTTCAAATTTTCAAAACAAGAGACATTAATGAATATATTTCGAAAAAGGGCTTGTAATTTATAGTGAATATTACTATAAAATAATTGAAATAAGAATAAATTATTAAATTGTTGTAAGAATATTTTAATCTGAATTAACTAAGTTTTAGTTTTGATATATATTAATCTTTGATTATGTTCAATTTAACTTCCGATTTGCAGTTGCTAAAATACACAATAATTAACATATTATTTTTTGTTAACATTGACTTTGAATTTTGTTGATTGTATCATATTAAAGGAAGTTTTAAAATTAACAAATAATTAAAGTGATTTAATATTAAATAGCACATCTCTTTCAAAAAATCTAAAGAAATTATACTTTAAAATAGAATTAACAACGGCAAAACATCATTTAGCATTACAATATTTCTTTAAATTCGACGTAAGTTTAAATTTATCATTACATAACATTTATTAATATATAAAAAGATAGTTTTCAAGAATTGTACTTGATTCGACAATAATTTTGTCATTGCCAACGGCATCAAACTACATATAAAGATTGAAAGTGTGGACAATACACTTTGTTTTGATTCTATGGCCATTATGAAGATCAATGTATTTAGAGAGAAACCCCATCTTAAAACCGGATGTCGTCGGCCACTAATCTACTAATTTATCCAATAATGTCAACCATAGACGTGATTTTTTAACTTTAGTAGCTAGAGAGTCAACTTCAAAACCATTGATCTTAAAAGTATATAGAACTTTTTTTTTTGAAAATGTTTATAAACAAAACTACAATATAAATAATTATTAATTTCGAACGAGACATTAGTAATAAAAAGTTTGTTTTTCTAATTTGAATTATGTTCAAATTTTCAAAACAAGACACATTAATGAATATATCTCGAAAAAGGGCTTGTAATTTATAGTGAATATTACTATAAAATAATTAAAATTAGAATAAATTATTAAAGTTGTTGTAAGAATATTTTAATCTGAATTAACTAAGTTTTTGTTTTGATATATATTAATGTTTGATTATGTTCAATTTAACTTCCGAATTTGCAGTTGCTAAAATACATAATAATTAACATATTATTTTTTGTTAACATTTACTTTTAATTTTGTTGATTGTATTATATTAAAGGAAGTTTTAAAAGTAACAAATAATTAAAGTGATTTAATATTAAATAACACATATCTTTCAAAAAATCTAAAGAAATTATACTTCAAAATAGAATTCAACAACGGCAAAACATCATTTAGCATTACAATATTTCTTTCAATTCGATGTAAGTTTAAGTTTATCATTACATACCATTTATTAATATATAAAAAGATAGTTTTCAAGAATTGTACTTGATTCAACAATAATTTTGTCATTGCCAACGACATCAAACTTCATATAATGACTGAAAGTGTAGACAATACACTTTGTTTTGATTCTATGGCCATTATGAAGATCAATGTATTTAGAGAGAAACCCCATCTTAAAGTCGGATGTCGTCGGCCACTAATCTACTAATTTATCCAATAATGTCAACCATAGACGTGATTTTTTACATTACTACCAAAAGAATAAACTTCAAAACCATTGATCTTAAAAGTATATAGAACTTTTTTTTAAAAATGTGTAGAAACTAAACTAAAAAAAATAACTATTAATTTCGAAAGTGACATTAGTAAGACAAAAGTTTGCTTTTCTAATTGATGTATTAACGTTAAATTATGTTCAAATTTTCAAAACAAGAGACATTAATGAATATATTTCGAAAAAGGGCTTGTAATTTATAGTGAATATTACTATAAAATAATTGAAATAAGAATAAATTATTAAAATTGTTGTAAGAATATTTTAATCTGAATTAACTAAGTTTTAGTTTTGATATATATTAATCTTTGATTATGTTCAATTTAACTTCCGATTTGCAGTTGCTAAAATACACAATAATTAACATATTATTTTTTGTTAACATTGACTTTGAATTTTGTTGATTGTATCATATTAAAGGAAGTTTTAAAATTAACAAATAATTAAAGTGATTTAATATTAAATAGCACATCTCTTTCAAAAAATCTAAAGAAATTATACTTTAAAATAGAATTAAACAACGGCAAAACATCATTTAGCATTACAATATTTCTTTAAATTCGACGTAAGTTTAAATTTATCATTACATAACATTTATTAATATATAAAAAGATAGTTTTCAAGAATTGTACTTGATTCGACAATAATTTTGTCATTGCCAACGGCATCAAACTACATATAAAGATTGAAAGTGTGGACAATACACTTTGTTTTGATTCTATGGCCATTATGAAGATCAATGTATTTAGAGAGAAACCCCATCTTAAAACCGGATGTCGTCGGCCACTAATCTACTAATTTATCCAATAATGTCAACCATAGACGTGATTTTTTAACTTTAGTAGCTAGAGAGTCAACTTCAAAACCATTGATCTTAAAAGTATATAGAACTTTTTTTTTTGAAAATGTTTATAAACAAAACTACAATATAAATAATTATTAATTTCGAAAGAGACATTAGTAATAAAAAAGTTTGTTTTTCTAATTTGAATTATGTTCAAATTTTCAAAACAAGACACATTAATGAATATATCTCGAAAAAGGGCTTGTAATTTATAGTGAATATTACTATAAAATAATTAAAATTAGAATAAATTATTAAAGTTGTTGTAAGAATATTTTAATCTGAATTAACTAAGTTTTTGTTTTGATATATATTAATGTTTGATTATGTTCAATTTAACTTCCGAATTTGCAGTTGCTAAAATACATAATAATTAACATATTATTTTTTGTTAACATTTACTTTTAATTTTGTTGATTGTATTATATTAAAGGAAGTTTTAAAAGTAACAAATAATTAAAGTGATTTAATATTAAATAACACATATCTTTCAAAAAATCTAAAGAAATTATACTTCAAAATAGAATTCAACAACGGCAAAACATCATTTAGCATTACAATATTTCTTTCAATTCGATGTAAGTTTAAGTTTATCATTACATACCATTTATTAATATATAAAAAGATAGTTTTCAAGAATTGTACTTGATTCAACAATAATTTTGTCATTGCCAACGACATCAAACTTCATATAATGACTGAAAGTGTAGACAATACACTTTGTTTTGATTCTATGGCCATTATGAAGATCAATGTATTTAGAGAGAAACCCCATCTTAAAGTCGGATGTCGTCGGCCACTAATCTACTAATTTATCCAATAATGTCAACCATAGACGTGATTTTTTACATTACTACCAAAAGAATAAACTTCAAAACCATTGATCTTAAAAGTATATAGAACTTTTTTTTAAAATGTGTAGAAACTAAACTAAAAAAAATAACTATTAATTTCGAAAGTGACATTAGTAAGACAAAAGTTTGCTTTTCTAATTGATGTATTAACGTTAAATTATGTTCAAATTTTCAAAACAAGAGACATTAATGAATATATTTCGAAAAAGGGCTTGTAATTTATAGTGAATATTACTATAAAATAATTGAAATAAGAATAAATTATTAAAATTGTTGTAAGAATATTTTAATCTGAATTAACTAAGTTTTAGTTTTGATATATATTAATCTTTGATTATGTTCAATTTAACTTCCGATTTGCAGTTGCTAAAATACACAATAATTAACATATTATTTTTTGTTAACATTGACTTTGAATTTTGTTGATTGTATCATATTAAAGGAAGTTTTAAAATTAACAAATAATTAAAGTGATTTAATATTAAATAGCACATCTCTTTCAAAAAATCTAAAGAAATTATACTTTAAAATAGAATTAAACAACGGCAAAACATCATTTAGCATTACAATATTTCTTTAAATTCGACGTAAGTTTAAATTTATCATTACATAACATTTATTAATATATAAAAAGATAGTTTTCAAGAATTGTACTTGATTCGACAATAATTTTGTCATTGCCAACGGCATCAAACTACATATAAAGATTGAAAGTGTGGACAATACACTTTGTTTTGATTCTATGGCCATTATGAAGATCAATGTATTTAGAGAGAAACCCCATCTTAAAACCGGATGTCGTCGGCCACTAATCTACTAATTTATCCAATAATGTCAACCATAGACGTGATTTTTTAACTTTAGTAGCTAGAGAGTCAACTTCAAAACCATTGATCTTAAAAGTATATAGAACTTTTTTTTTGAAAATGTTTATAAACAAAACTACAATATAAATAATTATTAATTTCGAAAGAGACATTAGTAATAAAAAAGTTTGTTTTTCTAATTTGAATTATGTTCAAATTTTCAAAACAAGACACATTAATGAATATATCTCGAAAAAGGGCTTGTAATTTATAGTGAATATTACTATAAAATAATTAAAATTAGAATAAATTATTAAAGTTGTTGTAAGAATATTTTAATCTGAATTAACTAAGTTTTTGTTTTGATATATATTAATGTTTGATTATGTTCAATTTAACTTCCGAATTTGCAGTTGCTAAAATACATAATAATTAACATATTATTTTTTGTTAACATTTACTTTTAATTTTGTTGATTGTATTATATTAAAGGAAGTTTTAAAAGTAACAAATAATTAAAGTGATTTAATATTAAATAACACATATCTTTCAAAAAATCTAAAGAAATTATACTTCAAAATAGAATTCAACAACGGCAAAACATCATTTAGCATTACAATATTTCTTTCAATTCGATGTAAGTTTAAGTTTATCATTACATACCATTTATTAATATATAAAAAGATAGTTTTCAAGAATTGTACTTGATTCAACAATAATTTTGTCATTGCCAACGACATCAAACTTCATATAATGACTGAAAGTGTAGACAATACACTTTGTTTTGATTCTATGGCCATTATGAAGATCAATGTATTTAGAGAGAAACCCCATCTTAAAGTCGGATGTCGTCGGCCACTAATCTACTAATTTATCCAATAATGTCAACCATAGACGTGATTTTTTACATTACTACCAAAAGAATAAACTTCAAAACCATTGATCTTAAAAGTATATAGAACTTTTTTTTAAAAATGTGTAGAAACTAAACTAAAAAAAATAACTATTAATTTCGAAAGTGACATTAGTAAGACAAAAGTTTGCTTTTCTAATTGATGTATTAACGTTAAATTATGTTCAAATTTTCAAAACAAGAGACATTAATGAATATATTTCGAAAAAGGGCTTGTAATTTATAGTGAATATTACTATAAAATAATTGAAATAAGAATAAATTATTAAAATTGTTGTAAGAATATTTTAATCTGAATTAACTAAGTTTTAGTTTTGATATATATTAATCTTTGAT
This sequence comes from Lathyrus oleraceus, assembly GCF_024323335.1. NCBI lineage: Eukaryota > Viridiplantae > Streptophyta > Magnoliopsida > Fabales > Fabaceae > Lathyrus > Lathyrus oleraceus. Next base: position 365,520,561 of record NC_066582.1, read on the forward strand.
TATGTTCAATTTAACTTCCGATTTGCAGTTGCTAAAATACACAATAATTAACATATTATTTTTTGTTAACATTGACTTTGAATTTTGTTGATTGTATCATATTAAAGGAAGTTTTAAAATTAACAAATAATTAAAGTGATTTAATATTAAATAGCACATCTCTTTCAAAAAATCTAAAGAAATTATACTTTAAAATAGAATTAAACAACGGCAAAACATCATTTAGCATTACAATATTTCTTTAAATTCGACGTAAGTTTAAATTTATCATTACATAACATTTATTAATATATAAAAAGATAGTTTTCAAGAATTGTACTTGATTCGACAATAATTTTGTCATTGCCAACGGCATCAAACTACATATAAAGATTGAAAGTGTGGACAATACACTTTGTTTTGATTCTATGGCCATTATGAAGATCAATGTATTTAGAGAGAAACCCCATCTTAAAACCGGATGTCGTCGGCCACTAATCTACTAATTTATCCAATAATGTCAACCATAGACGTGATTTTTTAACTTTAGTAGCTAGAGAGTCAACTTCAAAACCATTGATCTTAAAAGTATATAGAACTTTTTTTTTGAAAATGTTTATAAACAAAACTACAATATAAATAATTATTAATTTCGAAAGAGACATTAGTAATAAAAAAGTTTGTTTTTCTAATTTGAATTATGTTCAAATTTTCAAAACAAGACACATTAATGAATATATCTCGAAAAAGGGCTTGTAATTTATAGTGAATATTACTATAAAATAATTAAAATTAGAATAAATTATTAAAGTTGTTGTAAGAATATTTTAATCTGAATTAACTAAGTTTTTGTTTTGATATATATTAATGTTTGATTATGTTCAATTTAACTTCCGAATTTGCAGTTGCTAAAATACATAATAATTAACATATTATTTTTTGTTAACATTTACTTTTAATTTTGTTGATTGTATTATATTAAAGGAAGTTTTAAAAGTAACAAATAATTAAAGTGATTTAATATTAAATAACACATATCTTTCAAAAAATCTAAAGAAATTATACTTCAAAATAGAATTCAACAACGGCAAAACATCATTTAGCATTACAATATTTCTTTCAATTCGATGTAAGTTTAAGTTTATCATTACATACCATTTATTAATATATAAAAAGATAGTTTTCAAGAATTGTACTTGATTCAACAATAATTTTGTCATTGCCAACGACATCAAACTTCATATAATGACTGAAAGTGTAGACAATACACTTTGTTTTGATTCTATGGCCATTATGAAGATCAATGTATTTAGAGAGAAACCCCATCTTAAAGTCGGATGTCGTCGGCCACTAATCTACTAATTTATCCAATAATGTCAACCATAGACGTGATTTTTTACATTACTACCAAAAGAATAAACTTCAAAACCATTGATCTTAAAAGTATATAGAACTTTTTTTTAAAAATGTGTAGAAACTAAACTAAAAAAAAATAACTATTAATTTCGAAAGTGACATTAGTAAGACAAAAGTTTGCTTTTCTAATTGATGTATTAACGTTAAATTATGTTCAAATTTTCAAAACAAGAGACATTAATGAATATATTTCGAAAAAGGGCTTGTAATTTATAGTGAATATTACTATAAAATAATTGAAATAAGAATAAATTATTAAAATTGTTGTAAGAATATTTTAATCTGAATTAACTAAGTTTTAGTTTTGATATATATTAATCTTTGATTATGTTCAATTTAACTTCCGATTTGCAGTTGCTAAAATACACAATAATTAACATATTATTTTTTGTTAACATTGACTTTGAATTTTGTTGATTGTATCATATTAAAGGAAGTTTTAAAATTAACAAATAATTAAAGTGATTTAATATTAAATAGCACATCTCTTTCAAAAAATCTAAAGAAATTATACTTTAAAATAGAATTAAACAACGGCAAAACATCATTTAGCATTACAATATTTCTTTAAATTCGACGTAAGTTTAAATTTATCATTACATAACATTTATTAATATATAAAAAGATAGTTTTCAAGAATTGTACTTGATTCGACAATAATTTTGTCATTGCCAACGGCATCAAACTACATATAAAGATTGAAAGTGTGGACAATACACTTTGTTTTGATTCTATGGCCATTATGAAGATCAATGTATTTAGAGAGAAACCCCATCTTAAAACCGGATGTCGTCGGCCACTAATCTACTAATTTATCCAATAATGTCAACCATAGACGTGATTTTTTAACTTTAGTAGCTAGAGAGTCAACTTCAAAACCATTGATCTTAAAAGTATATAGAACTTTTTTTTTGAAAATGTTTATAAACAAAACTACAATATAAATAATTATTAATTTCGAAAGAGACATTAGTAATAAAAAAGTTTGTTTTTCTAATTTGAATTATGTTCAAATTTTCAAAACAAGACACATTAATGAATATATCTCGAAAAAGGGCTTGTAATTTATAGTGAATATTACTATAAAATAATTAAAATTAGAATAAATTATTAAAGTTGTTGTAAGAATATTTTAATCTGAATTAACTAAGTTTTTGTTTTGATATATATTAATGTTTGATTATGTTCAATTTAACTTCCGAATTTGCAGTTGCTAAAATACATAATAATTAACATATTATTTTTTGTTAACATTTACTTTTAATTTTGTTGATTGTATTATATTAAAGGAAGTTTTAAAAGTAACAAATAATTAAAGTGATTTAATATTAAATAACACATATCTTTCAAAAAATCTAAAGAAATTATACTTCAAAATAGAATTCAACAACGGCAAAACATCATTTAGCATTACAATATTTCTTTCAATTCGATGTAAGTTTAAGTTTATCATTACATACCATTTATTAATATATAAAAAGATAGTTTTCAAGAATTGTACTTGATTCAACAATAATTTTGTCATTGCCAACGACATCAAACTTCATATAATGACTGAAAGTGTAGACAATACACTTTGTTTTGATTCTATGGCCATTATGAAGATCAATGTATTTAGAGAGAAACCCCATCTTAAAGTCGGATGTCGTCGGCCACTAATCTACTAATTTATCCAATAATGTCAACCATAGACGTGATTTTTTACATTACTACCAAAAGAATAAACTTCAAAACCATTGATCTTAAAAGTATATAGAACTTTTTTTTAAAAATGTGTAGAAACTAAACTAAAAAAAATAACTATTAATTTCGAAAGTGACATTAGTAAGACAAAAGTTTGCTTTTCTAATTGATGTATTAACGTTAAATTATGTTCAAATTTTCAAAACAAGAGACATTAATGAATATATTTCGAAAAAGGGCTTGTAATTTATAGTGAATATTACTATAAAATAATTGAAATAAGAATAAATTATTAAAATTGTTGTAAGAATATTTTAATCTGAATTAACTAAGTTTTAGTTTTGATATATATTAATCTTTGATTATGTTCAATTTAACTTCCGATTTGCAGTTGCTAAAATACACAATAATTAACATATTATTTTTTGTTAACATTGACTTTGAATTTTGTTGATTGTATCATATTAAAGGAAGTTTTAAAATTAACAAATAATTAAAGTGATTTAATATTAAATAGCACATCTCTTTCAAAAAATCTAAAGAAATTATACTTTAAAATAGAATTAAACAACGGCAAAACATCATTTAGCATTACAATATTTCTTTAAATTCGACGTAAGTTTAAATTTATCATTACATAACATTTATTAATATATAAAAAGATAGTTTTCAAGAATTGTACTTGATTCGACAATAATTTTGTCATTGCCAACGGCATCAAACTACATATAAAGATTGAAAGTGTGGACAATACACTTTGTTTTGATTCTATGGCCATTATGAAGATCAATGTATTTAGAGAGAAACCCCATCTTAAAACCGGATGTCGTCGGCCACTAATCTACTAATTTATCCAATAATGTCAACCATAGACGTGATTTTTTAACTTTAGTAGCTAGAGAGTCAACTTCAAAACCATTGATCTTAAAAGTATATAGAACTTTTTTTTTGAAAATGTTTATAAACAAACTACAATATAAATAATTATTAATTTCGAAAGAGACATTAGTAATAAAAAAGTTTGTTTTTCTAATTTGAATTATGTTCAAATTTTCAAAACAAGACACATTAATGAATATATCTCGAAAAAGGGCTTGTAATTTATAGTGAATATTACTATAAAATAATTAAAATTAGAATAAATTATTAAAGTTGTTGTAAGAATATTTTAATCTGAATTAACTAAGTTTTTGTTTTGATATATATTAATGTTTGATTATGTTCAATTTAACTTCCGAATTTGCAGTTGCTAAAATACATAATAATTAACATATTATTTTTTGTTAACATTTACTTTTAATTTTGTTGATTGTATTATATTAAAGGAAGTTTTAAAAGTAACAAATAATTAAAGTGATTTAATATTAAATAACACATATCTTTCAAAAAATCTAAAGAAATTATACTTCAAAATAGAATTCAACAACGGCAAAACATCATTTAGCATTACAATATTTCTTTCAATTCGATGTAAGTTTAAGTTTATCATTACATACCATTTATTAATATATAAAAAGATAGTTTTCAAGAATTGTACTTGATTCAACAATAATTTTGTCATTGCCAACGACATCAAACTTCATATAATGACTGAAAGTGTAGACAATACACTTTGTTTTGATTCTATGGCCATTATGAAGATCAATGTATTTAGAGAGAAACCCCATCTTAAAGTCGGATGTCGTCGGCCACTAATCTAATTTGCAGTTGCTAAAATACACAATAATTAACATATTATTTTTGTTTACATTGACTTTGAATTTTGTTGATTGTATCATATTAAAGGAATTTTTAAAATTAACAAATAATTAAAGTGATTTAATATTAAATAGCACATCTCTTTCAAAAAATCTAAAGAAATTATACTTTAAAATAGAATTAAACAACGGCAAAACATCATTTAGCATTACAATATTTCTTTAAATTCGACGTAAGTTTAAATTTATCATTACATAACATTTATTAATATATAAAAAGATAGTTTTCAAGAATTGTACTTGATTCGACAATAATTTTGTCATTGCCAACGGCATCAAACTACATATAAAGATTGAAAGTGTGGACAATACACTTTGTTTTGATTCTATGGCCATTATGAAGATCAATGTATTTAGAGAGAAACCCCATCTTAAAACCGGATGTCGTCGGCCACTAATCTACTAATTTATCCAATAATGTCAACCATAGACGTGATTTTTTAACTTTAGTAGCTAGAGAGTCAACTTCAAAACCATTGATCTTAAAAGTATATAGAACTTTTTTTTTTGAAAATGTTTATAAACAAAACTACAATATAAATAATTATTAATTTCGAAAGAGACATTAGTAATAAAAAAGTTTGTTTTTCTAATTTGAATTATGTTCAAATTTTCAAAACAAGACACATTAATGAATATATCTCGAAAAAGGGCTTGTAATTTATAGTGAATATTACTATAAAATAATTAAAATTAGAATAAATTATTAAAGTTGTTGTAAGAATATTTTAATCTGAATTAACTAAGTTTTTGTTTTGATATATATTAATGTTTGATTATGTTCAATTTAACTTCCGAATTTGCAGTTGCTAAAATACATAATAATTAACATATTATTTTTTGTTAACATTTACTTTTAATTTTGTTGATTGTATTATATTAAAGGAAGTTTTAAAAGTAACAAATAATTAAAGTGATTTAATATTAAATAACACATATCTTTCAAAAAATCTAAAGAAATTATACTTCAAAATAGAATTCAACAACGGCAAAACATCATTTAGCATTACAATATTTCTTTCAATTCGATGTAAGTTTAAGTTTATCATTACATACCATTTATTAATATATAAAAAGATAGTTTTCAAGAATTGTACTTGATTCAACAATAATTTTGTCATTGCCAACGACATCAAACTTCATATAATGACTGAAAGTGTAGACAATACACTTTGTTTTGATTCTATGGCCATTATGAAGATCAATGTATTTAGAGAGAAACCCCATCTTAAAGTCGGATGTCGTCGGCCACTAATCTACTAATTTATCCAATAATGTCAACCATAGACGTGATTTTTTACATTACTACCAAAAGAATAAACTTCAAAACCATTGATCTTAAAAGTATATAGAACTTTTTTTAAAAATGTGTAGAAACTAAACTAAAAAAAATAACTATTAATTTCGAAAGTGACATTAGTAAGACAAAAGTTTGCTTTTCTAATTGATGTATTAACGTTAAATTATGTTCAAATTTTCAAAACAAGAGACATTAATGAATATATTTCGAAAAAGGGCTTGTAATTTATAGTGAATATTACTATAAAATAATTGAAATAAGAATAAATTATTAAAATTGTTGTAAGAATATTTTAATCTGAATTAACTAAGTTTTAGTTTTGATATATATTAATCTTTGATTATGTTCAATTTAACTTCCGATTTGCAGTTGCTAAAATACACAATAATTAACATATTATTTTTTGTTAACATTGACTTTGAATTTTGTTGATTGTATCATATTAAAGGAAGTTTTAAAATTAACAAATAATTAAAGTGATTTAATATTAAATAGCACATCTCTTTCAAAAAATCTAAAGAAATTATACTTTAAAATAGAATTAAACAACGGCAAAACATCATTTAGCATTACAATATTTCTTTAAATTCGACGTAAGTTTAAATTTATCATTACATAACATTTATTAATATATAAAAAGATAGTTTTCAAGAATTGTACTTGATTCGACAATAATTTTGTCATTGCCAACGGCATCAAACTACATATAAAGATTGAAAGTGTGGACAATACACTTTGTTTTGATTCTATGGCCATTATGAAGATCAATGTATTTAGAGAGAAACCCCATCTTAAAACCGGATGTCGTCGGCCACTAATCTACTAATTTATCCAATAATGTCAACCATAGACGTGATTTTTTAACTTTAGTAGCTAGAGAGTCAACTTCAAAACCATTGATCTTAAAAGTATATAGAACTTTTTTTTTGAAAATGTTTATAAACAAAACTACAATATAAATAATTATTAATTTCGAAAGAGACATTAGTAATAAAAAAGTTTGTTTTTCTAATTTGAATTATGTTCAAATTTTCAAAACAAGACACATTAATGAATATATCTCGAAAAAGGGCTTGTAATTTATAGTGAATATTACTATAAAATAATTAAAATTAGAATAAATTATTAAAGTTGTTGTAAGAATATTTTAATCTGAATTAACTAAGTTTTTGTTTTGATATATATTAATGTTTGATTATGTTCAATTTAACTTCCGAATTTGCAGTTGCTAAAATACATAATAATTAACATATTATTTTTTGTTAACATTTACTTTTAATTTTGTTGATTGTATTATATTAAAGGAAGTTTTAAAAGTAACAAATAATTAAAGTGATTTAATATTAAATAACACATATCTTTCAAAAAATCTAAAGAAATTATACTTCAAAATAGAATTCAACAACGGCAAAACATCATTTAGCATTACAATATTTCTTTCAATTCGATGTAAGTTTAAGTTTATCATTACATACCATTTATTAATATATAAAAAGATAGTTTTCAAGAATTGTACTTGATTCAACAATAATTTTGTCATTGCCAACGACATCAAACTTCATATAATGACTGAAAGTGTAGACAATACACTTTGTTTTGATTCTATGGCCATTATGAAGATCAATGTATTTAGAGAGAAACCCCATCTTAAAGTCGGATGTCGTCGGCCACTAATCTACTAATTTATCCAATAATGTCAACCATAGACGTGATTTTTTACATTACTACCAAAAGAATAAACTTCAAAACCATTGATCTTAAAAGTATATAGAACTTTTTTTTAAAAATGTGTAGAAACTAAACTAAAAAAAATAACTATTAATTTCGAAAGTGACATTAGTAAGACAAAAGTTTGCTTTTCTAATTGATGTATTAACGTTAAATTATGTTCAAATTTTCAAAACAAGAGACATTAATGAATATATTTCGAAAAAGGGCTTGTAATTTATAGTGAATATTACTATAAAATAATTGAAATAAGAATAAATTATTAAAATTGTTGTAAGAATATTTTAATCTGAATTAACTAAGTTTTAGTTTTGATATATATTAATCTTTGATTATGTTCAATTTAACTTCCGATTTGCAGTTGCTAAAATACACAATAATTAACATATTATTTTTTGTTAACATTGACTTTGAATTTTGTTGATTGTATCATATTAAAGGAAGTTTTAAAATTAACAAATAATTAAAGTGATTTAATATTAAATAGCACATCTCTTTCAAAAAATCTAAAGAAATTATACTTTAAAATAGAATTAAACAACGGCAAAACATCATTTAGCATTACAATATTTCTTTAAATTCGACGTAAGTTTAAATTTATCATTACATAACATTTATTAATATATAAAAAGATAGTTTTCAAGAATTGTACTTGATTCGACAATAATTTTGTCATTGCCAACGGCATCAAACTACATATAAAGATTGAAAGTGTGGACAATACACTTTGTTTTGATTCTATGGCCATTATGAAGATCAATGTATTTAGAGAGAAACCCCATCTTAAAACCGGATGTCGTCGGCCACTAATCTACTAATTTATCCAATAATGTCAACCATAGACGTGATTTTTTAACTTTAGTAGCTAGAGAGTCAACTTCAAAACCATTGATCTTAAAAGTATATAGAACTTTTTTTTTGAAAATGTTTATAAACAAAACTACAATATAAATAATTATTAATTTCGAAAGAGACATTAGTAATAAAAAAGTTTGTTTTTCTAATTTGAATTATGTTCAAATTTTCAAAACAAGACACATTAATGAATATATCTCGAAAAAGGGCTTGTAATTTATAGTGAATATTACTATAAAATAATTAAAATTAGAATAAATTATTAAAGTTGTTGTAAGAATATTTTAATCTGAATTAACTAAGTTTTTGTTTTGATATATATTAATGTTTGATTATGTTCAATTTAACTTCCGAATTTGCAGTTGCTAAAATACATAATAATTAACATATTATTTTTTGTTAACATTTACTTTTAATTTTGTTGATTGTATTATATTAAAGGAAGTTTTAAAAGTAACAAATAATTAAAGTGATTTAATATTAAATAACACATATCTTTCAAAAAATCTAAAGAAATTATACTTCAAAATAGAATTCAACAACGGCAAAACATCATTTAGCATTACAATATTTCTTTCAATTCGATGTAAGTTTAAGTTTATCATTACATACCATTTATTAATATATAAAAAGATAGTTTTCAAGAATTGTACTTGATTCAACAATAATTTTGTCATTGCCAACGACATCAAACTTCATATAATGACTGAAAGTGTAGACAATACACTTTGTTTTGATTCTATGGCCATTATGAAGATCAATGTATTTAGAGAGAAACCCCATCTTAAAGTCGGATGTCGTCGGCCACTAATCTACTAATTTATCCAATAATGTCAACCATAGACGTGATTTTTTACATTACTACCAAAAGAATAAACTTCAAAACCATTGATCTTAAAAGTATATAGAACTTTTTTTTAAAAATGTGTAGAAACTAAACTAAAAAAAAATAACTATTAATTTCGAAAGTGACATTAGTAAGACAAAAGTTTGCTTTTCTAATTGATGTATTAACGTTAAATTATGTTCAAATTTTCAAAACAAGAGACATTAATGAATATATTTCGAAAAAGGGCTTGTAATTTATAGTGAATATTACTATAAAATAATTGAAATAAGAATAAATTATTAAAATTGTTGTAAGAATATTTTAATCTGAATTAACTAAGTTTTAGTTTTGATATATATTAATCTTTGATTATGTTCAATTTAACTTCCGATTTGCAGTTGCTAAAATACACAATAATTAACATATTATTTTTTGTTAACATTGACTTTGAATTTTGTTGATTGTATCATATTAAAGGAAGTTTTAAAATTAACAAATAATTAAAGTGATTTAATATTAAATAGCACATCTCTTTCAAAAAATCTAAAGAAATTATACTTTAAAATAGAATTAAACAACGGCAAAACATCATTTAGCATTACAATATTTCTTTAAATTCGACGTAAGTTTAAATTTATCATTACATAACATTTATTAATATATAAAAAGATAGTTTTCAAGAATTGTACTTGATTCGACAATAATTTTGTCATTGCCAACGGCATCAAACTACATATAAAGATTGAAAGTGTGGACAATACACTTTGTTTTGATTCTATGGCCATTATGAAGATCAATGTATTTAGAGAGAAACCCCATCTTAAAACCGGATGTCGTCGGCCACTAATCTACTAATTTATCCAATAATGTCAACCATAGACGTGATTTTTTAACTTTAGTAGCTAGAGAGTCAACTTCAAAACCATTGATCTTAAAAGTATATAGAACTTTTTTTTTGAAAATGTTTATAAACAAAACTACAATATAAATAATTATTAATTTCGAAAGAGACATTAGTAATAAAAAAGTTTGTTTTTCTAATTTGAATTATGTTCAAATTTTCAAAACAAGACACATTAATGAATATATCTCGAAAAAGGGCTTGTAATTTATAGTGAATATTACTATAAAATAATTAAAATTAGAATAAATTATTAAAGTTGTTGTAAGAATATTTTAATCTGAATTAACTAAGTTTTTGTTTTGATATATATTAATGTTTGATTATGTTCAATTTAACTTCCGAATTTGCAGTTGCTAAAATACATAATAATTAACATATTATTTTTTGTTAACATTTACTTTTAATTTTGTTGATTGTATTATATTAAAGGAAGTTTTAAAAGTAACAAATAATTAAAGTGATTTAATATTAAATAACACATATCTTTCAAAAAATCTAAAGAAATTATACTTCAAAATAGAATTCAACAACGGCAAAACATCATTTAGCATTACAATATTTCTTTCAATTCGATGTAAGTTTAAGTTTATCATTACATACCATTTATTAATATATAAAAAGATAGTTTTCAAGAATTGTACTTGATTCAACAATAATTTTGTCATTGCCAACGACATCAAACTTCATATAATGACTGAAAGTGTAGACAATACACTTTGTTTTGATTCTATGGCCATTATGAAGATCAATGTATTTAGAGAGAAACCCCATCTTAAAGTCGGATGTCGTCGGCCACTAATCTAATTTGCAGTTGCTAAAATACACAATAATTAACATATTATTTTTTGTTAACATTGACTTTGAATTTTGTTGATTGTATCATATTAAAGGAATTTTTAAAATTAACAAATAATTAAAGTGATTTAATATTAAATAGCACATCTCTTTCAAAAAATCTAAAGAAATTATACTTTAAAATAGAATTAAACAACGGCAAAACATCATTTAGCATTACAATATTTCTTTAAATTCGACGTAAGTTTAAATTTATCATTACATAACATTTATTAATATATAAAAAGATAGTTTTCAAGAATTGTACTTGATTCGACAATAATTTTGTCATTGCCAACGGCATCAAACTACATATAAAGATTGAAAGTGTGGACAATACACTTTGTTTTGATTCTATGGCCATTATGAAGATCAATGTATTTAGAGAGAAACCCCATCTTAAAACCGGATGTCGTCGGCCACTAATCTACTAATTTATCCAATAATGTAAACCATAGACGTGATTTTTTAACTTTAGTAGCTAGAGAGTCAACTTCAAAACCATTGATCTTAAAAGTATATAGAACTTTTTTTTTTGAAAATGTTTATAAACAAAACTACAATATAAATAATTATTAATTTCGAACGAGACATTAGTAATAAAAAGTTTGTTTTTCTAATTTGAATTATGTTCAAATTTTCAAAACAAGACACATTAATGAATATATCTCGAAAAAGGGCTTGTAATTTATAGTGAATATTACTATAAAATAATTAAAATTAGAATAAATTATTAAAGTTGTTGTAAGAATATTTTAATCTGAATTAACTAAGTTTTTGTTTTGATATATATTAATGTTTGATTATGTTCAATTTAACTTCCGAATTTGCAGTTGCTAAAATACATAATAATTAACATATTATTTTTTGTTAACATTTACTTTTATTTTGTTGATTGTATTATATTAAAGGAAGTTTTAAAAGTAACAAATAATTAAAGTGATTTAATATTAAATAACACATATCTTTCAAAAAATCTAAAGAAATTATACTTCAAAATAGAATTCAACAACGGCAAAACATCATTTAGCATTACAATATTTCTTTCAATTCGATGTAAGTTTAAGTTTATCATTACATACCATTTATTAATATATAAAAAGATAGTTTTCAAGAATTGTACTTGATTCAACAATAATTTTGTCATTGCCAACGACATCAAACTTCATATAATGACTGAAAGTGTAGACAATACACTTTGTTTTGATTCTATGGCCATTATGAAGATCAATGTATTTAGAGAGAAACCCCATCTTAAATTCGGATGTCGTCGGCCACTAATCTACTAATTTATCCAATAATGTCAACCATAGACGTGATTTTTTACATTACTACCAAAAGAATAAACTTCAAAACCATTGATCTTAAAAGTATATAGAACTTTTTTTTAAAAATGTGTAGAAACTAAACTAAAAAAAAATAACTATTAATTTCGAAAGTGACATTAGTAAGACAAAAGTTTGCTTTTCTAATTGATGTATTAACGTTAAATTATGTTCAAATTTTCAAAACAAGAGACATTAATGAATATATTTCGAAAAAGGGCTTGTAATTTATAGTGAATATTACTATAAAATAATTGAAATAAGAATAAATTATTAAAATTGTTGTAAGAATATTTTAATCTGAATTAACTAAGTTTTAGTTTTGATATATATTAATCTTTGATTATGTTCAATTTAACTTCCGATTTGCAGTTGCTAAAATACACAATAATTAACATATTATTTTTTGTTAACATTGACTTTGAATTTTGTTGATTGTATCATATTAAAGGAAGTTTTAAAATTAACAAATAATTAAAGTGATTTAATATTAAATAGCACATCTCTTTCAAAAAATCTAAAGAAATTATACTTTAAAATAGAATTAAACAACGGCAAAACATCATTTAGCATTACAATATTTCTTTAAATTCGACGTAAGTTTAAATTTATCATTACATAACATTTATTAATATATAAAAAGATAGTTTTCAAGAATTGTACTTGATTCGACAATAATTTTGTCATTGCCAACGGCATCAAACTACATATAAAGATTGAAAGTGTGGACAATACACTTTGTTTTGATTCTATGGCCATTATGAAGATCAATGTATTTAGAGAGAAACCCCATCTTAAAACCGGATGTCGTCGGCCACTAATCTACTAATTTATCCAATAATGTAAACCATAGACGTGATTTTTTAACTTTAGTAGCTAGAGAGTCAACTTCAAAACCATTGATCTTAAAAGTATATAGAACTTTTTTTTTGAAAATGTTTATAAACAAAACTACAATATAAATAATTATTAATTTCGAACGAGACATTAGTAATAAAAAGTTTGTTTTTCTAATTTGAATTATGTTCAAATTTTCAAAACAAGACACATTAATGAATATATCTCGAAAAAGGGCTTGTAATTTATAGTGAATATTACTATAAAATAATTAAAATTAGAATAAATTATTAAAGTTGTTGTAAGAATATTTTAATCTGAATTAACTAAGTTTTTGTTTTGATATATATTAATGTTTGATTATGTTCAATTTAACTTCCGAATTTGCAGTTGCTAAAATACATAATAATTAACATATTATTTTTTGTTAACATTTACTTTTAATTTTGTTGATTGTATTATATTAAAGGAAGTTTTAAAAGTAACAAATAATTAAAGTGATTTAATATTAAATAACACATATCTTTCAAAAAATCTAAAGAAATTATACTTCAAAATAGAATTCAACAACGGCAAAACATCATTTAGCATTACAATATTTCTTTCAATTCGATGTAAGTTTAAGTTTATCATTACATACCATTTATTAATATATAAAAAGATAGTTTTCAAGAATTGTACTTGATTCAACAATAATTTTGTCATTGCCAACGACATCAAACTTCATATAATGACTGAAAGTGTAGACAATACACTTTGTTTTGATTCTATGGCCATTATGAAGATCAATGTATTTAGAGAGAAACCCCATCTTAAATTCGGATGTCGTCGGCCACTAATCTACTAATTTATCCAATAATGTCAACCATAGACGTGATTTTTTACATTACTACCAAAAGAATAAACTTCAAAACCATTGATCTTAAAAGTATATAGAACTTTTTTTTAAAAATGTGTAGAAACTAAACTAAAAAAAAATAACTATTAATTTCGAAAGTGACATTAGTAAGACAAAAGTTTGCTTTTCTAATTGATGTATTAACGTTAAATTATGTTCAAATTTTCAAAACAAGAGACATTAATGAATATATTTCGAAAAAGGGCTTGTAATTTATAGTGAATATTACTATAAAATAATTGAAATAAGAATAAATTATTAAAATTGTTGTAAGAATATTTTAATCTGAATTAACTAAGTTTTAGTTTTGATATATATTAATCTTTGATTATGTTCAATTTAACTTCCGATTTGCAGTTGCTAAAATACACAATAATTAACATATTATTTTTTGTTAACATTGACTTTGAATTTTGTTGATTGTATCATATTAAAGGAAGTTTTAAAATTAACAAATAATTAAAGTGATTTAATATTAAATAGCACATCTCTTTCAAAAAATCTAAAGAAATTATACTTTAAAATAGAATTAAACAACGGCAAAACATCATTTAGCATTACAATATTTCTTTAAATTCGACGTAAGTTTAAATTTATCATTACATAACATTTATTAATATATAAAAAGATAGTTTTCAAGAATTGTACTTGATTCGACAATAATTTTGTCATTGCCAACGGCATCAAACTACATATAAAGATTGAAAGTGTGGACAATACACTTTGTTTTGATTCTATGGCCATTATGAAGATCAATGTATTTAGAGAGAAACCCCATCTTAAAACCGGATGTCGTCGGCCACTAATCTACTAATTTATCCAATAATGTAAACCATAGACGTGATTTTTTAACTTTAGTAGCTAGAGAGTCAACTTCAAAACCATTGATCTTAAAAGTATATAGAACTTTTTTTTTGAAAATGTTTATAAACAAAACTACAATATAAATAATTATTAATTTCGAACGAGACATTAGTAATAAAAAGTTTGTTTTTCTAATTTGAATTATGTTCAAATTTTCAAAACAAGACACATTAATGAATATATCTCGAAAAAGGGCTTGTAATTTATAGTGAATATTACTATAAAATAATTAAAATTAGAATAAATTATTAAAGTTGTTGTAAGAATATTTTAATCTGAATTAACTAAGTTTTTGTTTTGATATATATTAATGTTTGATTATGTTCAATTTAACTTCCGAATTTGCAGTTGCTAAAATACATAATAATTAACATATTATTTTTTGTTAACATTTACTTTTATTTTGTTGATTGTATTATATTAAAGGAAGTTTTAAAAGTAACAAATAATTAAAGTGATTTAATATTAAATAACACATATCTTTCAAAAAATCTAAAGAAATTATACTTCAAAATAGAATTCAACAACGGCAAAACATCATTTAGCATTACAATATTTCTTTCAATTCGATGTAAGTTTAAGTTTATCATTACATACCATTTATTAATATATAAAAAGATAGTTTTCAAGAATTGTACTTGATTCAACAATAATTTTGTCATTGCCAACGACATCAAACTTCATATAATGACTGAAAGTGTAGACAATACACTTTGTTTTGATTCTATGGCCATTATGAAGATCAATGTATTTAGAGAGAAACCCCATCTTAAATTCGGATGTCGTCGGCCACTAATCTACTAATTTATCCAATAATGTCAACCATAGACGTGATTTTTTACATTACTACCAAAAGAATAAACTTCAAAACCATTGATCTTAAAAGTATATAGAACTTTTTTTTAAAAATGTGTAGAAACTAAACTAAAAAAAAAAACTATTAATTTCGAAAGTGACATTAGTAAGACAAAAGTTTGCTTTTCTAATTGATGTATTAACGTTAAATTATGTTCAAATTTTCAAAACAAGAGACATTAATGAATATATTTCGAAAAAGGGCTTGTAATTTATAGTGAATATTACTATAAAATAATTGAAATAAGAATAAATTATTAAAATTGTTGTAAGAATATTTTAATCTGAATTAACTAAGTTTTAGTTTTGATATATATTAATCTTTGATTATGTTCAATTTAACTTCCGATTTGCAGTTGCTAAAATACACAATAATTAACATATTATTTTTTGTTAACATTGACTTTGAATTTTGTTGATTGTATCATATTAAAGGAAGTTTTAAAATTAACAAATAATTAAAGTGATTTAATATTAAATAGCACATCTCTTTCAAAAAATCTAAAGAAATTATACTTTAAAATAGAATTAAACAACGGCAAAACATCATTTAGCATTACAATATTTCTTTAAATTCGACGTAAGTTTAAATTTATCATTACATAACATTTATTAATATATAAAAAGATAGTTTTCAAGAATTGTACTTGATTCGACAATAATTTTGTCATTGCCAACGGCATCAAACTACATATAAAGATTGAAAGTGTGGACAATACACTTTGTTTTGATTCTATGGCCATTATGAAGATCAATGTATTTAGAGAGAAACCCCATCTTAAAACCGGATGTCGTCGGCCACTAATCTACTAATTTATCCAATAATGTAAACCATAGACGTGATTTTTTAACTTTAGTAGCTAGAGAGTCAACTTCAAAACCATTGATCTTAAAAGTATATAGAACTTTTTTTTTGAAAATGTTTATAAACAAAACTACAATATAAATAATTATTAATTTCGAACGAGACATTAGTAATAAAAAGTTTGTTTTTCTAATTTGAATTATGTTCAAATTTTCAAAACAAGACACATTAATGAATATATCTCGAAAAAGGGCTTGTAATTTATAGTGAATATTACTATAAAATAATTAAAATTAGAATAAATTATTAAAGTTGTTGTAAGAATATTTTAATCTGAATTAACTAAGTTTTTGTTTTGATATATATTAATGTTTGATTATGTTCAATTTAACTTCCGAATTTGCAGTTGCTAAAATACATAATAATTAACATATTATTTTTTGTTAACATTTACTTTTAATTTTGTTGATTGTATTATATTAAAGGAAGTTTTAAAAGTAACAAATAATTAAAGTGATTTAATATTAAATAACACATATCTTTCAAAAAATCTAAAGAAATTATACTTCAAAATAGAATTCAACAACGGCAAAACATCATTTAGCATTACAATATTTCTTTCAATTCGATGTAAGTTTAAGTTTATCATTACATACCATTTATTAATATATAAAAAGATAGTTTTCAAGAATTGTACTTGATTCAACAATAATTTTGTCATTGCCAACGACATCAAACTTCATATAATGACTGAAAGTGTAGACAATACACTTTGTTTTGATTCTATGGCCATTATGAAGATCAATGTATTTAGAGAGAAACCCCATCTTAAATTCGGATGTCGTCGGCCACTAATCTACTAATTTATCCAATAATGTCAACCATAGACGTGATTTTTTACATTACTACCAAAAGAATAAACTTCAAAACCATTGATCTTAAAAGTATATAGAACTTTTTTTTAAAAATGTGTAGAAACTAAACTAAAAAAAAAAACTATTAATTTCGAAAGTGACATTAGTAAGACAAAAGTTTGCTTTTCTAATTGATGTATTAACGTTAAATTATGTTCAAATTTTCAAAACAAGAGACATTAATGAATATATTTCGAAAAAGGGCTTGTAATTTATAGTGAATATTACTATAAAATAATTGAAATAAGAATAAATTATTAAAATTGTTGTAAGAATATTTTAATCTGAATTAACTAAGTTTTAGTTTTGATATATATTAATCTTTGATTATGTTCAATTTAACTTCCGATTTGCAGTTGCTAAAATACACAATAATTAACATATTATTTTTTGTTAACATTGACTTTGAATTTTGTTGATTGTATCATATTAAAGGAAGTTTTAAAATTAACAAATAATTAAAGTGATTTAATATTAAATAGCACATCTCTTTCAAAAAATCTAAAGAAATTATACTTTAAAATAGAATTAAACAACGGCAAAACATCATTTAGCATTACAATATTTCTTTAAATTCGACGTAAGTTTAAATTTATCATTACATAACATTTATTAATATATAAAAAGATAGTTTTCAAGAATTGTACTTGATTCGACAATAATTTTGTCATTGCCAACGGCATCAAACTACATATAAAGATTGAAAGTGTGGACAATACACTTTGTTTTGATTCTATGGCCATTATGAAGATCAATGTATTTAGAGAGAAACCCCATCTTAAAACCGGATGTCGTCGGCCACTAATCTACTAATTTATCCAATAATGTAAACCATAGACGTGATTTTTTAACTTTAGTAGCTAGAGAGTCAACTTCAAAACCATTGATCTTAAAAGTATATAGAACTTTTTTTTTGAAAATGTTTATAAACAAAACTACAATATAAATAATTATTAATTTCGAACGAGACATTAGTAATAAAAAGTTTGTTTTTCTAATTTGAATTATGTTCAAATTTTCAAAACAAGACACATTAATGAATATATCTCGAAAAAGGGCTTGTAATTTATAGTGAATATTACTATAAAATAATTAAAATTAGAATAAATTATTAAAGTTGTTGTAAGAATATTTTAATCTGAATTAACTAAGTTTTTGTTTTGATATATATTAATGTTTGATTATGTTCAATTTAACTTCCGAATTTGCAGTTGCTAAAATACATAATAATTAACATATTATTTTTTGTTAACATTTACTTTTAATTTTGTTGATTGTATTATATTAAAGGAAGTTTTAAAAGTAACAAATAATTAAAGTGATTTAATATTAAATAACACATATCTTTCAAAAAATCTAAAGAAATTATACTTCAAAATAGAATTCAACAACGGCAAAACATCATTTAGCATTACAATATTTCTTTCAATTCGATGTAAGTTTAAGTTTATCATTACATACCATTTATTAATATATAAAAAGATAGTTTTCAAGAATTGTACTTGATTCAACAATAATTTTGTCATTGCCAACGACATCAAACTTCATATAATGACTGAAAGTGTAGACAATACACTTTGTTTTGATTCTATGGCCATTATGAAGATCAATGTATTTAGAGAGAAACCCCATCTTAAATTCGGATGTCGTCGGCCACTAATCTACTAATTTATCCAATAATGTCAACCATAGACGTGATTTTTTACATTACTACCAAAAGAATAAACTTCAAAACCATTGATCTTAAAAGTATATAGAACTTTTTTTTAAAAATGTGTAGAAACTAAACTAAAAAAAATAACTATTAATTTCGAAAGTGACATTAGTAAGACAAAAGTTTGCTTTTCTAATTGATGTATTAACGTTAAATTATGTTCAAATTTTCAAAACAAGAGACATTAATGAATATATTTCGAAAAAGGGCTTGTAATTTATAGTGAATATTACTATAAAATAATTGAAATAAGAATAAATTATTAAAATTGTTGTAAGAATATTTTAATCTGAATTAACTAAGTTTTAGTTTTGATATATATTAATCTTTGATTATGTTCAATTTAACTTCCGATTTGCAGTTGCTAAAATACACAATAATTAACATATTATTTTTTGTTAACATTGACTTTGAATTTTGTTGATTGTATCATATTAAAGGAAGTTTTAAAATTAACAAATAATTAAAGTGATTTAATATTAAATAGCACATCTCTTTCAAAAAATCTAAAGAAATTATACTTTAAAATAGAATTAAACAACGGCAAAACATCATTTAGCATTACAATATTTCTTTAAATTCGACGTAAGTTTAAATTTATCATTACATAACATTTATTAATATATAAAAAGATAGTTTTCAAGAATTGTACTTGATTCGACAATAATTTTGTCATTGCCAACGGCATCAAACTACATATAAAGATTGAAAGTGTGGACAATACACTTTGTTTTGATTCTATGGCCATTATGAAGATCAATGTATTTAGAGAGAAACCCCATCTTAAAACCGGATGTCGTCGGCCACTAATCTACTAATTTATCCAATAATGTAAACCATAGACGTGATTTTTTAACTTTAGTAGCTAGAGAGTCAACTTCAAAACCATTGATCTTAAAAGTATATAGAACTTTTTTTTTGAAAATGTTTATAAACAAAACTACAATATAAATAATTATTAATTTCGAACGAGACATTAGTAATAAAAAGTTTGTTTTTCTAATTTGAATTATGTTCAAATTTTCAAAACAAGACACATTAATGAATATATCTCGAAAAAGGGCTTGTAATTTATAGTGAATATTACTATAAAATAATTAAAATTAGAATAAATTATTAAAGTTGTTGTAAGAATATTTTAATCTGAATTAACTAAGTTTTTGTTTTGATATATATTAATGTTTGATTATGTTCAATTTAACTTCCGAATTTGCAGTTGCTAAAATACATAATAATTAACATATTATTTTTTGTTAACATTTACTTTTAATTTTGTTGATTGTATTATATTAAAGGAAGTTTTAAAAGTAACAAATAATTAAAGTGATTTAATATTAAATAACACATATCTTTCAAAAAATCTAAAGAAATTATACTTCAAAATAGAATTCAACAACGGCAAAACATCATTTAGCATTACAATATTTCTTTCAATTCGATGTAAGTTTAAGTTTATCATTACATACCATTTATTAATATATAAAAAGATAGTTTTCAAGAATTGTACTTGATTCAACAATAATTTTGTCATTGCCAACGACATCAAACTTCATATAATGACTGAAAGTGTAGACAATACACTTTGTTTTGATTCTATGGCCATTATGAAGATCAATGTATTTAGAGAGAAACCCCATCTTAAATTCGGATGTCGTCGGCCACTAATCTACTAATTTATCCAATAATGTCAACCATAGACGTGATTTTTTACATTACTACCAAAAGAATAAACTTCAAAACCATTGATCTTAAAAGTATATAGAACTTTTTTTTAAAAATGTGTAGAAACTAAACTAAAAAAAATAACTATTAATTTCGAAAGTGACATTAGTAAGACAAAAGTTTGCTTTTCTAATTGATGTATTAACGTTAAATTATGTTCAAATTTTCAAAACAAGAGACATTAATGAATATATTTCGAAAAAGGGCTTGTAATTTATAGTGAATATTACTATAAAATAATTGAAATAAGAATAAATTATTAAAATTGTTGTAAGAATATTTTAATCTGAATTAACTAAGTTTTAGTTTTGATATATATTAATCTTTGATTATGTTCAACTTAACTTCCGATTTGCAGTTGCTAAAATACACAATAATTAACATATTATTTTTTGTTAACATTGACTTTGAATTTTGTTGATTGTATCATATTAAAGGAAGTTTTAAAATTAACAAATAATTAAAGTGATTTAATATTAAATAGCACATCTCTTTCAAAAAATCTAAAGAAATTATACTTTAAAATAGAATTAAACAACGGCAAAACATCATTTAGCATTACAATATTTCTTTAAATTCGACGTAAGTTTAAATTTATCATTACATAACATTTATTAATATATAAAAAGATAGTTTTCAAGAATTGTACTTGATTCGACAATAATTTTGTCATTGCCAACGGCATCAAACTACATATAAAGATTGAAAGTGTGGACAATACACTTTGTTTTGATTCTATGGCCATTATGAAGATCAATGTATTTAGAGAGAAACCCCATCTTAAAACCGGATGTCGTCGGCCACTAATCTACTAATTTATCCAATAATGTAAACCATAGACGTGATTTTTTAACTTTAGTAGCTAGAGAGTCAACTTCAAAACCATTGATCTTAAAAGTATATAGAACTTTTTTTTTTGAAAATGTTTATAAACAAAACTACAATATAAATAATTATTAATTTCGAACGAGACATTAGTAATAAAAAGTTTGTTTTTCTAATTTGAATTATGTTCAAATTTTCAAAACAAGACACATTAATGAATATATCTCGAAAAAGGGCTTGTAATTTATAGTGAATATTACTATAAAATAATTAAAATTAGAATAAATTATTAAAGTTGTTGTAAGAATATTTTAATCTGAATTAACTAAGTTTTTGTTTTGATATATATTAATGTTTGATTATGTTCAATTTAACTTCCGAATTTGCAGTTGCTAAAATACATAATAATTAACATATTATTTTTTGTTAACATTTACTTTTAATTTTGTTGATTGTATTATATTAAAGGAAGTTTTAAAAGTAACAAATAATTAAAGTGATTTAATATTAAATAACACATATCTTTCAAAAAATCTAAAGAAATTATACTTCAAAATAGAATTCAACAACGGCAAAACATCATTTAGCATTACAATATTTCTTTCAATTCGATGTAAGTTTAAGTTTATCATTACATACCATTTATTAATATATAAAAAGATAGTTTTCAAGAATTGTACTTGATTCAACAATAATTTTGTCATTGCCAACGACATCAAACTTCATATAATGACTGAAAGTGTAGACAATACACTTTGTTTTGATTCTATGGCCATTATGAAGATCAATGTATTTAGAGAGAAACCCCATCTTAAATTCGGATGTCGTCGGCCACTAATCTACTAATTTATCCAATAATGTCAACCATAGACGTGATTTTTTACATTACTACCAAAAGAATAAACTTCAAAACCATTGATCTTAAAAGTATATAGAACTTTTTTTTAAAATGTGTAGAAACTAAACTAAAAAAAATAACTATTAATTTCGAAAGTGACATTAGTAAGACAAAAGTTTGCTTTTCTAATTGATGTATTAACGTTAAATTATGTTCAAATTTTCAAAACAAGAGACATTAATGAATATATTTCGAAAAAGGGCTTGTAATTTATAGTGAATATTACTATAAAATAATTGAAATAAGAATAAATTATTAAAATTGTTGTAAGAATATTTTAATCTGAATTAACTAAGTTTTAGTTTTGATATATATTAATCTTTGATTATGTTCAATTTAACTTCCGATTTGCAGTTGCTAAAATACACAATAATTAACATATTATTTTTTGTTAACATTGACTTTGAATTTTGTTGATTGTATCATATTAAAGGAAGTTTTAAAATTAACAAATAATTAAAGTGATTTAATATTAAATAGCACATCTCTTTCAAAAAATCTAAAGAAATTATACTTTAAAATAGAATTAAACAACGGCAAAACATCATTTAGCATTACAATATTTCTTTAAATTCGACGTAAGTTTAAATTTATCATTACATAACATTTATTAATATATAAAAAGATAGTTTTCAAGAATTGTACTTGATTCGACAATAATTTTGTCATTGCCAACGGCATCAAACTACATATAAAGATTGAAAGTGTGGACAATACACTTTGTTTTGATTCTATGGCCATTATGAAGATCAATGTATTTAGAGAGAAACCCCATCTTAAAACCGGATGTCGTCGGCCACTAATCTACTAATTTATCCAATAATGTAAACCATAGACGTGATTTTTTAACTTTAGTAGCTAGAGAGTCAACTTCAAAACCATTGATCTTAAAAGTATATAGAACTTTTTTTTTGAAAATGTTTATAAACAAAACTACAGTATAAATAATTATTAATTTCGAACGAGACATTAGTAATAAAAAGTTTGTTTTTCTAATTTGAATTATGTTCAAATTTTCAAAACAAGACACATTAATGAATATATCTCGAAAAAGGGCTTGTAATTTATAGTGAATATTACTATAAAATAATTAAAATTAGAATAAATTATTAAAGTTGTTGTAAGAATATTTTAATCTGAATTAACTAAGTTTTTGTTTTGATATATATTAATGTTTGATTATGTTCAATTTAACTTCCGAATTTGCAGTTGCTAAAATACATAATAATTAACATATTATTTTTTGTTAACATTTACTTTTTATTTTGTTGATTGTATTATATTAAAGGAAGTTTTAAAAGTAACAAATAATTAAAGTGATTTAATATTAAATAACACATATCTTTCAAAAAATCTAAAGAAATTATACTTCAAAATAGAATTCAACAACGGCAAAACATCATTTAGCATTACAATATTTCTTTCAATTCGATGTAAGTTTAAGTTTATCATTACATACCATTTATTAATATATAAAAAGATAGTTTTCAAGAATTGTACTTGATTCAACAATAATTTTGTCATTGCCAACGACATCAAACTTCATATAATGACTGAAAGTGTAGACAATACACTTTGTTTTGATTCTATGGCCATTATGAAGATCAATGTATTTAGAGAGAAACCCCATCTTAAATTCGGATGTCGTCGGCCACTAATCTACTAATTTATCCAATAATGTCAACCATAGACGTGATTTTTTACATTACTACCAAAAGAATAAACTTCAAAACCATTGATCTTAAAAGTATATAGAACTTTTTTTTAAAAATGTGTAGAAACTAAACTAAAAAAAATAACTATTAATTTCGAAAGTGACATTAGTAAGACAAAAGTTTGCTTTTCTAATTGATGTATTAACGTTAAATTATGTTCAAATTTTCAAAACAAGAGACATTAATGAATATATTTCGAAAAAGGGCTTGTAATTTATAGTGAATATTACTATAAAATAATTGAAATAAGAATAAATTATTAAAATTGTTGTAAGAATATTTTAATCTGAATTAACTAAGTTTTAGTTTTGATATATATTAATCTTTGATTATGTTCAATTTAACTTCCGATTTGCAGTTGCTAAAATACACAATAATTAACATATTATTTTTTGTTAACATTGACTTTGAATTTTGTTGATTGTATCATATTAAAGGAAGTTTTAAAATTAACAAATAATTAAAGTGATTTAATATTAAATAGCACATCTCTTTCAAAAAATCTAAAGAAATTATACTTTAAAATAGAATTAAACAACGGCAAAACATCATTTAGCATTACAATATTTCTTTAAATTCGACGTAAGTTTAAATTTATCATTACATAACATTTATTAATATATAAAAAGATAGTTTTCAAGAATTGTACTTGATTCGACAATAATTTTGTCATTGCCAACGGCATCAAACTACATATAAAGATTGAAAGTGTGGACAATACACTTTGTTTTGATTCTATGGCCATTATGAAGATCAATGTATTTAGAGAGAAACCCCATCTTAAAACCGGATGTCGTCGGCCACTAATCTACTAATTTATCCAATAATGTAAACCATAGACGTGATTTTTTAACTTTAGTAGCTAGAGAGTCAACTTCAAAACCATTGATCTTAAAAGTATATAGAACTTTTTTTTTTGAAAATGTTTATAAACAAAACTACAATATAAATAATTATTAATTTCGAACGAGACATTAGTAATAAAAAGTTTGTTTTTCTAATTTGAATTATGTTCAAATTTTCAAAACAAGACACATTAATGAATATATCTCGAAAAAGGGCTTGTAATTTATAGTGAATATTACTATAAAATAATTAAAATTAGAATAAATTATTAAAGTTGTTGTAAGAATATTTTAATCTGAATTAACTAAGTTTTTGTTTTGATATATATTAATGTTTGATTATGTTCAATTTAACTTCCGAATTTGCAGTTGCTAAAATACATAATAATTAACATATTATTTTTTGTTAACATTTACTTTTAATTTTGTTGATTGTATTATATTAAAGGAAGTTTTAAAAGTAACAAATAATTAAAGTGATTTAATATTAAATAACACATATCTTTCAAAAAATCTAAAGAAATTATACTTCAAAATAGAATTCAACAACGGCAAAACATCATTTAGCATTACAATATTTCTTTCAATTCGATGTAAGTTTAAGTTTATCATTACATACCATTTATTAATATATAAAAAGATAGTTTTCAAGAATTGTACTTGATTCAACAATAATTTTGTCATTGCCAACGACATCAAACTTCATATAATGACTGAAAGTGTAGACAATACACTTTGTTTTGATTCTATGGCCATTATGAAGATCAATGTATTTAGAGAGAAACCCCATCTTAAATTCGGATGTCGTCGGCCACTAATCTACTAATTTATCCAATAATGTCAACCATAGACGTGATTTTTTACATTACTACCAAAAGAATAAACTTCAAAACCATTGATCTTAAAAGTATATAGAACTTTTTTTTAAAATGTGTAGAAACTAAACTAAAAAAAATAACTATTAATTTCGAAAGTGACATTAGTAAGACAAAAGTTTGCTTTTCTAATTGATGTATTAACGTTAAATTATGTTCAAATTTTCAAAACAAGAGACATTAATGAATATATTTCGAAAAAGGGCTTGTAATTTATAGTGAATATTACTATAAAATAATTGAAATAAGAATAAATTATTAAAATTGTTGTAAGAATATTTTAATCTGAATTAACTAAGTTTTAGTTTTGATATATATTAATCTTTGATTATGTTCAATTTAACTTCCGATTTGCAGTTGCTAAAATACACAATAATTAACATATTATTTTTTGTTAACATTGACTTTGAATTTTGTTGATTGTATCATATTAAAGGAAGTTTTAAAATTAACAAATAATTAAAGTGATTTAATATTAAATAGCACATCTCTTTCAAAAAATCTAAAGAAATTATACTTTAAAATAGAATTAAACAACGGCAAAACATCATTTAGCATTACAATATTTCTTTAAATTCGACGTAAGTTTAAATTTATCATTACATAACATTTATTAATATATAAAAAGATAGTTTTCAAGAATTGTACTTGATTCGACAATAATTTTGTCATTGCCAACGGCATCAAACTACATATAAAGATTGAAAGTGTGGACAATACACTTTGTTTTGATTCTATGGCCATTATGAAGATCAATGTATTTAGAGAGAAACCCCATCTTAAAACCGGATGTCGTCGGCCACTAATCTACTAATTTATCCAATAATGTAAACCATAGACGTGATTTTTTAACTTTAGTAGCTAGAGAGTCAACTTCAAAACCATTGATCTTAAAAGTATATAGAACTTTTTTTTTTGAAAATGTTTATAAACAAAACTACAATATAAATAATTATTAATTTCGAACGAGACATTAGTAATAAAAAGTTTGTTTTTCTAATTTGAATTATGTTCAAATTTTCAAAACAAGACACATTAATGAATATATCTCGAAAAAGGGCTTGTAATTTATAGTGAATATTACTATAAAATAATTAAAATT
Source organism: Lathyrus oleraceus (assembly GCF_024323335.1). Classification (NCBI taxonomy): domain Eukaryota; kingdom Viridiplantae; phylum Streptophyta; class Magnoliopsida; order Fabales; family Fabaceae; genus Lathyrus; species Lathyrus oleraceus. The sequence goes on from NC_066582.1 coordinate 365,548,040, forward strand.
AGAATAAATTATTAAAGTTGTTGTAAGAATATTTTAATCTGAATTAACTAAGTTTTTGTTTTGATATATATTAATGTTTGATTATGTTCAATTTAACTTCCGAATTTGCAGTTGCTAAAATACATAATAATTAACATATTATTTTTTGTTAACATTTACTTTTTTTTGTTGATTGTATTATATTAAAGGAAGTTTTAAAAGTAACAAATAATTAAAGTGATTTAATATTAAATAACACATATCTTTCAAAAAATCTAAAGAAATTATACTTCAAAATAGAATTCAACAACGGCAAAACATCATTTAGCATTACAATATTTCTTTCAATTCGATGTAAGTTTAAGTTTATCATTACATACCATTTATTAATATATAAAAAGATAGTTTTCAAGAATTGTACTTGATTCAACAATAATTTTGTCATTGCCAACGACATCAAACTTCATATAATGACTGAAAGTGTAGACAATACACTTTGTTTTGATTCTATGGCCATTATGAAGATCAATGTATTTAGAGAGAAACCCCATCTTAAATTCGGATGTCGTCGGCCACTAATCTACTAATTTATCCAATAATGTCAACCATAGACGTGATTTTTTACATTACTACCAAAAGAATAAACTTCAAAACCATTGATCTTAAAAGTATATAGAACTTTTTTTTAAAAATGTGTAGAAACTAAACTAAAAAAAATAACTATTAATTTCGAAAGTGACATTAGTAAGACAAAAGTTTGCTTTTCTAATTGATGTATTAACGTTAAATTATGTTCAAATTTTCAAAACAAGAGACATTAATGAATATATTTCGAAAAAGGGCTTGTAATTTATAGTGAATATTACTATAAAATAATTGAAATAAGAATAAATTATTAAAATTGTTGTAAGAATATTTTAATCTGAATTAACTAAGTTTTAGTTTTGATATATATTAATCTTTGATTATGTTCAATTTAACTTCCGATTTGCAGTTGCTAAAATACACAATAATTAACATATTATTTTTTGTTAACATTGACTTTGAATTTTGTTGATTGTATCATATTAAAGGAAGTTTTAAAATTAACAAATAATTAAAGTGATTTAATATTAAATAGCACATCTCTTTCAAAAAATCTAAAGAAATTATACTTTAAAATAGAATTAAACAACGGCAAAACATCATTTAGCATTACAATATTTCTTTAAATTCGACGTAAGTTTAAATTTATCATTACATAACATTTATTAATATATAAAAAGATAGTTTTCAAGAATTGTACTTGATTCGACAATAATTTTGTCATTGCCAACGGCATCAAACTACATATAAAGATTGAAAGTGTGGACAATACACTTTGTTTTGATTCTATGGCCATTATGAAGATCAATGTATTTAGAGAGAAACCCCATCTTAAAACCGGATGTCGTCGGCCACTAATCTACTAATTTATCCAATAATGTAAACCATAGACGTGATTTTTTAACTTTAGTAGCTAGAGAGTCAACTTCAAAACCATTGATCTTAAAAGTATATAGAACTTTTTTTTTGAAAATGTTTATAAACAAAACTACAATATAAATAATTATTAATTTCGAACGAGACATTAGTAATAAAAAGTTTGTTTTTCTAATTTGAATTATGTTCAAATTTTCAAAACAAGACACATTAATGAATATATCTCGAAAAAGGGCTTGTAATTTATAGTGAATATTACTATAAAATAATTAAAATTAGAATAAATTATTAAAGTTGTTGTAAGAATATTTTAATCTGAATTAACTAAGTTTTTGTTTTGATATATATTAATGTTTGATTATGTTCAATTTAACTTCCGAATTTGCAGTTGCTAAAATACATAATAATTAACATATTATTTTTTGTTAACATTTACTTTTTATTTTGTTGATTGTATTATATTAAAGGAAGTTTTAAAAGTAACAAATAATTAAAGTGATTTAATATTAAATAACACATATCTTTCAAAAAATCTAAAGAAATTATACTTCAAAATAGAATTCAACAACGGCAAAACATCATTTAGCATTACAATATTTCTTTCAATTCGATGTAAGTTTAAGTTTATCATTACATACCATTTATTAATATATAAAAAGATAGTTTTCAAGAATTGTACTTGATTCAACAATAATTTTGTCATTGCCAACGACATCAAACTTCATATAATGACTGAAAGTGTAGACAATACACTTTGTTTTGATTCTATGGCCATTATGAAGATCAATGTATTTAGAGAGAAACCCCATCTTAAATTCGGATGTCGTCGGCCACTAATCTACTAATTTATCCAATAATGTCAACCATAGACGTGATTTTTTACATTACTACCAAAAGAATAAACTTCAAAACCATTGATCTTAAAAGTATATAGAACTTTTTTTTAAAAATGTGTAGAAACTAAACTAAAAAAAAAAACTATTAATTTCGAAAGTGACATTAGTAAGACAAAAGTTTGCTTTTCTAATTGATGTATTAACGTTAAATTATGTTCAAATTTTCAAAACAAGAGACATTAATGAATATATTTCGAAAAAGGGCTTGTAATTTATAGTGAATATTACTATAAAATAATTGAAATAAGAATAAATTATTAAAATTGTTGTAAGAATATTTTAATCTGAATTAACTAAGTTTTAGTTTTGATATATATTAATCTTTGATTATGTTCAATTTAACTTCCGATTTGCAGTTGCTAAAATACACAATAATTAACATATTATTTTTTGTTAACATTGACTTTGAATTTTGTTGATTGTATCATATTAAAGGAAGTTTTAAAATTAACAAATAATTAAAGTGATTTAATATTAAATAGCACATCTCTTTCAAAAAATCTAAAGAAATTATACTTTAAAATAGAATTAAACAACGGCAAAACATCATTTAGCATTACAATATTTCTTTAAATTCGACGTAAGTTTAAATTTATCATTACATAACATTTATTAATATATAAAAAGATAGTTTTCAAGAATTGTACTTGATTCGACAATAATTTTGTCATTGCCAACGGCATCAAACTACATATAAAGATTGAAAGTGTGGACAATACACTTTGTTTTGATTCTATGGCCATTATGAAGATCAATGTATTTAGAGAGAAACCCCATCTTAAAACCGGATGTCGTCGGCCACTAATCTACTAATTTATCCAATAATGTAAACCATAGACGTGATTTTTTAACTTTAGTAGCTAGAGAGTCAACTTCAAAACCATTGATCTTAAAAGTATATAGAACTTTTTTTTTTGAAAATGTTTATAAACAAAACTACAATATAAATAATTATTAATTTCGAACGAGACATTAGTAATAAAAAGTTTGTTTTTCTAATTTGAATTATGTTCAAATTTTCAAAACAAGACACATTAATGAATATATCTCGAAAAAGGGCTTGTAATTTATAGTGAATATTACTATAAAATAATTAAAATTAGAATAAATTATTAAAGTTGTTGTAAGAATATTTTAATCTGAATTAACTAAGTTTTTGTTTTGATATATATTAATGTTTGATTATGTTCAATTTAACTTCCGAATTTGCAGTTGCTAAAATACATAATAATTAACATATTATTTTTTGTTAACATTTACTTTTATTTTGTTGATTGTATTATATTAAAGGAAGTTTTAAAAGTAACAAATAATTAAAGTGATTTAATATTAAATAACACATATCTTTCAAAAAATCTAAAGAAATTATACTTCAAAATAGAATTCAACAACGGCAAAACATCATTTAGCATTACAATATTTCTTTCAATTCGATGTAAGTTTAAGTTTATCATTACATACCATTTATTAATATATAAAAAGATAGTTTTCAAGAATTGTACTTGATTCAACAATAATTTTGTCATTGCCAACGACATCAAACTTCATATAATGACTGAAAGTGTAGACAATACACTTTGTTTTGATTCTATGGCCATTATGAAGATCAATGTATTTAGAGAGAAACCCCATCTTAAATTCGGATGTCGTCGGCCACTAATCTACTAATTTATCCAATAATGTCAACCATAGACGTGATTTTTTACATTACTACCAAAAGAATAAACTTCAAAACCATTGATCTTAAAAGTATATAGAACTTTTTTTTAAAAATGTGTAGAAACTAAACTAAAAAAAATAACTATTAATTTCGAAAGTGACATTAGTAAGACAAAAGTTTGCTTTTCTAATTGATGTATTAACGTTAAATTATGTTCAAATTTTCAAAACAAGAGACATTAATGAATATATTTCGAAAAAGGGCTTGTAATTTATAGTGAATATTACTATAAAATAATTGAAATAAGAATAAATTATTAAAATTGTTGTAAGAATATTTTAATCTGAATTAACTAAGTTTTAGTTTTGATATATATTAATCTTTGATTATGTTCAATTTAACTTCCGATTTGCAGTTGCTAAAATACACAATAATTAACATATTATTTTTTGTTAACATTGACTTTGAATTTTGTTGATTGTATCATATTAAAGGAAGTTTTAAAATTAACAAATAATTAAAGTGATTTAATATTAAATAGCACATCTCTTTCAAAAAATCTAAAGAAATTATACTTTAAAATAGAATTAAACAACGGCAAAACATCATTTAGCATTACAATATTTCTTTAAATTCGACGTAAGTTTAAATTTATCATTACATAACATTTATTAATATATAAAAAGATAGTTTTCAAGAATTGTACTTGATTCGACAATAATTTTGTCATTGCCAACGGCATCAAACTACATATAAAGATTGAAAGTGTGGACAATACACTTTGTTTTGATTCTATGGCCATTATGAAGATCAATGTATTTAGAGAGAAACCCCATCTTAAAACCGGATGTCGTCGGCCACTAATCTACTAATTTATCCAATAATGTAAACCATAGACGTGATTTTTTAACTTTAGTAGCTAGAGAGTCAACTTCAAAACCATTGATCTTAAAAGTATATAGAACTTTTTTTTTGAAAATGTTTATAAACAAAACTACAATATAAATAATTATTAATTTCGAACGAGACATTAGTAATAAAAAGTTTGTTTTTCTAATTTGAATTATGTTCAAATTTTCAAAACAAGACACATTAATGAATATATCTCGAAAAAGGGCTTGTAATTTATAGTGAATATTACTATAAAATAATTAAAATTAGAATAAATTATTAAAGTTGTTGTAAGAATATTTTAATCTGAATTAACTAAGTTTTTGTTTTGATATATATTAATGTTTGATTATGTTCAATTTAACTTCCGAATTTGCAGTTGCTAAAATACATAATAATTAACATATTATTTTTTGTTAACATTTACTTTTTATTTTGTTGATTGTATTATATTAAAGGAAGTTTTAAAAGTAACAAATAATTAAAGTGATTTAATATTAAATAACACATATCTTTCAAAAAATCTAAAGAAATTATACTTCAAAATAGAATTCAACAACGGCAAAACATCATTTAGCATTACAATATTTCTTTCAATTCGATGTAAGTTTAAGTTTATCATTACATACCATTTATTAATATATAAAAAGATAGTTTTCAAGAATTGTACTTGATTCAACAATAATTTTGTCATTGCCAACGACATCAAACTTCATATAATGACTGAAAGTGTAGACAATACACTTTGTTTTGATTCTATGGCCATTATGAAGATCAATGTATTTAGAGAGAAACCCCATCTTAAATTCGGATGTCGTCGGCCACTAATCTACTAATTTATCCAATAATGTCAACCATAGACGTGATTTTTTACATTACTACCAAAAGAATAAACTTCAAAACCATTGATCTTAAAAGTATATAGAACTTTTTTTTAAAATGTGTAGAAACTAAACTAAAAAAAATAACTATTAATTTCGAAAGTGACATTAGTAAGACAAAAGTTTGCTTTTCTAATTGATGTATTAACGTTAAATTATGTTCAAATTTTCAAAACAAGAGACATTAATGAATATATTTCGAAAAAGGGCTTGTAATTTATAGTGAATATTACTATAAAATAATTGAAATAAGAATAAATTATTAAAATTGTTGTAAGAATATTTTAATCTGAATTAACTAAGTTTTAGTTTTGATATATATTAATCTTTGATTATGTTCAATTTAACTTCCGATTTGCAGTTGCTAAAATACACAATAATTAACATATTATTTTTTGTTAACATTGACTTTGAATTTTGTTGATTGTATCATATTAAAGGAAGTTTTAAAATTAACAAATAATTAAAGTGATTTAATATTAAATAGCACATCTCTTTCAAAAAATCTAAAGAAATTATACTTTAAAATAGAATTAAACAACGGCAAAACATCATTTAGCATTACAATATTTCTTTAAATTCGACGTAAGTTTAAATTTATCATTACATAACATTTATTAATATATAAAAAGATAGTTTTCAAGAATTGTACTTGATTCGACAATAATTTTGTCATTGCCAACGGCATCAAACTACATATAAAGATTGAAAGTGTGGACAATACACTTTGTTTTGATTCTATGGCCATTATGAAGATCAATGTATTTAGAGAGAAACCCCATCTTAAAACCGGATGTCGTCGGCCACTAATCTACTAATTTATCCAATAATGTAAACCATAGACGTGATTTTTTAACTTTAGTAGCTAGAGAGTCAACTTCAAAACCATTGATCTTAAAAGTATATAGAACTTTTTTTTTTGAAAATGTTTATAAACAAAACTACAATATAAATAATTATTAATTTCGAACGAGACATTAGTAATAAAAAGTTTGTTTTTCTAATTTGAATTATGTTCAAATTTTCAAAACAAGACACATTAATGAATATATCTCGAAAAAGGGCTTGTAATTTATAGTGAATATTACTATAAAATAATTAAAATTAGAATAAATTATTAAAGTTGTTGTAAGAATATTTTAATCTGAATTAACTAAGTTTTTGTTTTGATATATATTAATGTTTGATTATGTTCAATTTAACTTCCGAATTTGCAGTTGCTAAAATACATAATAATTAACATATTATTTTTTGTTAACATTTACTTTTATTTTGTTGATTGTATTATATTAAAGGAAGTTTTAAAAGTAACAAATAATTAAAGTGATTTAATATTAAATAACACATATCTTTCAAAAAATCTAAAGAAATTATACTTCAAAATAGAATTCAACAACGGCAAAACATCATTTAGCATTACAATATTTCTTTCAATTCGATGTAAGTTTAAGTTTATCATTACATACCATTTATTAATATATAAAAAGATAGTTTTCAAGAATTGTACTTGATTCAACAATAATTTTGTCATTGCCAACGACATCAAACTTCATATAATGACTGAAAGTGTAGACAATACACTTTGTTTTGATTCTATGGCCATTATGAAGATCAATGTATTTAGAGAGAAACCCCATCTTAAATTCGGATGTCGTCGGCCACTAATCTACTAATTTATCCAATAATGTCAACCATAGACGTGATTTTTTACATTACTACCAAAAGAATAAACTTCAAAACCATTGATCTTAAAAGTATATAGAACTTTTTTTTAAAAATGTGTAGAAACTAAACTAAAAAAAATAACTATTAATTTCGAAAGTGACATTAGTAAGACAAAAGTTTGCTTTTCTAATTGATGTATTAACGTTAAATTATGTTCAAATTTTCAAAACAAGAGACATTAATGAATATATTTCGAAAAAGGGCTTGTAATTTATAGTGAATATTACTATAAAATAATTGAAATAAGAATAAATTATTAAAATTGTTGTAAGAATATTTTAATCTGAATTAACTAAGTTTTAGTTTTGATATATATTAATCTTTGATTATGTTCAATTTAACTTCCGATTTGCAGTTGCTAAAATACACAATAATTAACATATTATTTTTTGTTAACATTGACTTTGAATTTTGTTGATTGTATCATATTAAAGGAAGTTTTAAAATTAACAAATAATTAAAGTGATTTAATATTAAATAGCACATCTCTTTCAAAAAATCTAAAGAAATTATACTTTAAAATAGAATTAAACAACGGCAAAACATCATTTAGCATTACAATATTTCTTTAAATTCGACGTAAGTTTAAATTTATCATTACATAACATTTATTAATATATAAAAAGATAGTTTTCAAGAATTGTACTTGATTCGACAATAATTTTGTCATTGCCAACGGCATCAAACTACATATAAAGATTGAAAGTGTGGACAATACACTTTGTTTTGATTCTATGGCCATTATGAAGATCAATGTATTTAGAGAGAAACCCCATCTTAAAACCGGATGTCGTCGGCCACTAATCTACTAATTTATCCAATAATGTAAACCATAGACGTGATTTTTTAACTTTAGTAGCTAGAGAGTCAACTTCAAAACCATTGATCTTAAAAGTATATAGAACTTTTTTTTTGAAAATGTTTATAAACAAAACTACAATATAAATAATTATTAATTTCGAACGAGACATTAGTAATAAAAAGTTTGTTTTTCTAATTTGAATTATGTTCAAATTTTCAAAACAAGACACATTAATGAATATATCTCGAAAAAGGGCTTGTAATTTATAGTGAATATTACTATAAAATAATTAAAATTAGAATAAATTATTAAAGTTGTTGTAAGAATATTTTAATCTGAATTAACTAAGTTTTTGTTTTGATATATATTAATGTTTGATTATGTTCAATTTAACTTCCGAATTTGCAGTTGCTAAAATACATAATAATTAACATATTATTTTTTGTTAACATTTACTTTTATTTTGTTGATTGTATTATATTAAAGGAAGTTTTAAAAGTAACAAATAATTAAAGTGATTTAATATTAAATAACACATATCTTTCAAAAAATCTAAAGAAATTATACTTCAAAATAGAATTCAACAACGGCAAAACATCATTTAGCATTACAATATTTCTTTCAATTCGATGTAAGTTTAAGTTTATCATTACATACCATTTATTAATATATAAAAAGATAGTTTTCAAGAATTGTACTTGATTCAACAATAATTTTGTCATTGCCAACGACATCAAACTTCATATAATGACTGAAAGTGTAGACAATACACTTTGTTTTGATTCTATGGCCATTATGAAGATCAATGTATTTAGAGAGAAACCCCATCTTAAATCGGATGTCGTCGGCCACTAATCTACTAATTTATCCAATAATGTCAACCATAGACGTGATTTTTTACATTACTACCAAAAGAATAAACTTCAAAACCATTGATCTTAAAAGTATATAGAACTTTTTTTTAAAATGTGTAGAAACTAAACTAAAAAAAATAACTATTAATTTCGAAAGTGACATTAGTAAGACAAAAGTTTGCTTTTCTAATTGATGTATTAACGTTAAATTATGTTCAAATTTTCAAAACAAGAGACATTAATGAATATATTTCGAAAAAGGGCTTGTAATTTATAGTGAATATTACTATAAAATAATTGAAATAAGAATAAATTATTAAAATTGTTGTAAGAATATTTTAATCTGAATTAACTAAGTTTTAGTTTTGATATATATTAATCTTTGATTATGTTCAATTTAACTTCCGATTTGCAGTTGCTAAAATACACAATAATTAACATATTATTTTTTGTTAACATTGACTTTGAATTTTGTTGATTGTATCATATTAAAGGAAGTTTTAAAATTAACAAATAATTAAAGTGATTTAATATTAAATAGCACATCTCTTTCAAAAAATCTAAAGAAATTATACTTTAAAATAGAATTAAACAACGGCAAAACATCATTTAGCATTACAATATTTCTTTAAATTCGACGTAAGTTTAAATTTATCATTACATAACATTTATTAATATATAAAAAGATAGTTTTCAAGAATTGTACTTGATTCGACAATAATTTTGTCATTGCCAACGGCATCAAACTACATATAAAGATTGAAAGTGTGGACAATACACTTTGTTTTGATTCTATGGCCATTATGAAGATCAATGTATTTAGAGAGAAACCCCATCTTAAAACCGGATGTCGTCGGCCACTAATCTACTAATTTATCCAATAATGTCAACCATAGACGTGATTTTTTACATTACTACCAAAAGAATAAACTTCAAAACCATTGATCTTAAAAGTATATAGAACTTTTTTTTCAAAATGTGTAGAAACAAAACTAAAAAAATAATTATTAATTTCGAAAGTGACATTAGTAAGACAAAAGTTTGCTTTTCTAATTGATGTATTAACGTTAAATTATGTTCAAATTTTCAAAACAAGAGACATTAATGAATATATTTCGAAAAAGGGCTTGTAATTTATAGTGAATATTACTATAAAATAATTAAAATAGAATAAATTATTAAAATTGTTGTAAGAATATTTTAATCTGAATTAACTAAGTTTTAGTTTTGATATATATTAATGTTTGATTATGTTCAATTTAACTTCCGATTTGCAGTTGCTAAAATACATAATAATTAACATATTATTTTTTGTTAACATTTACTTTGAATTTTGTTGATTGTATTATATTAAAGGAAGTTTTAAAAGTAACAAATAATTAAAGTGATTTAATATTAAATAGCACATCTCTTTCAAAAAATCTAAAGAAATTATACTTTAAAATAGAATTCAACAACGGCAAAACATCATTTAGCATTACAATATTTCTTTAAATTCGACGTAAGTTTAAATTTATCATTACATAACATTTATTAATATATAAAAAGATAGTTTTCAAGAATTGTACTTGATTCGACAATAATTTTGTCATTGCCAACGGCATCAAACTACATATAAAGATTGAAAGTGTGGACAATACACTTTGTTTTGATTCTATGGCCATTATGAAGATCAATGTATTTAGAGAGAAACCCCATCTTAAAACCGGATGTCGTCGGCCACTAATCTACTAATTTATCCAATAATGTCAACCATAGACGTGATTTTTTACTTACTAGCTAGAGAGTCAACTTCAAAACCATTGATCTTAAAAGTATATAGAACTTTTTTTTTGAAAATGTTTATAAACAAAACTACAAATAAATAATTATTAATTTCGAAAGAGACATTAGTAAGAAAAAAGTTTGTTTTTCTAATTTGAATTATGTTCAAATTTTCAAAACAAGACACATTAATGAATATATCTCGAAAAAGGGCTTGTAATTTATAGTGAATATTACTATAAAATAATTAAAATAGAATAAATTATTAAAGTTGTTGTAAGAATATTTTAATCTGAATTAACTAAGTTTTTGTTTTGATATATATTAATGTTTGATTATGTTCAATTTAACTTCCGAATTTGCAGTTGCTAAAATACATAATAATTAACATATTATTTTTTGTTAACATTTACTTTTAATTTTGTTGATTGTATTATATTAAAGGAAGTTTTAAAATTAACAAATAATTAAAGTGATTTAATATTAAATAGCACATCTCTTTCAAAAAATCTAAAGAAATTATACTTCAAAATAGAATTCAACAACGGCAAAACATCATTTAGCATTACAATATTTCTTTCAATTCGACGTAAGTTTAAGTTTATCATTACATACCATTTATTAATATATAAAAAGATAGTTTTCAAGAATTGTACTTGATTCGACAATAATTTTGTCATTGCCAACGGCATCAAACTACATATAAAGATTGAAAGTGTGGACAATACACTTTGTTTTGATTCTATGGCCATTATGAAGATCAATGTATTTAGAGAGAAACCCCATCTTAAAACCGGATGTCGTCGGCCACTAATCTACTAATTTATCCAATAATGTCAACCATAGACGTGATTTTTTACATTACTACCAAAAGAATAAACTTCAAAACCATTGATCTTAAAAGTATATAGAACTTTTTTTTAAAATGTGTAGAAACTAAACTAAAAAAAATAACTATTAATTTCGAAAGTGACATTAGTAAGACAAAAGTTTGCTTTTCTAATTGATGTATTAACGTTAAATTATGTTCAAATTTTCAAAACAAGAGACATTAATGAATATATTTCGAAAAAGGGCTTGTAATTTATAGTGAATATTACTATAAAATAATTGAAATAAGAATAAATTATTAAAATTGTTGTAAGAATATTTTAATCTGAATTAACTAAGTTTTAGTTTTGATATATATTAATCTTTGATTATGTTCAATTTAACTTCCGATTTGCAGTTGCTAAAATACACAATAATTAACATATTATTTTTTGTTAACATTGACTTTGAATTTTGTTGATTGTATCATATTAAAGGAAGTTTTAAAATTAACAAATAATTAAAGTGATTTAATATTAAATAGCACATCTCTTTCAAAAAATCTAAAGAAATTATACTTTAAAATAGAATTAAACAACGGCAAAACATCATTTAGCATTACAATATTTCTTTAAATTCGACGTAAGTTTAAATTTATCATTACATAACATTTATTAATATATAAAAAGATAGTTTTCAAGAATTGTACTTGATTCGACAATAATTTTGTCATTGCCAACGGCATCAAACTACATATAAAGATTGAAAGTGTGGACAATACACTTTGTTTTGATTCTATGGCCATTATGAAGATCAATGTATTTAGAGAGAAACCCCATCTTAAAACCGGATGTCGTCGGCCACTAATCTACTAATTTATCCAATAATGTCAACCATAGACGTGATTTTTTACATTACTACCAAAAGAATAAACTTCAAAACCATTGATCTTAAAAGTATATAGAACTTTTTTTTAAAATGTGTAGAAACTAAACTAAAAAAAATAACTATTAATTTCGAAAGTGACATTAGTAAGACAAAAGTTTGCTTTTCTAATTGATGTATTAACGTTAAATTATGTTCAAATTTTCAAAACAAGAGACATTAATGAATATATTTCGAAAAAGGGCTTGTAATTTATAGTGAATATTACTATAAAATAATTGAAATAAGAATAAATTATTAAAATTGTTGTAAGAATATTTTAATCTGAATTAACTAAGTTTTAGTTTTGATATATATTAATCTTTGATTATGTTCAATTTAACTTCCGATTTGCAGTTGCTAAAATACACAATAATTAACATATTATTTTTTGTTAACATTGACTTTGAATTTTGTTGATTGTATCATATTAAAGGAAGTTTTAAAATTAACAAATAATTAAAGTGATTTAATATTAAATAGCACATCTCTTTCAAAAAATCTAAAGAAATTATACTTTAAAATAGAATTAAACAACGGCAAAACATCATTTAGCATTACAATATTTCTTTAAATTCGACGTAAGTTTAAATTTATCATTACATAACATTTATTAATATATAAAAAGATAGTTTTCAAGAATTGTACTTGATTCGACAATAATTTTGTCATTGCCAACGGCATCAAACTACATATAAAGATTGAAAGTGTGGACAATACACTTTGTTTTGATTCTATGGCCATTATGAAGATCAATGTATTTAGAGAGAAACCCCATCTTAAAACCGGATGTCGTCGGCCACTAATCTACTAATTTATCCAATAATGTCAACCATAGACGTGATTTTTTAACTTTAGTAGCTAGAGAGTCAACTTCAAAACCATTGATCTTAAAAGTATATAGAACTTTTTTTTTGAAAATGTTATAAACAAAACTACAATATAAATAATTATTAATTTCGAACGAGACATTAGTAATAAAAAGTTTGTTTTTCTAATTTGAATTATGTTCAAATTTTCAAAACAAGACACATTAATGAATATATCTCGAAAAAGGGCTTGTAATTTATAGTGAATATTACTATAAAATAATTAAAATTAGAATAAATTATTAAAGTTGTTGTAAGAATATTTTAATCTGAATTAACTAAGTTTTTGTTTTGATATATATTAATGTTTGATTATGTTCAATTTAACTTCCGAATTTGCAGTTGCTAAAATACATAATAATTAACATATTATTTTTTGTTAACATTTACTTTTATTTTGTTGATTGTATTATATTAAAGGAAGTTTTAAAAGTAACAAATAATTAAAGTGATTTAATATTAAATAACACATATCTTTCAAAAAATCTAAAGAAATTATACTTCAAAATAGAATTCAACAACGGCAAAACATCATTTAGCATTACAATATTTCTTTCAATTCGATGTAAGTTTAAGTTTATCATTACATACCATTTATTAATATATAAAAAGATAGTTTTCAAGAATTGTACTTGATTCGACAATAATTTTGTCATTGCCAACGACATCAAACTTCATATAATGACTGAAAGTGTGGACAATACACTTTGTTTTGATTCTATGGCCATTATGAAGATCAATGTATTTAGAGAGAAACCCCATCTTAAATTCGGATGTCGTCGGCCACTAATCTACTAATTTATCCAATAATGTCAACCATAGACGTGATTTTTTACATTACTACCAAAAGAATAAACTTCAAAACCATTGATCTTAAAAGTATATAGAACTTTTTTTTAAAAATGTGTAGAAACTAAACTAAAAAAAATAACTATTAATTTCGAAAGTGACATTAGTAAGACAAAAGTTTGCTTTTCTAATTGATGTATTAACGTTAAATTATGTTCAAATTTTCAAAACAAGAGACATTAATGAATATATTTCGAAAAAGGGCTTGTAATTTATAGTGAATATTACTATAAAATAATTGAAATAAGAATAAATTATTAAAATTGTTGTAAGAATATTTTAATCTGAATTAACTAAGTTTTAGTTTTGATATATATTAATCTTTGATTATGTTCAATTTAACTTCCGATTTGCAGTTGCTAAAATACACAATAATTAACATATTATTTTTTGTTAACATTGACTTTGAATTTTGTTGATTGTATCATATTAAAGGAAGTTTTAAAATTAACAAATAATTAAAGTGATTTAATATTAAATAGCACATCTCTTTCAAAAAATCTAAAGAAATTATACTTTAAAATAGAATTAAACAACGGCAAAACATCATTTAGCATTACAATATTTCTTTAAATTCGACGTAAGTTTAAATTTATCATTACATAACATTTATTAATATATAAAAAGATAGTTTTCAAGAATTGTACTTGATTCGACAATAATTTTGTCATTGCCAACGGCATCAAACTACATATAAAGATTGAAAGTGTGGACAATACACTTTGTTTTGATTCTATGGCCATTATGAAGATCAATGTATTTAGAGAGAAACCCCATCTTAAAACCGGATGTCGTCGGCCACTAATCTACTAATTTATCCAATAATGTCAACCATAGACGTGATTTTTTACATTACTACCAAAAGAATAAACTTCAAAACCATTGATCTTAAAAGTATATAGAACTTTTTTTTAAAATGTGTAGAAACTAAACTAAAAAAAATAACTATTAATTTCGAAAGTGACATTAGTAAGACAAAAGTTTGCTTTTCTAATTGATGTATTAACGTTAAATTATGTTCAAATTTTCAAAACAAGAGACATTAATGAATATATTTCGAAAAAGGGCTTGTAATTTATAGTGAATATTACTATAAAATAATTGAAATAAGAATAAATTATTAAAATTGTTGTAAGAATATTTTAATCTGAATTAACTAAGTTTTAGTTTTGATATATATTAATCTTTGATTATGTTCAATTTAACTTCCGATTTGCAGTTGCTAAAATACACAATAATTAACATATTATTTTTTGTTAACATTGACTTTGAATTTTGTTGATTGTATCATATTAAAGGAAGTTTTAAAATTAACAAATAATTAAAGTGATTTAATATTAAATAGCACATCTCTTTCAAAAAATCTAAAGAAATTATACTTTAAAATAGAATTAAACAACGGCAAAACATCATTTAGCATTACAATATTTCTTTAAATTCGACGTAAGTTTAAATTTATCATTACATAACATTTATTAATATATAAAAAGATAGTTTTCAAGAATTGTACTTGATTCGACAATAATTTTGTCATTGCCAACGGCATCAAACTACATATAAAGATTGAAAGTGTGGACAATACACTTTGTTTTGATTCTATGGCCATTATGAAGATCAATGTATTTAGAGAGAAACCCCATCTTAAAACCGGATGTCGTCGGCCACTAATCTACTAATTTATCCAATAATGTCAACCATAGACGTGATTTTTTACTTTAGTAGCTAGAGAGTCAACTTCAAAACCATTGATCTTAAAAGTATATAGAACTTTTTTTTTGAAAATGTTTATAAACAAAACTACAGTATAAATAATTATTAATTTCGAACGAGACATTAGTAATAAAAAGTTTGTTTTTCTAATTTGAATTATGTTCAAATTTTCAAAACAAGACACATTAATGAATATATCTCGAAAAAGGGCTTGTAATTTATAGTGAATATTACTATAAAATAATTAAAATTAGAATAAATTATTAAAGTTGTTGTAAGAATATTTTAATCTGAATTAACTAAGTTTTTGTTTTGATATATATTAATGTTTGATTATGTTCAATTTAACTTCCGAATTTGCAGTTGCTAAAATACATAATAATTAACATATTATTTTTTGTTAACATTTACTTTTAATTTTGTTGATTGTATTATATTAAAGGAAGTTTTAAAAGTAACAAATAATTAAAGTGATTTAATATTAAATAGCACATCTCTTTCAAAAAATCTAAAGAAATTATACTTCAAAATAGAATTCAACAACGGCAAAACATCATTTAGCATTACAATATTTCTTTCAATTCGACGTAAGTTTAAGTTTATCATTACATACCATTTATTAATATATAAAAAGATAGTTTTCAAGAATTGTACTTGATTCGACAATAATTTTGTCATTGCCAACGACATCAAACTACATATAAAGATTGAAAGTGTGGACAATACACTTTGTTTTGATTCTATGGCCATTATGAAGATCAATGTATTTAGAGAGAAACCCCATCTTAAAACCGGATGTCGTCGGCCACTAATCTACTAATTTATCCAATAATGTCAACCATAGACGTGATTTTTTACATTACTACCAAAAGAATAAACTTCAAAACCATTGATCTTAAAAGTATATAGAACTTTTTTTTAAAAATGTGTAGAAACTAAACTAAAAAAAATAACTATTAATTTCGAAAGTGACATTAGTAAGACAAAAGTTTGCTTTTCTAATTGATGTATTAACGTTAAATTATGTTCAAATTTTCAAAACAAGAGACATTAATGAATATATTTCGAAAAAGGGCTTGTAATTTATAGTGAATATTACTATAAAATAATTGAAATAAGAATAAATTATTAAAATTGTTGTAAGAATATTTTAATCTGAATTAACTAAGTTTTAGTTTTGATATATATTAATCTTTGATTATGTTCAATTTAACTTCCGATTTGCAGTTGCTAAAATACACAATAATTAACATATTATTTTTTGTTAACATTGACTTTGAATTTTGTTGATTGTATCATATTAAAGGAAGTTTTAAAATTAACAAATAATTAAAGTGATTTAATATTAAATAGCACATCTCTTTCAAAAAATCTAAAGAAATTATACTTTAAAATAGAATTAAACAACGGCAAAACATCATTTAGCATTACAATATTTCTTTAAATTCGACGTAAGTTTAAATTTATCATTACATAACATTTATTAATATATAAAAAGATAGTTTTCAAGAATTGTACTTGATTCGACAATAATTTTGTCATTGCCAACGGCATCAAACTACATATAAAGATTGAAAGTGTGGACAATACACTTTGTTTTGATTCTATGGCCATTATGAAGATCAATGTATTTAGAGAGAAACCCCATCTTAAAACCGGATGTCGTCGGCCACTAATCTACTAATTTATCCAATAATGTCAACCATAGACGTGATTTTTTACATTACTACCAAAAGAATAAACTTCAAAACCATTGATCTTAAAAGTATATAGAACTTTTTTTTAAAAATGTGTAGAAACTAAACTAAAAAAAATAACTATTAATTTCGAAAGTGACATTAGTAAGACAAAAGTTTGCTTTTCTAATTGATGTATTAACGTTAAATTATGTTCAAATTTTCAAAACAAGAGACATTAATGAATATATTTCGAAAAAGGGCTTGTAATTTATAGTGAATATTACTATAAAATAATTGAAATAAGAATAAATTATTAAAATTGTTGTAAGAATATTTTAATCTGAATTAACTAAGTTTTAGTTTTGATATATATTAATCTTTGATTATGTTCAATTTAACTTCCGATTTGCAGTTGCTAAAATACACAATAATTAACATATTATTTTTTGTTAACATTGACTTTGAATTTTGTTGATTGTATCATATTAAAGGAAGTTTTAAAATTAACAAATAATTAAAGTGATTTAATATTAAATAGCACATCTCTTTCAAAAAATCTAAAGAAATTATACTTTAAAATAGAATTAAACAACGGCAAAACATCATTTAGCATTACAATATTTCTTTAAATTCGACGTAAGTTTAAATTTATCATTACATAACATTTATTAATATATAAAAAGATAGTTTTCAAGAATTGTACTTGATTCGACAATAATTTTGTCATTGCCAACGGCATCAAACTACATATAAAGATTGAAAGTGTGGACAATACACTTTGTTTTGATTCTATGGCCATTATGAAGATCAATGTATTTAGAGAGAAACCCCATCTTAAAACCGGATGTCGTCGGCCACTAATCTACTAATTTATCCAATAATGTCAACCATAGACGTGATTTTTTAACTTTAGTAGCTAGAGAGTCAACTTCAAAACCATTGATCTTAAAAGTATATAGAACTTTTTTTTTGAAAATGTTTATAAACAAAACTACAATATAAATAATTATTAATTTCGAACGAGACATTAGTAATAAAAAGTTTGTTTTTCTAATTTGAATTATGTTCAAATTTTCAAAACAAGACACATTAATGAATATATCTCGAAAAAGGGCTTGTAATTTATAGTGAATATTACTATAAAATAATTAAAATTAGAATAAATTATTAAAGTTGTTGTAAGAATATTTTAATCTGAATTAACTAAGTTTTTGTTTTGATATATATTAATGTTTGATTATGTTCAATTTAACTTCCGAATTTGCAGTTGCTAAAATACATAATAATTAACATATTATTTTTTGTTAACATTTACTTTTAATTTTGTTGATTGTATTATATTAAAGGAAGTTTTAAAAGTAACAAATAATTAAAGTGATTTAATATTAAATAGCACATCTCTTTCAAAAAATCTAAAGAAATTATACTTCAAAATAGAATTCAACAACGGCAAAACATCATTTAGCATTACAATATTTCTTTCAATTCGACGTAAGTTTAAGTTTATCATTACATACCATTTATTAATATATAAAAAGATAGTTTTCAAGAATTGTACTTGATTCGACAATAATTTTGTCATTGCCAACGGCATCAAACTACATATAAAGATTGAAAGTGTGGACAATACACTTTGTTTTGATTCTATGGCCATTATGAAGATCAATGTATTTAGAGAGAAACCCCATCTTAAATCGGATGTCGTCGGCCACTAATCTACTAATTTATCCAATAATGTCAACCATAGACGTGATTTTTTACATTACTACCAAAAGAATAAACTTCAAAACCATTGATCTTAAAAGTATATAGAACTTTTTTTTAAAAATGTGTAGAAACTAAACTAAAAAAATAACTATTAATTTCGAAAGTGACATTAGTAAGACAAAAGTTTGCTTTTCTAATTGATGTATTAACGTTAAATTATGTTCAAATTTTCAAAACAAGAGACATTAATGAATATATTTCGAAAAAGGGCTTGTAATTTATAGTGAATATTACTATAAAATAATTGAAATAAGAATAAATTATTAAAATTGTTGTAAGAATATTTTAATCTGAATTAACTAAGTTTTAGTTTTGATATATATTAATCTTTGATTATGTTCAATTTAACTTCCGATTTGCAGTTGCTAAAATACACAATAATTAACATATTATTTTTTGTTAACATTGACTTTGAATTTTGTTGATTGTATCATATTAAAGGAAGTTTTAAAATTAACAAATAATTAAAGTGATTTAATATTAAATAGCACATCTCTTTCAAAAAATCTAAAGAAATTATACTTTAAAATAGAATTAAACAACGGCAAAACATCATTTAGCATTACAATATTTCTTTAAATTCGACGTAAGTTTAAATTTATCATTACATAACATTTATTAATATATAAAAAGATAGTTTTCAAGAATTGTACTTGATTCGACAATAATTTTGTCATTGCCAACGGCATCAAACTACATATAAAGATTGAAAGTGTGGACAATACACTTTGTTTTGATTCTATGGCCATTATGAAGATCAATGTATTTAGAGAGAAACCCCATCTTAAAACCGGATGTCGTCGGCCACTAATCTACTAATTTATCCAATAATGTCAACCATAGACGTGATTTTTTACATTACTACCAAAAGAATAAACTTCAAAACCATTGATCTTAAAAGTATATAGAACTTTTTTTTAAAATGTGTAGAAACTAAACTAAAAAAAATAACTATTAATTTCGAAAGTGACATTAGTAAGACAAAAGTTTGCTTTTCTAATTGATGTATTAACGTTAAATTATGTTCAAATTTTCAAAACAAGAGACATTAATGAATATATTTCGAAAAAGGGCTTGTAATTTATAGTGAATATTACTATAAAATAATTGAAATAAGAATAAATTATTAAAATTGTTGTAAGAATATTTTAATCTGAATTAACTAAGTTTTAGTTTTGATATATATTAATCTTTGATTATGTTCAATTTAACTTCCGATTTGCAGTTGCTAAAATACACAATAATTAACATATTATTTTTTGTTAACATTGACTTTGAATTTTGTTGATTGTATCATATTAAAGGAAGTTTTAAAATAACAAATAATTAAAGTGATTTAATATTAAATAGCACATCTCTTTCAAAAAATCTAAAGAAATTATACTTTAAAATAGAATTAAACAACGGCAAAACATCATTTAGCATTACAATATTTCTTTAAATTCGACGTAAGTTTAAATTTATCATTACATAACATTTATTAATATATAAAAAGATAGTTTTCAAGAATTGTACTTGATTCGACAATAATTTTGTCATTGCCAACGGCATCAAACTACATATAAAGATTGAAAGTGTGGACAATACACTTTGTTTTGATTCTATGGCCATTATGAAGATCAATGTATTTAGAGAGAAACCCCATCTTAAAACCGGATGTCGTCGGCCACTAATCTACTAATTTATCCAATAATGTCAACCATAGACGTGATTTTTTAACTTTAGTAGCTAGAGAGTCAACTTCAAAACCATTGATCTTAAAAGTATATAGAACTTTTTTTTTTGAAAATGTTTATAAACAAAACTACAATATAAATAATTATTAATTTCGAAAGAGACATTAGTAATAAAAAAGTTTGTTTTTCTAATTTGAATTATGTTCAAATTTTCAAAACAAGACACATTAATGAATATATCTCGAAAAAGGGCTTGTAATTTATAGTGAATATTACTATAAAATAATTAAAATTAGAATAAATTATTAAAGTTGTTGTAAGAATATTTTAATCTGAATTAACTAAGTTTTTGTTTTGATATATATTAATGTTTGATTATGTTCAATTTAACTTCCGAATTTGCAGTTGCTAAAATACATAATAATTAACATATTATTTTTTGTTAACATTTACTTTTAATTTTGTTGATTGTATTATATTAAAGGAAGTTTTAAAAGTAACAAATAATTAAAGTGATTTAATATTAAATAACACATATCTTTCAAAAAATCTAAAGAAATTATACTTCAAAATAGAATTCAACAACGGCAAAACATCATTTAGCATTACAATATTTCTTTCAATTCGATGTAAGTTTAAGTTTATCATTACATACCATTTATTAATATATAAAAAGATAGTTTTCAAGAATTGTACTTGATTCGACAATAATTTTGTCATTGCCAACGACATCAAACTTCATATAATGACTGAAAGTGTAGACAATACACTTTGTTTTGATTCTATGGCCATTATGAAGATCAATGTATTTAGAGAGAAACCCCATCTTAAAGTCGGATGTCGTCGGCCACTAATCTACTAATTTATCCAATAATGTCAACCATAGACGTGATTTTTTACATTACTACCAAAAGAATAAACTTCAAAACCATTGATCTTAAAAGTATATAGAACTTTTTTTTAAAAATGTGTAGAAACTAAACTAAAAAAAATAACTATTAATTTCGAAAGTGACATTAGTAAGACAAAAGTTTGCTTTTCTAATTGATGTATTAACGTTAAATTATGTTCAAATTTTCAAAACAAGAGACATTAATGAATATATTTCGAAAAAGGGCTTGTAATTTATAGTGAATATTACTATAAAATAATTGAAATAAGAATAAATTATTAAAATTGTTGTAAGAATATTTTAATCTGAATTAACTAAGTTTTAGTTTTGATATATATTAATCTTTGATTATGTTCAATTTAACTTCCGATTTGCAGTTGCTAAAATACACAATAATTAACATATTATTTTTTGTTAACATTGACTTTGAATTTTGTTGATTGTATCATATTAAAGGAAGTTTTAAAATTAACAAATAATTAAAGTGATTTAATATTAAATAGCACATCTCTTTCAAAAAATCTAAAGAAATTATACTTTAAAATAGAATTAAACAACGGCAAAACATCATTTAGCATTACAATATTTCTTTAAATTCGACGTAAGTTTAAATTTATCATTACATAACATTTATTAATATATAAAAAGATAGTTTTCAAGAATTGTACTTGATTCGACAATAATTTTGTCATTGCCAACGGCATCAAACTACATATAAAGATTGAAAGTGTGGACAATACACTTTGTTTTGATTCTATGGCCATTATGAAGATCAATGTATTTAGAGAGAAACCCCATCTTAAAACCGGATGTCGTCGGCCACTAATCTACTAATTTATCCAATAATGTCAACCATAGACGTGATTTTTTAACTTTAGTAGCTAGAGAGTCAACTTCAAAACCATTGATCTTAAAAGTATATAGAACTTTTTTTTTGAAAATGTTTATAAACAAAACTACAATATAAATAATTATTAATTTCGAACGAGACATTAGTAATAAAAAGTTTGTTTTTCTAATTTGAATTATGTTCAAATTTTCAAAACAAGACACATTAATGAATATATCTCGAAAAAGGGCTTGTAATTTATAGTGAATATTACTATAAAATAATTAAAATTAGAATAAATTATTAAAGTTGTTGTAAGAATATTTTAATCTGAATTAACTAAGTTTTTGTTTTGATATATATTAATGTTTGATTATGTTCAATTTAACTTCCGAATTTGCAGTTGCTAAAATACATAATAATTAACATATTATTTTTTGTTAACATTTACTTTTAATTTTGTTGATTGTATTATATTAAAGGAAGTTTTAAAAGTAACAAATAATTAAAGTGATTTAATATTAAATAACACATATCTTTCAAAAAATCTAAAGAAATTATACTTCAAAATAGAATTCAACAACGGCAAAACATCATTTAGCATTACAATATTTCTTTCAATTCGATGTAAGTTTAAGTTTATCATTACATACCATTTATTAATATATAAAAAGATAGTTTTCAAGAATTGTACTTGATTCGACAATAATTTTGTCATTGCCAACGACATCAAACTTCATATAATGACTGAAAGTGTAGACAATACACTTTGTTTTGATTCTATGGCCATTATGAAGATCAATGTATTTAGAGAGAAACCCCATCTTAAAGTCGGATGTCGTCGGCCACTAATCTACTAATTTATCCAATAATGTCAACCATAGACGTGATTTTTTACATTACTACCAAAAGAATAAACTTCAAAACCATTGATCTTAAAAGTATATAGAACTTTTTTTTAAAAATGTGTAGAAACTAAACTAAAAAAAAATAACTATTAATTTCGAAAGTGACATTAGTAAGACAAAAGTTTGCTTTTCTAATTGATGTATTAACGTTAAATTATGTTCAAATTTTCAAAACAAGAGACATTAATGAATATATTTCGAAAAAGGGCTTGTAATTTATAGTGAATATTACTATAAAATAATTGAAATAAGAATAAATTATTAAAATTGTTGTAAGAATATTTTAATCTGAATTAACTAAGTTTTAGTTTTGATATATATTAATCTTTGATTATGTTCAATTTAACTTCCGATTTGCAGTTGCTAAAATACACAATAATTAACATATTATTTTTTGTTAACATTGACTTTGAATTTTGTTGATTGTATCATATTAAAGGAAGTTTTAAAATTAACAAATAATTAAAGTGATTTAATATTAAATAGCACATCTCTTTCAAAAAATCTAAAGAAATTATACTTTAAAATAGAATTAAACAACGGCAAAACATCATTTAGCATTACAATATTTCTTTAAATTCGACGTAAGTTTAAATTTATCATTACATAACATTTATTAATATATAAAAAGATAGTTTTCAAGAATTGTACTTGATTCGACAATAATTTTGTCATTGCCAACGGCATCAAACTACATATAAAGATTGAAAGTGTGGACAATACACTTTGTTTTGATTCTATGGCCATTATGAAGATCAATGTATTTAGAGAGAAACCCCATCTTAAAACCGGATGTCGTCGGCCACTAATCTACTAATTTATCCAATAATGTAAACCATAGACGTGATTTTTTAACTTTAGTAGCTAGAGAGTCAACTTCAAAACCATTGATCTTAAAAGTATATAGAACTTTTTTTTTGAAAATGTTTATAAACAAAACTACAATAAAATAATTATTAATTTCGAAAGAGACATTAGTAATAAAAAAGTTTGTTTTTCTAATTTGAATTATGTTCAAATTTTCAAAACAAGACACATTAATGAATATATCTCGAAAAAGGGCTTGTAATTTATAGTGAATATTACTATAAAATAATTAAAATTAGAATAAATTATTAAAGTTGTTGTAAGAATATTTTAATCTGAATTAACTAAGTTTTTGTTTTGATATATATTAATGTTTGATTATGTTCAATTTAACTTCCGAATTTGCAGTTGCTAAAATACATAATAATTAACATATTATTTTTTGTTAACATTTACTTTTGTATTTTGTTGATTGTATTATATTAAAGGAAGTTTTAAAAGTAACAAATAATTAAAGTGATTTAATATTAAATAACACATATCTTTCAAAAAATCTAAAGAAATTATACTTCAAAATAGAATTCAACAACGGCAAAACATCATTTAGCATTACAATATTTCTTTCAATTCGATGTAAGTTTAAGTTTATCATTACATACCATTTATTAATATATAAAAAGATAGTTTTCAAGAATTGTACTTGATTCAACAATAATTTTGTCATTGCCAACGACATCAAACTCATATAATGACTGAAAGTGTAGACAATACACTTTGTTTTGATTCTATGGCCATTATGAAGATCAATGTATTTAGAGAGAAACCCCATCTTAAAGGATGTCGTCGGCCACTAATCTACTAATTTATCCAATAATGTCAACCATAGACGTGATTTTTTACATTACTACCAAAAGAATAAACTTCAAAACCATTGATCTTAAAAGTATATAGAACTTTTTTTTAAAAATGTGTAGAAACTAAACTAAAAAAAATAACTATTAATTTCGAAAGTGACATTAGTAAGACAAAAGTTTGCTTTTCTAATTGATGTATTAACGTTAAATTATGTTCAAATTTTCAAAACAAGAGACATTAATGAATATATTTCGAAAAAGGGCTTGTAATTTATAGTGAATATTACTATAAAATAATTGAAATAAGAATAAATTATTAAATTGTTGTAAGAATATTTTAATCTGAATTAACTAAGTTTTAGTTTTGATATATATTAATCTTTGATTATGTTCAATTTAACTTCCGATTTGCAGTTGCTAAAATACACAATAATTAACATATTATTTTTTGTTAACATTGACTTTGAATTTTGTTGATTGTATCATATTAAAGGAAGTTTTAAAATTAACAAATAATTAAAGTGATTTAATATTAAATAGCACATCTCTTTCAAAAAATCTAAAGAAATTATACTTTAAAATAGAATTAAACAACGGCAAAACATCATTTAGCATTACAATATTTCTTTAAATTCGACGTAAGTTTAAATTTATCATTACATAACATTTATTAATATATAAAAAGATAGTTTTCAAGAATTGTACTTGATTCGACAATAATTTTGTCATTGCCAACGGCATCAAACTACATATAAAGATTGAAAGTGTGGACAATACACTTTGTTTTGATTCTATGGCCATTATGAAGATCAATGTATTTAGAGAGAAACCCCATCTTAAAACCGGATGTCGTCGGCCACTAATCTACTAATTTATCCAATAATGTAAACCATAGACGTGATTTTTTAACTTTAGTAGCTAGAGAGTCAACTTCAAAACCATTGATCTTAAAAGTATATAGAACTTTTTTTTTGAAAATGTTATAAACAAAACTACAATATAAATAATTATTAATTTCGAAAGAGACATTAGTAATAAAAAAGTTTGTTTTTCTAATTTGAATTATGTTCAAATTTTCAAAACAAGACACATTAATGAATATATCTCGAAAAAGGGCTTGTAATTTATAGTGAATATTACTATAAAATAATTAAAATTAGAATAAATTATTAAAGTTGTTGTAAGAATATTTTAATCTGAATTAACTAAGTTTTTGTTTTGATATATATTAATGTTTGATTATGTTCAATTTAACTTCCGAATTTGCAGTTGCTAAAATACATAATAATTAACATATTATTTTTTGTTAACATTTACTTTTAATTTTGTTGATTGTATTATATTAAAGGAAGTTTTAAAAGTAACAAATAATTAAAGTGATTTAATATTAAATAACACATATCTTTCAAAAAATCTAAAGAAATTATACTTCAAAATAGAATTCAACAACGGCAAAACATCATTTAGCATTACAATATTTCTTTCAATTCGATGTAAGTTTAAGTTTATCATTACATACCATTTATTAATATATAAAAAGATAGTTTTCAAGAATTGTACTTGATTCAACAATAATTTTGTCATTGCCAACGACATCAAACTTCATATAATGACTGAAAGTGTAGACAATACACTTTGTTTTGATTCTATGGCCATTATGAAGATCAATGTATTTAGAGAGAAACCCCATCTTAAAGTCGGATGTCGTCGGCCACTAATCTACTAATTTATCCAATAATGTCAACCATAGACGTGATTTTTTACATTACTACCAAAAGAATAAACTTCAAAACCATTGATCTTAAAAGTATATAGAACTTTTTTTTAAAAATGTGTAGAAACTAAACTAAAAAAAAATAACTATTAATTTCGAAAGTGACATTAGTAAGACAAAAGTTTGCTTTTCTAATTGATGTATTAACGTTAAATTATGTTCAAATTTTCAAAACAAGAGACATTAATGAATATATTTCGAAAAAGGGCTTGTAATTTATAGTGAATATTACTATAAAATAATTGAAATAAGAATAAATTATTAAAATTGTTGTAAGAATATTTTAATCTGAATTAACTAAGTTTTAGTTTTGATATATATTAATCTTTGATTATGTTCAATTTAACTTCCGATTTGCAGTTGCTAAAATACACAATAATTAACATATTATTTTTTGTTAACATTGACTTTGAATTTTGTTGATTGTATCATATTAAAGGAAGTTTTAAAATTAACAAATAATTAAAGTGATTTAATATTAAATAGCACATCTCTTTCAAAAAATCTAAAGAAATTATACTTTAAAATAGAATTAAACAACGGCAAAACATCATTTAGCATTACAATATTTCTTTAAATTCGACGTAAGTTTAAATTTATCATTACATAACATTTATTAATATATAAAAAGATAGTTTTCAAGAATTGTACTTGATTCGACAATAATTTTGTCATTGCCAACGGCATCAAACTACATATAAAGATTGAAAGTGTGGACAATACACTTTGTTTTGATTCTATGGCCATTATGAAGATCAATGTATTTAGAGAGAAACCCCATCTTAAAACCGGATGTCGTCGGCCACTAATCTACTAATTTATCCAATAATGTAAACCATAGACGTGATTTTTTAACTTTAGTAGCTAGAGAGTCAACTTCAAAACCATTGATCTTAAAAGTATATAGAACTTTTTTTTTGAAAATGTTTATAAACAAAACTACAATATAAATAATTATTAATTTCGAACGAGACATTAGTAATAAAAAGTTTGTTTTTCTAATTTGAATTATGTTCAAATTTTCAAAACAAGACACATTAATGAATATATCTCGAAAAAGGGCTTGTAATTTATAGTGAATATTACTATAAAATAATTAAAATTAGAATAAATTATTAAAGTTGTTGTAAGAATATTTTAATCTGAATTAACTAAGTTTTTGTTTTGATATATATTAATGTTTGATTATGTTCAATTTAACTTCCGAATTTGCAGTTGCTAAAATACATAATAATTAACATATTATTTTTTGTTAACATTTACTTTTAATTTTGTTGATTGTATTATATTAAAGGAAGTTTTAAAAGTAACAAATAATTAAAGTGATTTAATATTAAATAACACATATCTTTCAAAAAATCTAAAGAAATTATACTTCAAAATAGAATTCAACAACGGCAAAACATCATTTAGCATTACAATATTTCTTTCAATTCGATGTAAGTTTAAGTTTATCATTACATACCATTTATTAATATATAAAAAGATAGTTTTCAAGAATTGTACTTGATTCAACAATAATTTTGTCATTGCCAACGACATCAAACTTCATATAATGACTGAAAGTGTAGACAATACACTTTGTTTTGATTCTATGGCCATTATGAAGATCAATGTATTTAGAGAGAAACCCCATCTTAAAGTCGGATGTCGTCGGCCACTAATCTACTAATTTATCCAATAATGTCAACCATAGACGTGATTTTTTACATTACTACCAAAAGAATAAACTTCAAAACCATTGATCTTAAAAGTATATAGAACTTTTTTTTTAAAATGTGTAGAAACTAAACTAAAAAAAATAACTATTAATTTCGAAAGTGACATTAGTAAGACAAAAGTTTGCTTTTCTAATTGATGTATTAACGTTAAATTATGTTCAAATTTTCAAAACAAGAGACATTAATGAATATATTTCGAAAAAGGGCTTGTAATTTATAGTGAATATTACTATAAAATAATTGAAATAAGAATAAATTATTAAATTGTTGTAAGAATATTTTAATCTGAATTAACTAAGTTTTAGTTTTGATATATATTAATCTTTGATTATGTTCAATTTAACTTCCGATTTGCAGTTGCTAAAATACACAATAATTAACATATTATTTTTTGTTAACATTGACTTTGAATTTTGTTGATTGTATCATATTAAAGGAAGTTTTAAAATTAACAAATAATTAAAGTGATTTAATATTAAATAGCACATCTCTTTCAAAAAATCTAAAGAAATTATACTTTAAAATAGAATTAAACAACGGCAAAACATCATTTAGCATTACAATATTTCTTTAAATTCGACGTAAGTTTAAATTTATCATTACATAACATTTATTAATATATAAAAAGATAGTTTTCAAGAATTGTACTTGATTCGACAATAATTTTGTCATTGCCAACGGCATCAAACTACATATAAAGATTGAAAGTGTGGACAATACACTTTGTTTTGATTCTATGGCCATTATGAAGATCAATGTATTTAGAGAGAAACCCCATCTTAAAACCGGATGTCGTCGGCCACTAATCTACTAATTTATCCAATAATGTAAACCATAGACGTGATTTTTTAACTTTAGTAGCTAGAGAGTCAACTTCAAAACCATTGATCTTAAAAGTATATAGAACTTTTTTTTTGAAAATGTTTATAAACAAAACTACAATATAAATAATTATTAATTTCGAAAGAGACATTAGTAATAAAAAAGTTTGTTTTTCTAATTTGAATTATGTTCAAATTTTCAAAACAAGACACATTAATGAATATATCTCGAAAAAGGGCTTGTAATTTATAGTGAATATTACTATAAAATAATTAAAATTAGAATAAATTATTAAAGTTGTTGTAAGAATATTTTAATCTGAATTAACTAAGTTTTTGTTTTGATATATATTAATGTTTGATTATGTTCAATTTAACTTCCGAATTTGCAGTTGCTAAAATACATAATAATTAACATATTATTTTTTGTTAACATTTACTTTTAATTTTGTTGATTGTATTATATTAAAGGAAGTTTTAAAAGTAACAAATAATTAAAGTGATTTAATATTAAATAACACATATCTTTCAAAAAATCTAAAGAAATTATACTTCAAAATAGAATTCAACAACGGCAAAACATCATTTAGCATTACAATATTTCTTTCAATTCGATGTAAGTTTAAGTTTATCATTACATACCATTTATTAATATATAAAAAGATAGTTTTCAAGAATTGTACTTGATTCAACAATAATTTTGTCATTGCCAACGACATCAAACTTCATATAATGACTGAAAGTGTAGACAATACACTTTGTTTTGATTCTATGGCCATTATGAAGATCAATGTATTTAGAGAGAAACCCCATCTTAAAGTCGGATGTCGTCGGCCACTAATCTACTAATTTATCCAATAATGTCAACCATAGACGTGATTTTTTACATTACTACCAAAAGAATAAACTTCAAAACCATTGATCTTAAAAGTATATAGAACTTTTTTTTAAAAATGTGTAGAAACTAAACTAAAAAAAAATAACTATTAATTTCGAAAGTGACATTAGTAAGACAAAAGTTTGCTTTTCTAATTGATGTATTAACGTTAAATTATGTTCAAATTTTCAAAACAAGAGACATTAATGAATATATTTCGAAAAAGGGCTTGTAATTTATAGTGAATATTACTATAAAATAATTGAAATAAGAATAAATTATTAAAATTGTTGTAAGAATATTTTAATCTGAATTAACTAAGTTTTAGTTTTGATATATATTAATCTTTGATTATGTTCAATTTAACTTCCGATTTGCAGTTGCTAAAATACACAATAATTAACATATTATTTTTTGTTAACATTGACTTTGAATTTTGTTGATTGTATCATATTAAAGGAAGTTTTAAAATTAACAAATAATTAAAGTGATTTAATATTAAATAGCACATCTCTTTCAAAAAATCTAAAGAAATTATACTTTAAAATAGAATTAAACAACGGCAAAACATCATTTAGCATTACAATATTTCTTTAAATTCGACGTAAGTTTAAATTTATCATTACATAACATTTATTAATATATAAAAAGATAGTTTTCAAGAATTGTACTTGATTCGACAATAATTTTGTCATTGCCAACGGCATCAAACTACATATAAAGATTGAAAGTGTGGACAATACACTTTGTTTTGATTCTATGGCCATTATGAAGATCAATGTATTTAGAGAGAAACCCCATCTTAAAACCGGATGTCGTCGGCCACTAATCTACTAATTTATCCAATAATGTAAACCATAGACGTGATTTTTTAACTTTAGTAGCTAGAGAGTCAACTTCAAAACCATTGATCTTAAAAGTATATAGAACTTTTTTTTTTGAAAATGTTTATAAACAAAACTACAATATAAATAATTATTAATTTCGAACGAGACATTAGTAATAAAAAGTTTGTTTTTCTAATTTGAATTATGTTCAAATTTTCAAAACAAGACACATTAATGAATATATCTCGAAAAAGGGCTTGTAATTTATAGTGAATATTACTATAAAATAATTAAAATTAGAATAAATTATTAAAGTTGTTGTAAGAATATTTTAATCTGAATTAACTAAGTTTTTGTTTTGATATATATTAATGTTTGATTATGTTCAATTTAACTTCCGAATTTGCAGTTGCTAAAATACATAATAATTAACATATTATTTTTTGTTAACATTTACTTTTAATTTTGTTGATTGTATTATATTAAAGGAAGTTTTAAAAGTAACAAATAATTAAAGTGATTTAATATTAAATAACACATATCTTTCAAAAAATCTAAAGAAATTATACTTCAAAATAGAATTCAACAACGGCAAAACATCATTTAGCATTACAATATTTCTTTCAATTCGATGTAAGTTTAAGTTTATCATTACATACCATTTATTAATATATAAAAAGATAGTTTTCAAGAATTGTACTTGATTCGACAATAATTTTGTCATTGCCAACGGCATCAAACTTCATATAATGACTGAAAGTGTAGACAATACACTTTGTTTTGATTCTATGGCCATTATGAAGATCAATGTATTTAGAGAGAAACCCCATCTTAAATTCGGATGTCGTCGGCCACTAATCTACTAATTTATCCAATAATGTCAACCATAGACGTGATTTTTTACATTACTACCAAAAGAATAAACTTCAAAACCATTGATCTTAAAAGTATATAGAACTTTTTTTTTAAAATGTGTAGAAACTAAACTAAAAAAAATAACTATTAATTTCGAAAGTGACATTAGTAAGACAAAAGTTTGCTTTTCTAATTGATGTATTAACGTTAAATTATGTTCAAATTTTCAAAACAAGAGACATTAATGAATATATTTCGAAAAAGGGCTTGTAATTTATAGTGAATATTACTATAAAATAATTGAAATAAGAATAAATTATTAAAATTGTTGTAAGAATATTTTAATCTGAATTAACTAAGTTTTAGTTTTGATATATATTAATCTTTGATTATGTTCAATTTAACTTCCGATTTGCAGTTGCTAAAATACACAATAATTAACATATTATTTTTTGTTAACATTGACTTTGAATTTTGTTGATTGTATCATATTAAAGGAAGTTTTAAAATTAACAAATAATTAAAGTGATTTAATATTAAATAGCACATCTCTTTCAAAAAATCTAAAGAAATTATACTTTAAAATAGAATTAAACAACGGCAAAACATCATTTAGCATTACAATATTTCTTTAAATTCGACGTAAGTTTAAATTTATCATTACATAACATTTATTAATATATAAAAAGATAGTTTTCAAGAATTGTACTTGATTCGACAATAATTTTGTCATTGCCAACGGCATCAAACTACATATAAAGATTGAAAGTGTGGACAATACACTTTGTTTTGATTCTATGGCCATTATGAAGATCAATGTATTTAGAGAGAAACCCCATCTTAAAACCGGATGTCGTCGGCCACTAATCTACTAATTTATCCAATAATGTAAACCATAGACGTGATTTTTTACTTTAGTAGCTAGAGAGTCAACTTCAAAACCATTGATCTTAAAAGTATATAGAACTTTTTTTTTTGAAAATGTGTATAAACAAAACTACAAAATAAATAATTATTAATTTCGAAAGAGACATTAGTAATAAAAAGTTTGTTTTTCTATTTGAATTATGTTCAAATTTTCAAAACAAGAGACATTAATGAATATATCTCGAAAAAGGGCTTGTAATTTATAGTGAATATTACTATAAAATAATTAAAATTAGAATAAATTATTAAAGTTGTTGTAAGAATATTTTAATCTGAATTAACTAAGTTTTTGTTTTGATATATATTAATGTTTGATTATGTTCAATTTAACTTCCGAATTTGCAGTTGCTAAAATACATAATAATTAACATATTATTTTTTGTTAACATTTACTTTTAATTTTGTTGATTGTATTATATTAAAGGAAGTTTTAAAAGTAACAAATAATTAAAGTGATTTAATATTAAATAACACATATCTTTCAAAAAATCTAAAGAAATTATACTTCAAAATAGAATTCAACAACGGCAAAACATCATTTAGCATTACAATATTTCTTTAATTCGATGTAAGTTTAAATTTATCATTACATAACATTTATTAATATATAAAAAGATAGTTTTCAAGAATTGTACTTGATTCGACAATAATTTTGTCATTGCCAACGGCATCAAACTACATATAATGATTGAAAGTGTGGACAATACACTTTGTTTTGATTCTATGGCCATTATGAAGATCAATGTATTTAGAGAGAAACCCCATCTTAAAACCGGATGTCGTCGGCCACTAATCTACTAATTTATCCAATAATGTCAACCATAGACGTGATTTTTTACTTTTACTAGAGAGTCAACTTCAAAACCATTGATCTTAAAAGTATATCTCGAAAAAGGGCTTGTAATTTATAGTGAATATTACTATAAAATAATTAAATTAGAATAAATTATTAAAGTTGTTGTAAGAATATTTTAATCTGAATTAACTAAGTTTTTGTTTTGATATATATTAATGTTTGATTATGTTCAATTTAACTTCCGAATTTGCAGTTGCTAAAATACATAATAATTAACATATTATTTTTTGTTAACATTTACTTTTAATTTTGTTGATTGTATTATATTAAAGGAAGTTTTAAAAGTAACAAATAATTAAAGTGATTTAATATTAAATAGCACATCTCTTTCAAAAAATCTAAAGAAATTATACTTCAAAATAGAATTCAACAACGGCAAAACATCATTTAGCATTACAATATTTCTTTAAATTCGATGTAAGTTTAAATTTATCATTACATACATTTATTAATATATAAAAAGATAGTTTTCAAGAATTGTACTTGATTCGACAATAATTTTGTCATTGCCAACGACATCAAACTTCATATAATGATTGAAAGTGTGGACAATACACTTTGTTTTGATTCTATGGCCATTATGAAGATCAATGTATTTAGAGAGAAACCCCATCTTAAATCGGATGTCGTCGGCCACTAATCTACTAATTTATCCAATAATGTCAACCATAGACGTGATTTTTTACATTACTACCAAAGAATAACTTCAAAACCATTGATCTTAAAAGTATATAGAACTTTTTTTTAAAAATGTGTAGAAACAAAACTAAAAAAAAATAACTATTAATTTCGAAAGTGACATTAGTAAGACAAAAGTTTGCTTTTCTAATTGATGTATTAACGTTAAATTATGTTCAAATTTTCAAAACAAGAGACATTAATGAATATATCTCGAAAAAGGGCTTGTAATTTATAGTGAATATTACTATAAAATAATTAAAATTAGAATAAATTATTAAAGTTGTTGTAAGAATATTTTAATCTGAATTAACTAAGTTTTAGTTTTGATATATATTAATGTTTGATTATGTTCAATTTAACTTCCGAATTTGCAGTTGCTAAAATACACAATAATTAACATATTATTTTTTGTTAACATTGACTTTGAATTTTGTTGATTGTATCATATTAAAGGAAGTTTTAAAATTAACAAATAATTAAAGTGATTTAATATTAAATAGCACATCTCTTTCAAAAAATCTAAAGAAATTATACTTTAAAATAGAATTCAACAACGGCAAAACATCATTTAGCATTACAATATTTCTTTAAATTCGACGTAAATTTAAATTTATCATTACATAACATTTATTAATATATAAAAGATAGTTTTCAAGAATTGTACTTGATTCGACAATAATTTTGTCATTGCCAACGACATCAAACTACATATAAAGATTGAAAGTGTGGACAATACACTTTGTTTTGATTCTATGGCCATTATGAAGATCAATGTATTTAGAGAGAAACCCCATCTTAAAGCCGGATGTCGTCGGCCACTAATCTACTAATTTATCCAATAATGTCAACCATAGACGTGATTTTTTACATTAGTACCTAGAGAATCAACTTCAAAACCATTGATCTTAAAAGTATATAGAACTTTTTTTTGAAAATGTGTAGAAACAAAACTAAAATAAATAATTATTAATTTCGAAAGTGACATTAGTAAAAAAAAAGTTTGTTTTTCTAATTGATTATGTTAATTATGTTCAAATTTTCAAAACAAGAGACATTAATGAATATATCTCGAAAAAGGGCTTGTAATTTATAGTGAATATTACTATAAAATAATTAAAATTAGAATAAATTATTAAAGTTGTTGTAAGAATATTTTAATCTGAATTAACTAAGTTTTTGTTTTGATATATATTAATGTTTGATTATGTTCAATTTAACTTCCGAATTTGCAGTTGCTAAAATACATAATAATTAACATATTATTTTTTGTTAACATTTACTTTTAATTTTGTTGATTGTATTATATTAAAGGAAGTTTTAAAAGTAACAAATAATTAAAGTGATTTAATATTAAATAGCACATGTCTTTCAAAAATCTAAAGAAATTATACTTCAAAATAGAATTCAACAACGGCAAAACATCATTTAGCATTACAATATTTCTTTAAATTCGATGTAAGTTTAAATTTATCATTACATACCATTTATTAATATATAAAAAGATAGTTTTCAAGAATTGTACTTGATTCGACAATAATTTTGTCATTGCCAACGACATCAAACTTCATATAATGATTGAAAGTGTGGACAATACACTTTGTTTTGATTCTATGGCCATTATGAAGATCAATGTATTTAGAGAGAAACCCCATCTTAAAGTCGGATGTCGTCGGCCACTAATCTACTAATTTATCCAATAATGTCAACCATAGACGTGATTTTTTACATTAGACCAGAGAATCAACTTCAAAACCATTGATCTTAAAAGTATATAGAACTTTTTTTTGAAAATGTGTAGAAACAAAACTAAAAAAAATAATTATTAATTTCGAAAGTGACATTAGTAAGACAAAAGTTTGTTTTTCTAATTGATGTATTAACGTTAAATTATGTTCAAATTTTCAAAACAAGAGACATTAATGAATATATCTCGAAAAAGGGCTTGTAATTTATAGTGAATATTACTATAAATAATTAAATTAGAATAAATTATTAAAGTTGTTGTAAGAATATTTTAATCTGAATTAACTAAGTTTTTGTTTTGATATATATTAATGTTTGATTATGTTCAATTTAACTTCCGAATTTGCAGTTGCTAAAATACATAATAATTAACATATTATTTTTGTTAACATTTACTTTTAATTTTGTTGATTGTATTATATTAAAGGAAGTTTTAAAAGTAACAAATAATTAAAGTGATTTAATATTAAATAGCACATGTCTTTCAAAAAATTAAAGAAATTATACTTTAAAATAGAATTCAACAACGGCAAAACATCATTTAGCATTACAATATTTCTTTAAATTCGACGTAAGTTTAATTTATCATTACATAACATTTATTAATATATAAAAAGATAGTTTTCAAGAATTGTACTTGATTCGACAATAATTTTGTCATTGCCAACGACATCAAACTTCATATAATGATTGAAAGTGTGGACAATACACTTTGTTTTGATTCTATGGCCATTATGAAGATCAATGTATTTAGAGAGAAACCCCATCTTAAACCGGATGTCGTCGGCCACTAATCTACTAATTTATCCAATAATGTCAACCATAGACGTGATTTTTTACATTAGCACCTAGAGAAACTTCAAAACCATT
Organism: Lathyrus oleraceus; assembly: GCF_024323335.1. NCBI lineage: Eukaryota > Viridiplantae > Streptophyta > Magnoliopsida > Fabales > Fabaceae > Lathyrus > Lathyrus oleraceus. Next base: position 365,585,479 of record NC_066582.1, read on the forward strand.
GATCTTAAAAGTATATCTCGAAAAAGGGCTTGTAATTTATAGTAAATATTACTATAAATAATAAAAATTAGAATAAATTATTAAAGTTGTTGTAAGAATATTTTAATATGAATTAACTAAGTTTTTGTTTTGATATATATTAATGTTTGATTATGTTCAATTTAACTTCCGAATTTGCAGTTGCTAAAATACATAATAATTAACATATTATTTTTTGTTAACATTTACTTTTAATTTGTTGATTGTATTATATTAAAGGAAGTTTTAAAAGTAACAAATAATTAAAGTGATTTAATATTAAATAGCACATGTCTTTCAAAAAATTGAAAGAAATTATACTTTAAAATAGAATTCAACAACGGCAAAACATCATTTAGCATTACAATATTTCTTTAAATTTGATGTAAGTTTAAATTTATCATTACATAACATTTATTAATATATAAAAAGATAGTTTTCAAGAATTGTACTTGATTCGACAATAATTTTGTCATTGCCAACGACATCAAACTTCATATAATGATTGAAAGTATGGACAATACACTTTGTTTTGATTCTATGGGCATTATGAAGATCAATGTATTTAGAGAGAAAACCCATCTTAAAGCCGGATGTCGTCGCCCACTAATCTACTCATTTATCCAATAATGTCAACCATAGACGTGATTTTTTACATTAGCACCTAGAGAATCAACTTCAAAACCATTGATCTTAAAAGTATATAGAATTTTTTTTTGAAAATGTGTAGAAACAAAACTAAAGAAAAATAATTAATAATTTCGAAAGTGACATTAGTAAGACAAAAGTTTGTTTTTCTAATTGATGTATTAACGTTAAATTATGTTCAAATTTTCAAAACAAGAGACATTAATGAATATATCTCGAAAAGGGCTTGTAATTTATAGTAAATATTACTATTAAATAATAAAAATTACAATAAATTATTAAAGTTGTTGTAAGAATATTTTAATATGAATTAACTAACTTTTTGTTTTGATATATATTATTAATGTTTGATTATGTTCAATTTAAATTCCGAATTTGCAGTTGCTAAAATACATAATAATTAACATATTATTTTTTGTTAACATTACTTTTAATTTTGTTGATTGTATTATATTAAAGGAAGATTTAAAAGTAACAAAAAATTACAGTGATTTAATATTAAATAGCACATGTCTTTCAAAAAAATTGAAAGAAATTACACTTTAAAATAGAATTCAACAACGGCAAAACATCATTTTGCATTACAATATTTCTTTAAATTCGTTGTAAGTTTAAATTTATCATTTCATAACATTTATTAATATATAAAAAGATAGTTTTCAAGAATTGTACTTGATTCGACAATAATTTTGTCATTGCCAACGACATCAAACTTCATATAATGATCGAAATTGTGGACAATACACTTTGTTTTGATTCTGTGGGCATTGTGAAGATCAATGTATTTAGAGAGAAAACCCATCTTAAAGCCGGATGTTGTCGCCCACTAATCTACTCATTTATCCAATAATTTCAACCATAGACGTGATTTTTGACATTAGCACCTACAAAATCAACTTCAAAACCATTGATCTGAAAAGTATATAGAATTTTTTTTTGAAAATGTGTAGAAACATAACTAATGAATAATAATTATTAATTTCGAATGTGATATTAGTAAAAAAAAAGTTTGTTTTTCTAATTGATGTATTAATGTTAAATTATGTTCAAATTTACAAATCAAGAGACATTATTGAATATATCTTGAAAAAATGCTTGTAATTTATAGTATATAAAATAATTCAAATTAAAATAAATTAAAAAAGTTGGTGTAAGAATATTTTAATCTTAATTAACTAAGTTTTAGTTTTGAAATATATTAATGTTTGATTATGTTCAATTTAACTTTAGAATTTGCAGGTGCCAAAATACATAATAATTAACATATTCTTTTTTATTAACATTTAATTTTAATTTTGTTGATTGTGTTATATTAAAGAAAGATTTAAAAGTAACAAATAATTAAAGTGATTTAATATTAAATAGCACATGTCTTTCAAATAATTGAAAGAAATTATACTTTAAAATAGAATTCAACAATGGCAAAACATCTATTAGCATTACAATATTTCTTTAAATTCGATGTAAGTTTAAATTTATCATTACATGACATTTATTAATATATAAAAGGATAGTTTTCAAGAATTGTACTTGGTTCGACAATAACTTTGTCATTGACAACGACATCAAACTTCATATAATGACTGAAAGTGTGGACAATACACTTTGTTTTGATTCTATGGGCATTATGAAGATCAATGTATTTAGAGAGAAAACCCATCTTAAAGTCGGATGTCCTCGCCCACTAATCTACTCATTTATCCAATAATGTCAACCATAGACGTGATTTTTTACATTAGACCCTTGAGAATCAACTTCAAAACCATTGATCTTAAAAGTATATAGAATTTTGTTTTGAAAACGTGTAGAAACAAAACTAAAGAATCTTTAATTAATAATTTCAAAACTGACATTAGTAAGACAAAAGGATGTTTTTCTAATTGATGTATTAACGTTAAATTATGTTCAAATTTTCAAAACAAGAGACATTAATGAATATATCTCTAAAAAGGGCTTGTAATTTATAGTAAATATTACTTTTAAATAATAAAAATTAGAATAAACTATTAAAGTTGTTGTAAGAATATTTTAATATGAATTAACTAAGTTTTTGTTTTGATATATATTAATGTTGGATTATGTTCAATTTAACTTCCGAATTTGCAGTTGTTAAAATACATAATAATTAACATATATTTTTTTTAACATTTACTTTTAATTTTGTTGATTGTATTATATTAAAGAAAGATTTAAAAGTAACCAATAATTAAAGTGATTTAATATTAAATAACACATGTCTTTCAAAAAATTGAAAGAAATTATACTTTAAAATAGAATTCAACAACGGCAAAACATCATTTAGCAATACAATATTTCTTTAAATTTATCATTACATAACATTTATTAATATATAAAAAGATAGTTTTCAAGAATTGTACTTGATTCGACAATAATTTTGTCATTGCCAACGACATCAAACTTCATATACTGATTGAAAGTGAGGACAATACACTTTGTTTTGATTCTATGGGCATTATGAAGATCAATGTATTTAGAGAGAAAACCCATCTTAAAGCCGGATGTCGTCGCCCACTAATCTACTCATTTATCCAATAATTTCAACCATAGACTTGATTTTTTACATTAGCACCTAGAGAATCAACTTAAAAGTATATAGATTTATTTTTTGAAAAAGTTGTAGAAACAAAACTAAAGAATAAATAATTAATAATATCGAAAGTGACATTAGTAAGACAAAAAATTGTTTTTCTAATTGATGTATTAACGTTAAATTATGTTCAAATTTTCAAAACAAGAGACATTAATGAATATATCTCGAAAAAGGGCTTTTAATTTATAGTAAATATTACTATTAAACAATAAAAATTAGAACAAATTATTAAAGTGGTTGTAAGAATATTTTAATATGAATTAACTAAGTTATTGTTTTGATGTATATTAATGTTTGATTATGTTCAATTTAACTTCCGAATTTGCAGTTGCTAAAATACATAATAATTAACATATTATTTTTTGTTAACATTTACTTTATATTTGTTGATTGTATTATATTAAAGGAACATTTAAAAGTAACCAATAATTAAAGTGATTTAATATTAAATAGCACATGTCTTTCAAAAAATTGAAAGAAATTATACTTTAAAATAGAATTCAACAACGGCAAAACATCATTTAGCAATACAATATTTCTTTAAATTTGATGTAAGTTTAAATTTATCATTACATAACATTTATTAATATATGAAAAGATAGTTTTCAAGAATTGTACTTGATTCGACAATAATTTTGTCATTTACAACGACATCAAACTTCCTATAATGATTGAAAGTGTGGACAATACACTTTGTTTTGATTCTATGGGCATTGTGAAGATCAATGTATTTAGAGAGAAAACCCATCTTAAAGCCGAATGTCGTCGCCCACTAATCTACTCATTTATCCAATAATGTAAATCATAGACGTGATTTTTTACATTAGCACCTAGAGAATCAACTTCAAAACCATTGATCTTAAAAGTATATAGAATTTTGTTTTGAAAATGTGTAGAAACAAAACTAAAGAATAAATAATTAATAATTTCGAAAGTGACATTAGTAAGACAAAAGTTTGTTTTTCTAATTGATGTATTAACGTTAAATTACGTTCAAATTTTCAAAACAAGAGACATTAATGAATATATCTCGAAAAAGGGCTTGTAATTTATAGTAAATATTACTATTAAATAATAAAAATTAGAATAAATTATTAAAGTTGTTGTAAGAATATTTTAATATGAATTAACTAACTTTTTGTTTTGATATATATTAATGTTTGATAATGTTCAATTTAACTTCCGAATTTGCAATTGCTAAAATACATAATAATTAACATATTATTTTTTGTTAACATATACTTTTAAATTTGTTGATTGTATTATATTAAAGGCAGATTTAAAAGTAAGAAATAATTAAAGTGATTTAATATTAAATAGCACATGTCTTTCAAAAAATTGAAAGAAATTACACTTTAAAATAGAATTCAACAACGGCAAAACATCATTTAGCATTACAATATTTCTTTAAATTCGTTGTAAGTTTAATTTTATCATTACATAACATTTATTAATATATGAAAAGATAGTTTTCAAGAATTGTACTTGATTCGACAATAATTTTGTCATTTACAACGACATCAAACTTCCTATAATGATCGAAAGTGTGGACAATAAACTTTGTTTTGATTCTGTGGGCATTGTGAAGATCAATGTATTTAGAGAGAAAACCCATCTTTAAGTCGGATGTTGTCGCCCACTAATCTACTCATTTATCCAATAATGTCAACCATAGACGTGATTTTTGACATTAGCACCTACAAAATCAACTTCAAAACAATTGATCTTAAAAGTATATAGAATTTTTTTTTTGAAAATGTGTAGAAACATAACTAATGAATAATAATTATTAATTTCGAATGTGATATTAGTAAAAAAAAAGTTTGTTTTTCTAATTGATGTATTAATGTTAAATTATGTTCAAATTTACAAATCAAGAGACATTATTGAATATATCTTGAAAAAATGCTTGTAATTTATAGTGTATAAAATAATTCAAATTAGAATAAATTAAAAAAGTTGGTGTAAGAATATTTTAATCTTAATTAACTAAGTTTTAGTTTTGAAATATATTAATGTTTGATTATGTTCAATTTAACTTTAGAATTTGCAGGTGCCAAAATACATAATAATTAACATATTCTTTTTTATTAACATTTAATTTTAATTTTGTTGATTGTGTTATATTAAAGAAAGATTTAAAAGTAACAAATAATTAAAGTGATTTAATATTAAATAGCACATGTCTTTCAAATAATTGAAAGAAATTATACTTTAAAATAGAATTCAATAATGGCAAAACATCTATTAGCATTACAATATTTCTTTAAATTCGATGTAAGTTTAAATTTATCATTTCATAACATTTATTAATATATAAAAGGATAGTTTTCAAGAATTGTACTTGGTTCGACAATAACTTTGTCATTGACAACGACATCAAACTTCATATAATGACTGAAAGTGTGGACAATACACTTTGTTTTGATTCTATGGGCATTATGAAGATCAATGTATTTAGAGAGAAAACCCATCTTAAAGTCGGATGTCCTCGCCCACTAATCTACTCATTTATCCAATAATGTCAACCATAGACGTGATTTTTTACATTAGACCCTTGAGAATCAACTTCAAAACCATTGATCTTAAAAGTATATAGAATTTTGTTTTGAAAACGTGTAGAAACAAAACTAAAGAATCTTTAATTAATAATTTCAAAACTGACATTAGTAAGACAAAAGGATGTTTTTCTAATTGATGTATTAACGTTAAATTATGTTCAAATTTTCAAAACAAGAGACATTAATGAATATATCTCTAAAAAGGGCTTGTAATTTATAGTAAATATTACTTTTAAATAATAAAAATTAGAATAAACTATTAAAGTTGTTGTAAGAATATTTTAATATGAATTAACTAAGTTTTTGTTTTGATATATATTAATGTTGGATTATGTTCAATTTAACTTCCGAATTTGCAGTTGTTAAAATACATAATAATTAACATATATTTTTTTTAACATTTACTTTTAATTTTGTTGATTGTATTATATTAAAGAAAGATTTAAAAGTAACCAATAATTAAAGTGATTTAATATTAAATAACACATGTCTTTCAAAAAATTGAAAGAAATTATACTTTAAAATAGAATTCAACAACGGCAAAACATCATTTAGCAATACAATATTTCTTTAAATTTATCATTACATAACATTTATTAATATATAAAAAGATAGTTTTCAAGAATTGTACTTGATTCGACAATAATTTTGTCATTGCCAACGACATCAAACTTCATATACTGATTGAAAGTGAGGACAATACACTTTGTTTTGATTCTATGGGCATTATGAAGATCAATGTATTTAGAGAGAAAACCCATCTTAAAGCCGGATGTCGTCGCCCACTAATCTACTCATTTATCCAATAATTTCAACCATAGACTTGATTTTTTACATTAGCACCTAGAGAATCAACTTAAAAGTATATAGATTTATTTTTTGAAAAAGTTGTAGAAACAAAACTAAAGAATAAATAATTAATAATATCGAAAGTGACATTAGTAAGACAAAAAATTGTTTTTCTAATTGATGTATTAACGTTAAATTATGTTCAAATTTTCAAAACAAGAGACATTAATGAATATATCTCGAAAAAGGGCTTTTAATTTATAGTAAATATTACTATTAAACAATAAAAATTAGAACAAATTATTAAAGTGGTTGTAAGAATATTTTAATATGAATTAACTAAGTTATTGTTTTGATGTATATTAATGTTTGATTATGTTCAATTTAACTTCCGAATTTGCAGTTGCTAAAATACATAATAATTAACATATTATTTTTTGTTAACATTTACTTTATATTTGTTGATTGTATTATATTAAAGGAACATTTAAAAGTAACCAATAATTAAAGTGATTTAATATTAAATAGCACATGTCTTTCAAAAAATTGAAAGAAATTATACTTTAAAATAGAATTCAACAACGGCAAAACATCATTTAGCAATACAATATTTCTTTAAATTTGATGTAAGTTTAAATTTATCATTACATAACATTTATTAATATATGAAAAGATAGTTTTCAAGAATTGTACTTGATTCGACAATAATTTTGTCATTTACAACGACATCAAACTTCCTATAATGATTGAAAGTGTGGACAATACACTTTGTTTTGATTCTATGGGCATTGTGAAGATCAATGTATTTAGAGAGAAAACCCATCTTAAAGCCGAATGTCGTCGCCCACTAATCTACTCATTTATCCAATAATGTAAATCATAGACGTGATTTTTTACATTAGCACCTAGAGAATCAACTTCAAAACCATTGATCTTAAAAGTATATAGAATTTTGTTTTGAAAATGTGTAGAAACAAAACTAAAGAATAAATAATTAATAATTTCGAAAGTGACATTAGTAAGACAAAAGTTTGTTTTTCTAATTGATGTATTAACGTTAAATTACGTTCAAATTTTCAAAACAAGAGACATTAATGAATATATCTCGAAAAAGGGCTTGTAATTTATAGTAAATATTACTATTAAATAATAAAAATTAGAATAAATTATTAAAGTTGTTGTAAGAATATTTTAATATGAATTAACTAACTTTTTGTTTTGATATATATTAATGTTTGATAATGTTCAATTTAACTTCCGAATTTGCAATTGCTAAAATACATAATAATTAACATATTATTTTTTGTTAACATATACTTTTAAATTTGTTGATTGTATTATATTAAAGGCAGATTTAAAAGTAAGAAATAATTAAAGTGATTTAATATTAAATAGCACATGTCTTTCAAAAAATTGAAAGAAATTACACTTTAAAATAGAATTCAACAACGGCAAAACATCATTTAGCATTACAATATTTCTTTAAATTCGATGTAAGTTTAAGTTTATCATCACATACCATTTATTAATATATAAAAAGATAGTTTTCAAGAATTGTACTTGATTCGACAATAATTTTGTCATTTACAACGACATCAAACTTCCTATAATGATCGAAAGTGTGGACAATAAACTTTGTTTTGATTCTGTGGGCATTGTGAAGATCAATGTATTTAGAGAGAAAACCCATCTTTAAGTCGGATGTTGTCGCCCACTAATCTACTCATTTATCCAATAATGTCAACCATAGACGTGATTTTTGACATTAGCACCTACAAAATCAACTTCAAAACAATTGATCTTAAAAGTATATAGAATTTTTTTTTTGAAAATGTGTAGAAACATAACTAATGAATAATAATTATTAATTTCGAATGTGATATTAGTAAAAAAAAAGTTTGTTTTTCTAATTGATGTATTAATGTTAAATTATGTTCAAATTTACAAATCAAGAGACATTATTGAATATATCTTGAAAAAATGCTTGTAATTTATAGTGTATAAAATAATTCAAATTAGAATAAATTAAAAAAGTTGGTGTAAGAATATTTTAATCTTAATTAACTAAGTTTTAGTTTTGAAATATATTAATGTTTGATTATGTTCAATTTAACTTTAGAATTTGCAGGTGCCAAAATACATAATAATTAACATATTCTTTTTTATTAACATTTAATTTTAATTTTGTTGATTGTGTTATATTAAAGAAAGATTTAAAAGTAACAAATAATTAAAGTGATTTAATATTAAATAGCACATGTCTTTCAAATAATTGAAAGAAATTATACTTTAAAATAGAATTCAATAATGGCAAAACATCTATTAGCATTACAATATTTCTTTAAATTCGATGTAAGTTTAAATTTATCATTTCATAACATTTATTAATATATAAAAGGATAGTTTTCAAGAATTGTACTTGGTTCGACAATAACTTTGTCATTGACAACGACATCAAACTTCATATAATGACTGAAAGTGTGGACAATACACTTTGTTTTGATTCTATGGGCATTATGAAGATCAATGTATTTAGAGAGAAAACCCATCTTAAAGTCGGATGTCCTCGCCCACTAATCTACTCATTTATCCAATAATGTCAACCATAGACGTGATTTTTTACATTAGACCCTTGAGAATCAACTTCAAAACCATTGATCTTAAAAGTATATAGAATTTTGTTTTGAAAACGTGTAGAAACAAAACTAAAGAATCTTTAATTAATAATTTCAAAACTGACATTAGTAAGACAAAAGGATGTTTTTCTAATTGATGTATTAACGTTAAATTATGTTCAAATTTTCAAAACAAGAGACATTAATGAATATATCTCTAAAAAGGGCTTGTAATTTATAGTAAATATTACTTTTAAATAATAAAAATTAGAATAAACTATTAAAGTTGTTGTAAGAATATTTTAATATGAATTAACTAAGTTTTTGTTTTGATATATATTAATGTTGGATTATGTTCAATTTAACTTCCGAATTTGCAGTTGTTAAAATACATAATAATTAACATATATTTTTTTTAACATTTACTTTTAATTTTGTTGATTGTATTATATTAAAGAAAGATTTAAAAGTAACCAATAATTAAAGTGATTTAATATTAAATAACACATGTCTTTCAAAAAATTGAAAGAAATTATACTTTAAAATAGAATTCAACAACGGCAAAACATCATTTAGCAATACAATATTTCTTTAAATTTATCATTACATAACATTTATTAATATATAAAAAGATAGTTTTCAAGAATTGTACTTGATTCGACAATAATTTTGTCATTGCCAACGACATCAAACTTCATATACTGATTGAAAGTGAGGACAATACACTTTGTTTTGATTCTATGGGCATTATGAAGATCAATGTATTTAGAGAGAAAACCCATCTTAAAGCCGGATGTCGTCGCCCACTAATCTACTCATTTATCCAATAATTTCAACCATAGACTGATTTTTTACATTAGCACCTAGAGAATCAACTTAAAAGTATATAGATTTATTTTTTGAAAAAGTTGTAGAAACAAAACTAAAGAATAAATAATTAATAATATCGAAAGTGACATTAGTAAGACAAAAAATTGTTTTTCTAATTGATGTATTAACGTTAAATTATGTTCAAATTTTCAAAACAAGAGACATTAATGAATATATCTCGAAAAAGGGCTTTTAATTTATAGTAAATATTACTATTAAACAATAAAAATTAGAACAAATTATTAAAGTGGTTGTAAGAATATTTTAATATGAATTAACTAAGTTATTGTTTTGATGTATATTAATGTTTGATTATGTTCAATTTAACTTCCGAATTTGCAGTTGCTAAAATACATAATAATTAACATATTATTTTTTGTTAACATTTACTTTATATTTGTTGATTGTATTATATTAAAGGAACATTTAAAAGTAACCAATAATTAAAGTGATTTAATATTAAATAGCACATGTCTTTCAAAAAATTGAAAGAAATTATACTTTAAAATAGAATTCAACAACGGCAAAACATCATTTAGCAATACAATATTTCTTTAAATTTGATGTAAGTTTAAATTTATCATTACATAACATTTATTAATATATGAAAAGATAGTTTTCAAGAATTGTACTTGATTCGACAATAATTTTGTCATTTACAACGACATCAAACTTCCTATAATGATTGAAAGTGTGGACAATACACTTTGTTTTGATTCTATGGGCATTGTGAAGATCAATGTATTTAGAGAGAAAACCCATCTTAAAGCCGAATGTCGTCGCCCACTAATCTACTCATTTATCCAATAATGTAAATCATAGACGTGATTTTTTACATTAGCACCTAGAGAATCAACTTCAAAACCATTGATCTTAAAAGTATATAGAATTTTGTTTTGAAAATGTGTAGAAACAAAACTAAAGAATAAATAATTAATAATTTCGAAAGTGACATTAGTAAGACAAAAGTTTGTTTTTCTAATTGATGTATTAACGTTAAATTACGTTCAAATTTTCAAAACAAGAGACATTAATGAATATATCTCGAAAAAGGGCTTGTAATTTATAGTAAATATTACTATTAAATAATAAAAATTAGAATAAATTATTAAAGTTGTTGTAAGAATATTTTAATATGAATTAACTAACTTTTTGTTTTGATATATATTAATGTTTGATAATGTTCAATTTAACTTCCGAATTTGCAATTGCTAAAATACATAATAATTAACATATTATTTTTTGTTAACATATACTTTTAAATTTGTTGATTGTATTATATTAAAGGCAGATTTAAAAGTAAGAAATAATTAAAGTGATTTAATATTAAATAGCACATGTCTTTCAAAAAATTGAAAGAAATTACACTTTAAAATAGAATTCAACAACGGCAAAACATCATTTAGCATTACAATATTTCTTTAAATTCGTTGTAAGTTTAATTTTATCATTACATAACATTTATTAATATATGAAAAGATAGTTTTCAAGAATTGTACTTGATTCGACAATAATTTTGTCATTTACAACGACATCAAACTTCCTATAATGATCGAAAGTGTGGACAATAAACTTTGTTTTGATTCTGTGGGCATTGTGAAGATCAATGTATTTAGAGAGAAAACCCATCTTTAAGTCGGATGTTGTCGCCCACTAATCTACTCATTTATCCAATAATGTCAACCATAGACGTGATTTTTGACATTAGCACCTACAAAATCAACTTCAAAACAATTGATCTTAAAAGTATATAGAATTTTTTTTTTGAAAATGTGTAGAAACATAACTAATGAATAATAATTATTAATTTCGAATGTGATATTAGTAAAAAAAAAGTTTGTTTTTCTAATTGATGTATTAATGTTAAATTATGTTCAAATTTACAAATCAAGAGACATTATTGAATATATCTTGAAAAAATGCTTGTAATTTATAGTGTATAAAATAATTCAAATTAGAATAAATTAAAAAAGTTGGTGTAAGAATATTTTAATCTTAATTAACTAAGTTTTAGTTTTGAAATATATTAATGTTTGATTATGTTCAATTTAACTTTAGAATTTGCAGGTGCCAAAATACATAATAATTAACATATTCTTTTTTATTAACATTTAATTTTAATTTTGTTGATTGTGTTATATTAAAGAAAGATTTAAAAGTAACAAATAATTAAAGTGATTTAATATTAAATAGCACATGTCTTTCAAATAATTGAAAGAAATTATACTTTAAAATAGAATTCAATAATGGCAAAACATCTATTAGCATTACAATATTTCTTTAAATTCGATGTAAGTTTAAATTTATCATTTCATAACATTTATTAATATATAAAAGGATAGTTTTCAAGAATTGTACTTGGTTCGACAATAACTTTGTCATTGACAACGACATCAAACTTCATATAATGACTGAAAGTGTGGACAATACACTTTGTTTTGATTCTATGGGCATTATGAAGATCAATGTATTTAGAGAGAAAACCCATCTTAAAGTCGGATGTCCTCGCCCACTAATCTACTCATTTATCCAATAATGTCAACCATAGACGTGATTTTTTACATTAGACCCTTGAGAATCAACTTCAAAACCATTGATCTTAAAAGTATATAGAATTTTGTTTTGAAAACGTGTAGAAACAAAACTAAAGAATCTTTAATTAATAATTTCAAAACTGACATTAGTAAGACAAAAGGATGTTTTTCTAATTGATGTATTAACGTTAAATTATGTTCAAATTTTCAAAACAAGAGACATTAATGAATATATCTCTAAAAAGGGCTTGTAATTTATAGTAAATATTACTTTTAAATAATAAAAATTAGAATAAACTATTAAAGTTGTTGTAAGAATATTTTAATATGAATTAACTAAGTTTTTGTTTTGATATATATTAATGTTGGATTATGTTCAATTTAACTTCCGAATTTGCAGTTGTTAAAATACATAATAATTAACATATATTTTTTTTAACATTTACTTTTAATTTTGTTGATTGTATTATATTAAAGAAAGATTTAAAAGTAACCAATAATTAAAGTGATTTAATATTAAATAACACATGTCTTTCAAAAAATTGAAAGAAATTATACTTTAAAATAGAATTCAACAACGGCAAAACATCATTTAGCAATACAATATTTCTTTAAATTTATCATTACATAACATTTATTAATATATAAAAAGATAGTTTTCAAGAATTGTACTTGATTCGACAATAATTTTGTCATTGCCAACGACATCAAACTTCATATACTGATTGAAAGTGAGGACAATACACTTTGTTTTGATTCTATGGGCATTATGAAGATCAATGTATTTAGAGAGAAAACCCATCTTAAAGCCGGATGTCGTCGCCCACTAATCTACTCATTTATCCAATAATTTCAACCATAGACATGATTTTTTACATTAGCACCTAGAGAATCAACTTAAAAGTATATAGATTTATTTTTTGAAAAAGTTGTAGAAACAAAACTAAAGAATAAATAATTAATAATATCGAAAGTGACATTAGTAAGACAAAAAATTGTTTTTCTAATTGATGTATTAACGTTAAATTATGTTCAAATTTTCAAAACAAGAGACATTAATGAATATATCTCGAAAAAGGGCTTTAATTTATAGTAAATATTACTATTAAACAATAAAAATTAGAACAAATTATTAAAGTGGTTGTAAGAATATTTTAATATGAATTAACTAAGTTATTGTTTTGATGTATATTAATGTTTGATTATGTTCAATTTAACTTCCGAATTTGCAGTTGCTAAAATACATAATAATTAACATATTATTTTTTGTTAACATTTACTTTATATTTGTTGATTGTATTATATTAAAGGAACATTTAAAAGTAACCAATAATTAAAGTGATTTAATATTAAATAGCACATGTCTTTCAAAAAATTGAAAGAAATTATACTTTAAAATAGAATTCAACAACGGCAAAACATCATTTAGCAATACAATATTTCTTTAAATTTGATGTAAGTTTAAATTTATCATTACATAACATTTATTAATATATGAAAAGATAGTTTTCAAGAATTGTACTTGATTCGACAATAATTTTGTCATTTACAACGACATCAAACTTCCTATAATGATTGAAAGTGTGGACAATACACTTTGTTTTGATTCTATGGGCATTGTGAAGATCAATGTATTTAGAGAGAAAACCCATCTTAAAGCCGAATGTCGTCGCCCACTAATCTACTCATTTATCCAATAATGTAAATCATAGACGTGATTTTTTACATTAGCACCTAGAGAATCAACTTCAAAACCATTGATCTTAAAAGTATATAGAATTTTGTTTTGAAAATGTGTAGAAACAAAACTAAAGAATAAATAATTAATAATTTCGAAAGTGACATTAGTAAGACAAAAGTTTGTTTTTCTAATTGATGTATTAACGTTAAATTACGTTCAAATTTTCAAAACAAGAGACATTAATGAATATATCTCGAAAAAGGGCTTGTAATTTATAGTAAATATTACTATTAAATAATAAAATTAGAATAAATTATTAAAGTTGTTGTAAGAATATTTTAATATGAATTAACTAACTTTTTGTTTTGATATATATTAATGTTTGATAATGTTCAATTTAACTTCCGAATTTGCAATTGCTAAAATACATAATAATTAACATATTATTTTTTGTTAACATATACTTTTAAATTTGTTGATTGTATTATATTAAAGGCAGATTTAAAAGTAAGAAATAATTAAAGTGATTTAATATTAAATAGCACATGTCTTTCAAAAAATTGAAAGAAATTACACTTTAAAATAGAATTCAACAACGGCAAAACATCATTTAGCATTACAATATTTCTTTAAATTCGATGTAAGTTTAAGTTTATCATCACATAACATTTATTAATATATAAAAGATAGTTTTCAAGAATTGTACTTGATTCGACAATAATTTTGTCATTTACAACGACATCAAACTTCCTATAATGATCGAAAGTGTGGACAATAAACTTTGTTTTGATTCTGTGGGCATTGTGAAGATCAATGTATTTAGAGAGAAAACCCATCTTTAAGTCGGATGTTGTCGCCCACTAATCTACTCATTTATCCAATAATGTCAACCATAGACGTGATTTTTGACATTAGCACCTACAAAATCAACTTCAAAACAATTGATCTTAAAAGTATATAGAATTTTTTTTTGAAAATGTGTAGAAACATAACTAATGAATAATAATTATAATTTCGAATGTGATATTAGTAAAAAAAGTTTGTTTTTCTAATTGATGTATTAATGTTAAATTATGTTCAAATTTACAAATCAAGAGACATTATTGAATATATCTTGAAAAATGCTTGTAATTTATAGTGTATAAAATAATTCAAATTAGAATAAATTAAAAAAGTTGGTGTAAGAATATTTTAATCTTAATTAACTAAGTTTTAGTTTTGAAATATATTAATGTTTGATTATGTTCAATTTAACTTTAGAATTTGCAGGTGCCAAAATACATAATAATTAACATATTCTTTTTTATTAACATTTAATTTTAATTTTGTTGATTGTGTTATATTAAAGAAAGATTTAAAAGTAACAAATAATTAAAGTGATTTAATATTAAATAGCAGATGTCTTTCAAAAAATTGAAAGAAATTATACTTTAAAATAGAATTCAACAACGGCAAAACATCATTTAGCATTACAATATTTCTTTAAATTCGATGTAGGTTTAAATTTATCATTACATAACATTTATTAATATATAAAAGGATAGTTTTCAAGAATTGTACTTGGTTCGACAATAACTTTGTCATTGACAACGACATCAAACTTCATATAATGACTGAAAGTGTGGACAATACACTTTGTTTTGATTCTATGGGCATTATGAAGATCAATGTATTTAGAGAGAAAACCCATCTTAAAGTCGGATGTCCTCGCCCACTAATCTACTCATTTATCCAATAATGTCAACCATAGACGTGATTTTTTACATTAGACCCTTGAGAATCAACTTCAAAACCATTGATCTTAAAAGTATATAGAATTTTGTTTTGAAAACGTGTAGAAACAAAACTAAAGAATCTTTAATTAATAATTTCAAAACTGACATTAGTAAGACAAAAGGATGTTTTTCTAATTGATGTATTAACGTTAAATTATGTTCAAATTTTCAAAACAAGAGACATTAATGAATATATCTCTAAAAAGGGCTTGTAATTTATAGTAAATATTACTTTTAAATAATAAAAATTAGAATAAACTATTAAAGTTGTTGTAAGAATATTTTAATATGAATTAACTAAGTTTTTGTTTTGATATATATTAATGTTGGATTATGTTCAATTTAACTTCCGAATTTGCAGTTGTTAAAATACATAATAATTAACATATTTTTTTTTTAACATTTACTTTTAATTTTGTTGATTGTATTATATTAAAGAAAGATTTAAAAGTAACCAATAATTAAAGTGATTTAATATTAAATAACACATGTCTTTCAAAAAATTGAAAGAAATTATACTTTAAAATAGAATTCAACAACGGCAAAACATCATTTAGCAATACAATATTTCTTTAAATTTGATGTAAGTTTAAATTTATCATTACATAACATTTATTAATATATGAAAAGATAGTTTTCAAGAATTTTACTTGATTCGACAATAATTTTGTCATTTACAACGACATCAAACTTCCTATAATGATTGAAAGTGTGGACAATACACTTTGTTTTGATTCTATGGGCATTGTGAAGATCAATGTATTTAGAGAGAAAACCCATCTTAAAGCCGAATGTTGTCGCCCACTAATCTACTCATTTATCCAATAATGTAAACATAGACGTGATTTTTTACATTAGCACCTAGAGAATCAACTTCAAAACCATTGATCTTAAAAGTATATAGAATTTTGTTTTGAAAATGTGTAGAAACAAAACTAAAGAATAAATAATTAATAATTTCGAAAGTGACATTAGTAAGACAAAAGTTTGTTTTTCTAATTGATGTATTAACGTTAAATTATGTTCAAATTTTCAAAACAAGAGACATTAATGAATATATCTCGAAAAAGGGCTTGTAATTTATAGTAAATATTACTATTAAATAATAAAAATTACAATAAATTATTAAAGTTGTTGTAAGAATATTTTAATATGAATTAACTAACTTTTTGTTTTGATATATATTATTAATGTTTGATTATGTTCAATTTAAATTCCGAATTTGCAGTTGCTAAAATACATAATAATTAACATATTATTTTTTGTTAACATTTACTTTTAAATTTGTTGATTGTATTATATTAAAGGCAGATTTAAAAGTAACCAATAATTAAAGTGATTTAATATTAAATAGCACATGTCTTTCAAAAAATTGAAAGAAATTACACTTTAAAATAGAATTCAACAACGGCAAAACATCATTTAGCATTACAATATTTCTTTAAATTCGTTGTAAGTTTAATTTATCATTACATAACATTTATTAATATATGAAAAGATAGTTTTCAAGAATTGTACTTGATTCGACAATAATTTTGTCATTTACAACGACATCAAACTTCCTATAATGATTGAAAGTGTGGACAATACACTTTGTTTTGATTCTATGGGCATTGTGAAGATCAATGTATTTAGAGAGAAAACCCATCTTAAGTCGGATGTCGTCGCCCACTAATCTACTCATTTATCCAATAATGTCAACCATAGACGTGATTTTTGACATTAGCACCTACAGAATCAACTTCAAAACAATTGATCTTAAAAGTATATAGAATTTTTTTTTGAAAATGTGTAGAAACATAACTAATGAATAATAATTATTAATTTCGAATGTGACATTAGTAAAAAAAAGTTTGTTTTTCTAATTGATGTATTAACGTTAAATTATGTTCAAATTTACAAATCAAGAGACATTATTGAATATATCTTGAAAAAATGCTTGTAATTTATAGTGTATAAAATAATTCAAATTAGAATAAATTAAAAAAGTTGGTGTAAGAATATTTTAATCTTAATTAACTAAGTTTTAGTTTTGAAATATATTAATGTTTGATTATGTTCAATTTAACTTTAGAATTTGCAGGTGCCAAAATACATAATAATTAACATATTCTTTTTTATTAACATTTACTTTTAATTTGTTGATTGTATTATATTAAAGAAAGATTTAAAAGTAACAAATAATTAAAGTGATTTAATATTAAATAGCAGATGTCTTTCAAAAAATTGAAAGAAATTATACTTTAAAATAGAATTCAACAACGGCAAAACATCATTTAGCATTACAATATTTCTTTAAATTCGATGTAGGTTTAAATTTATCATTACATAACATTTATTAATATATAAAAGGATAGTTTTCAAGAATTGTACTTGGTTCGACAATAACTTTGTCATTGACAACGACATCAAACTTCATATAATGACTGAAAGTGTGGACAATACACTTTGTTTTGATTCTATGGGCATTATGAAGATCAATGTATTTAGAGAGAAAACCCATCTTAAAGTCGGATGTCCTCGCCCACTAATCTACTCATTTATCCAATAATGTCAACCATAGACGTGATTTTTTACATTAGACCCTTGAGAATCAACTTCAAAACCATTGATCTTAAAAGTATATAGAATTTTGTTTTGAAAACGTGTAGAAACAAAACTAAAGAATCTTTAATTAATAATTTCAAAACTGACATTAGTAAGACAAAAGGATGTTTTTCTAATTGATGTATTAACGTTAAATTATGTTCAAATTTTCAAAACAAGAGACATTAATGAATATATCTCTAAAAAGGGCTTGTAATTTATAGTAAATATTACTTTTAAATAATAAAAATTAGAATAAACTATTAAAGTTGTTGTAAGAATATTTTAATATGAATTAACTAAGTTTTTGTTTTGATATATATTAATGTTGGATTATGTTCAATTTAACTTCCGAATTTGCAGTTGTTAAAATACATAATAATTAACATATTTTTTTTTTAACATTTACTTTTAATTTTGTTGATTGTATTATATTAAAGAAAGATTTAAAAGTAACCAATAATTAAAGTGATTTAATATTAAATAACACATGTCTTTCAAAAAATTGAAAGAAATTATACTTTAAAATAGAATTCAACAACGGCAAAACATCATTTAGCAATACAATATTTCTTTAAATTTATCATTACATAACATTTATTAATATATAAAAAGATAGTTTTCAAGAATTGTACTTGATTCGACAATAATTTTGTCATTGCCAACGACATCAAACTTCATATACTGATTGAAAGTGAGGACAATACACTTTGTTTTGATTCTATGGGCATTATGAAGATCAATGTATTTAGAGAGAAAACCCATCTTAAAGCCGGATGTCGTCGCCCACTAATCTACTCATTTATCCAATAATTTCAACCATAGACTTGATTTTTTACATTAGCACCTAGAGAATCAACTTAAAAGTATATAGATTTATTTTTTGAAAAAGTTGTAGAAACAAAACTAAAGAATAAATAATTAATAATATCGAAAGTGACATTAGTAAGACAAAAAATTGTTTTTCTAATTGATGTATTAACGTTAAATTATGTTCAAATTTTCAAAACAAGAGACATTAATGAATATATCTCGAAAAAGGGCTTTTAATTTATAGTAAATATTACTATTAAACAATAAAAATTAGAACAAATTATTAAAGTGGTTGTAAGAATATTTTAATATGAATTAACTAAGTTATTGTTTTGATGTATATTAATGTTTGATTATGTTCAATTTAACTTCCGAATTTGCAGTTGCTAAAATACATAATAATTAACATATTATTTTTTGTTAACATTTACTTTATATTTGTTGATTGTATTATATTAAAGGAACATTTAAAAGTAACCAATAATTAAAGTGATTTAATATTAAATAGCACATGTCTTTCAAAAAATTGAAAGAAATTATACTTTAAAATAGAATTCAACAACGGCAAAACATCATTTAGCAATACAATATTTCTTTAAATTTGATGTAAGTTTAAATTTATCATTACATAACATTTATTAATATATGAAAAGATAGTTTTCAAGAATTGTACTTGATTCGACAATAATTTTGTCATTTACAACGACATCAAACTTCCTATAATGATTGAAAGTGTGGACAATACACTTTGTTTTGATTCTATGGGCATTGTGAAGATCAATGTATTTAGAGAGAAAACCCATCTTAAAGCCGAATGTCGTCGCCCACTAATCTACTCATTTATCCAATAATGTAAATCATAGACGTGATTTTTTACATTAGCACCTAGAGAATCAACTTCAAAACCATTGATCTTAAAAGTATATAGAATTTTGTTTTGAAAATGTGTAGAAACAAAACTAAAGAATAAATAATTAATAATTTCGAAAGTGACATTAGTAAGACAAAAGTTTGTTTTTCTAATTGATGTATTAACGTTAAATTACGTTCAAATTTTCAAAACAAGAGACATTAATGAATATATCTCGAAAAAGGGCTTGTAATTTATAGTAAATATTACTATTAAATAATAAAAATTAGAATAAATTATTAAAGTTGTTGTAAGAATATTTTAATATGAATTAACTAACTTTTTGTTTTGATATATATTAATGTTTGATAATGTTCAATTTAACTTCCGAATTTGCAATTGCTAAAATACATAATAATTAACATATTATTTTTTGTTAACATATACTTTTAAATTTGTTGATTGTATTATATTAAAGGCAGATTTAAAAGTAAGAAATAATTAAAGTGATTTAATATTAAATAGCACATGTCTTTCAAAAAATTGAAAGAAATTACACTTTAAATTAGAATTCAACAACGGCAAAACATCATTTAGCATTACAATATTTCTTTAAATTCGTTGTAAGTTTAATTTTATCATTACATAACATTTATTAATATATGAAAAGATAGTTTTCAAGAATTGTACTTGATTCGACAATAATTTTGTCATTTACAACGACATCAAACTTCCTATAATGATCGAAAGTGTGGACAATAAACTTTGTTTTGATTCTGTGGGCATTGTGAAGATCAATGTATTTAGAGAGAAAACCCATCTTTAAGTCGGATGTTGTCGCCCACTAATCTACTCATTTATCCAATAATGTCAACCATAGACGTGATTTTTGACATTAGCACCTACAAAATCAACTTCAAAACAATTGATCTTAAAAGTATATAGAATTTTTTTTTTGAAAATGTGTAGAAACATAACTAATGAATAATAATTATTAATTTCGAATGTGATATTAGTAAAAAAAAAGTTTGTTTTTCTAATTGATGTATTAATGTTAAATTATGTTCAAATTTACAAATCAAGAGACATTATTGAATATATCTTGAAAAAATGCTTGTAATTTATAGTGTATAAAATAATTCAAATTAGAATAAATTAAAAAAGTTGGTGTAAGAATATTTTAATCTTAATTAACTAAGTTTTAGTTTTGAAATATATTAATGTTTGATTATGTTCAATTTAACTTTAGAATTTGCAGGTGCCAAAATACATAATAATTAACATATTCTTTTTTATTAACATTTAATTTTAATTTTGTTGATTGTGTTATATTAAAGAAAGATTTAAAAGTAACAAATAACTAAAGTGATTTAATATTAAATAGCACATGTCTTTCAAATAATTGAAAGAAATTATACTTTAAAATAGAATTCAATAATGGCAAAACATCTATTAGCATTACAATATTTCTTTAAATTCGATGTAAGTTTAAATTTATCATTTCATAACATTTATTAATATATAAAAGGATAGTTTTCAAGAATTGTACTTGGTTCGACAATAACTTTGTCATTGACAACGACATCAAACTTCATATAATGACTGAAAGTGTGGACAATACACTTTGTTTTGATTCTATGGGCATTATGAAGATCAATGTATTTAGAGAGAAAACCCATCTTAAAGTCGGATGTCCTCGCCCACTAATCTACTCATTTATCCAATAATGTCAACCATAGACGTGATTTTTTACATTAGACCCTTGAGAATCAACTTCAAAACCATTGATCTTAAAAGTATATAGAATTTTGTTTTGAAAACGTGTAGAAACAAAACTAAAGAATCTTTAATTAATAATTTCAAAACTGACATTAGTAAGACAAAAGGATGTTTTTCTAATTGATGTATTAACGTTAAATTATGTTCAAATTTTCAAAACAAGAGACATTAATGAATATATCTCTAAAAAGGGCTTGTAATTTATAGTAAATATTACTTTTAAATAATAAAAATTAGAATAAACTATTAAAGTTGTTGTAAGAATATTTTAATATGAATTAACTAAGTTTTTGTTTTGATATATATTAATGTTGGATTATGTTCAATTTAACTTCCGAATTTGCAGTTGTTAAAATACATAATAATTAACATATTTTTTTTTAACATTTACTTTTAATTTTGTTGATTGTATTATATTAAAGAAAGATTTAAAAGTAACCAATAATTAAAGTGATTTAATATTAAATAACACATGTCTTTCAAAAAATTGAAAGAAATTATACTTTAAAATAGAATTCAACAACGGCAAAACATCATTTAGCAATACAATATTTCTTTAAATTTATCATTACATAACATTTATTAATATATAAAAAGATAGTTTTCAAGAATTGTACTTGATTCGACAATAATTTTGTCATTGCCAACGACATCAAACTTCATATACTGATTGAAAGTGAGGACAATACACTTTGTTTTGATTCTATGGGCATTATGAAGATCAATGTATTTAGAGAGAAAACCCATCTTAAAGCCGGATGTCGTCGCCCACTAATCTACTCATTTATCCAATAATTTCAACCATAGACTTGATTTTTTACATTAGCACCTAGAGAATCAACTTAAAAGTATATAGATTTATTTTTTGAAAAAGTTGTAGAAACAAAACTAAAGAATAAATAATTAATAATATCGAAAGTGACATTAGTAAGACAAAAAATTGTTTTTCTAATTGATGTATTAACGTTAAATTATGTTCAAATTTTCAAAACAAGAGACATTAATGAATATATCTCGAAAAAGGGCTTTTAATTTATAGTAAATATTACTATTAAACAATAAAAATTAGAACAAATTATTAAAGTGGTTATAAGAATATTTTAATATGAATTAACTAAGTTATTGTTTTGATGTATATTAATGTTTGATTATGTTCAATTTAACTTCCGAATTTGCAGTTGCTAAAATACATAATAATTAACATATTATTTTTTGTTAACATTTACTTTTAATTTTGTTGATTGTATTATATTAAAGGAACATTTAAAAGTAACCAATAATTAAAGTGATTTAATATTAAATAGCACATGTCTTTCAAAAAATTGAAAGAAATTATACTTTAAAATAGAATTCAACAACGGCAAAACATCATTTAGCATTACAATATTTCTTTAAATTCGATGTAAGTTTAAATTTATCATTACATAACATTTATTAATATATGAAAAGATAGTTTTCAAGAATTGTACTTGATTCGACAATAATTTTGTCATTTACAACGACATCAAACTTCCTATAATGATTGAAAGTGTGGACAATACACTTTGTTTTGATTCTATGGGCATTGTGAAGATCAATGTATTTAGAGAGAAAACACATCTTAAAGCCGGATGTCGTCGCCCACTAATCTACTCATTTATCCAATAATGTCAACCATAGACGTGATTTTTTACATTAGCACTTAGAGAATCAACTTCAAAACCTTGATCTTAAAAGTATAAAGAATTTTTTTTGAAAATGTGTAGAAACAAAACTAAAGAATAAATAATTAATAATTTCGAAAGTGACATTAAAAAGACAAAAGTTTGTTTTTCTAATTGATGTATTAACGTTAAATTATGTTCAAATTTTCAAAACAAGAGACATTAATGAATATATCTCGAAAAAGGGCTTGTAATATATAGTAAATATTACTATCAAATAATAAAAATTAGAATAAATTATTAAAGTTGTTGTAAGAATATTTTAGTCTTAATTAACTAAGTTTTTGTTTTGATATATATTAATGTTTGATTATGTTCAATTTGACTTCCGAATTTGCAATTGCTAAAATACATAATAATTAACATATTATTTTTTGTTAACATTTACTTTTAATTTGTTGATTGTATTATATTAAAGGCAGATTTAAAAGTAACAAATAATTAAAGTGATTTAATATTAAATAGCACATGTCTTTCAAAAAATGAAAGAAATTATACTTTAAAATAGAATTCAACAACGGCAAAACATCATTTAGCATTACAATATTTCTTTAAATTCGATGTAAGTTTAAATTTATCATTACATGACATTTATTAATATATAAAAAGATAGTTTTCAAGAATTGTACTTGATTCGACAATAATTTTGTCATTGCCAACGACATCAAACTTCATATAATGATAGAAAGTGTGGACAATACACTTTGTTTTGATTCTATGGGCATTATGAAGATAAATGTATTTAGAGACAAAACCCATCTTAAAGTCGGATGTCGTCGCCCACTAATCTACTCATTTATCCAATAATGTAAACCATAGACAATTTTTTTTACATTAGCACCTAGAGAATCAACTTCAAAACCATTGATCTTAAAAGTATATAGAATTTTGTTTTGAAAATGTGTAGAAACAAAACTAAAGAATCATTAATTAATAATTTCGAAAGTGACATAGTAAGACAAAAGTTTGTTTTTCTAATTGATGTATTAATGTTAAATTACGTTCAAATTTTCAAAACAAGAGACATTAATGAATATATCTCGAAAAAGGGCTTGTAATTGATAGTAAATATTACTATTAAATAATAAAAATTAGAATAAATTATTAAAGTTGTTGTAAGAATATTTTAATATGAATTAACTAACTTTTTGTTTTGATGTATATTAATGTTTGATTATGTTCAATTTAACTTCCGAATTTGCAGTTGCTAAAATACATAATAATTAACATATTATTTTTTGTTAACATATACTTTTAATTTTGTTGATTGTGTTATATTAAAGGAACATTCAAAGTAACAAAAAATTAAAGTGATTTAATATTAAATAGCACATGTCTTTCAAAAAATTGAAAGAAATTACACTTTAAAATAGAATTCAACAACGGCAAAACATCATTTAGCATTACAATATTTCTTTAAATTCGTTGTAAGTTTAATTTTATCATTACATAACATTTATTAATATATGAAAAGATAGTTTTCAAGAATTGTACTTACTTCGACAATAATTTTGTCATTTACAACGACATCAAACTTCCTATAATGATTGAAAGTGTGGACAATACACTTTGTTTGGATTCTATGGGCATTGTGAAGATCAATGTATTTAGAGAGAAAACCCATCTTTAAGCCGGATGTTGTCGCCCACTAATCTACTCATTTATCCAATAATGTCAACCATAGACGTGATTTTTGACATTAGCACCTAGAGAATTAACTTCAAAACCATTGATCTTAAAAGTATATAGAATTTTTTTTTTTTTGAAAATCTGTAGAAACATAACTAATGAATAATAATTATTAATTTCGAAAGTGATATTAGTAAAAAATAATTGTGTTTCTAATTGATGTATTAATGTTAAATTATGTTCAAATTTACAAATCAAGAGACATTATTGAATATATCTTGAAAAAATGCTTGTAATTTATAGTATATAAAATAATTCAAATTAGAATAAATTATAAAAGTTGGTGTAAGAATATTTTAATCTTAATTAACTAAGTTTTAGTTTTGAAATATATTAATGTTTGATTATGTTCAATTTAACTTCCGAATTTGCAGTTGCTAAAATACATAATAATTAACATATTCTTTTTTTATGAACATTTACTTTTAATTTTGTTGATTGTGTTATATTTAAGAAGGATTTAAAAGTAACAAATAATTAAAGTGATTTAATATTAAATAGCACATGTCTTTCAAATAATTGAAAGAAATTATACTTTAAAATAGAATTCAACAATGGCAAAACATCTTATTAGCATTACAATATTTCTTTAAATTCGATGTAAGTTTAAATTTATCATTTCATAACATTTATTAATATATAAAAGGATAGTTTTCAAGAATTGTACTTGGTTCGACAATAATTTTGTCATTGACAACGACATCAAACTTCATATAATGACTGAAAGTGTGGACAATACACTTTGTTTTGATTCTATGGGCATTATGAAGATCAATGTATTTAGAGACAAAACCCATCTTAAAGCCGGATGTCCTCGCCCACTAATCTACTCATTTATCCAATAATTTCAACCATAGACGAGATTTTTTACATTAGCACCTAGAGAATCAACTTCAAAACCATTGATCTTAAAAGTATATAGATTTGTTTTTTGAAAATGTGTAGAAACAAAACTAAAGAATAAATAATTAATAATTTCGAAAGTGACATTAGTAAGACAAAAGTTTGTTTTTCTAATTGATGTATTAACGTTAAATTATGTTCAAATTTTAAAAACAAGAGACATTAATGAATATCTCTCGAAAAAGGGCTTTTAATTTATAGTAAATTACTATTAAACAATAAAAATTAGAACAAATTATTAAAGTGGTTGTAAGAATATTTTAATATGAATTAACTAAGTTATTGTTTTGATGTATATTAATGTTTGATTATGTTCAATTTAACTTTCGAATTTGCAGTTGCTAAAATACATAATAATTAACATATTATTTTTTGTTAACATTTACTTTTAATTTTGTTGATTGTATTATATTAAAGGAACATTTAAAAGTAACCAATAATTAAAGTGATTTAATATTAAATAGCACATGTCTTTCAAAAAATTGAAAGAAATTATACTTTAAAATAGAATTCAACAACGGCAAAATATCATTTAGCATTACAATATTTCTTTAAATTCGATGTGAGTTTAAATTTATCATTACATAACATTTATTAATATATGAAAAGATAGTTTTCAAGAATTGTACTTGATTCGACAATAATTTTGTCATTGCCAACGACATCAAAATTCATATAATGATAGAAAGTGTGGACAATACACTTTGTTTTGATTCTATGGGCATTATGAAGATCAATGTATTTAGAGAGAAAACCCATCTTAAAGCCGGATGTCGTCGCCAACTAATCTACTCATTTATCCAATAATTTCAACCATAGACGTGATTTTTTACATTAGCACCTAGAGAATCAACTTCAAAACCATTGATCTTAAAAGTATATAGATTTTTTTTTGAAAATGTGTAGAAACAAAACTTAAGAATAAATAAATAATAATTTCGAAAGTGACATTAAAAAGACAAAAGTTTGTTTTTCTAATTGATGTATTAACGTTAAATTATGTTCAAATTTTCAAAACAAGAGACATTAATGAATATATCTCGAAAAAGGGCTTGTAATATATAGTAAATATTACTAGTAAATAATAATAAACTTTTGTCATTTAGCATTACAATATTTCTTTAAGTTCGATGTAAGTTTAAATTTATCATTACATGACATTTATTAATATATGAAAAGATAGTTTTCAAGAATTGTACTTGATTCGACAACAATTTTGTCATTTACAACGACATCAAACTTCCTATAATGATTGAAAGTGTGGACTATACACTTTGTTTTGATTCTATGGGCATTGTGAAGATCAATGTATTTAGAGAGAAAACACATCTTAAAGCCGGATGTCGTCACCCACTAATCTACTCATTTATCCACTAATGTCAACCATATACGTGATTTTTTACATTAGACCCTTGAGAATCAACTTCAAAACCATTGATCTTAAAAGTATATAGAATATTGTCTTTTTGAAAATGTGTAGAAACAAAACTAAAGAATAAATAATTATTAATTTCGAAAGTGACATTAAAAAGACAAAATTTGTTTTTCTAATTGATGTATTAACGTTAAATTATGTTCAAATTTTCAAAACAAGAGACATTAATGAATATATCTCGAAAAAGGGCTTGTAATATATAGTAAATATTACTATTAAATAATAAAAATTAGAACAAATTATTAAAGTTGTTGTAAGAATATTTTAGTCTTAATTAACTAAGTTTTTGTTTTGATATATATTAATGTTTGATTATGTTCAATTTGACTTCCGAATTTGCAATTGCTAAAATACATAATAATTAACATATTATTTTTTGTTAACATTTACTTTTAATTTTGTTGATTGTATTATATTAAAGGCAGATTTAAAAGTAACAAATAATTAAAGTGATTTAATATTAAATAGAACATGTCTTTTAAAAAATTGAAAGAAATTATACTTTAAAATAGAATTCAACAACGGCAAAAGATCATTTAGCATTACAATATTTCTTTAAATTCGATGTAAGTTTAAATTTATCATTACATAACATTTATTAATATATGAAAAGATAGTTTTCAAGAATTGTACTTGATTCGACAACAATTTTGTCATTTACAACGACATCAAACTTCCTATAATGATTGAAAGTGTGGACAATACACTTTGTTTTGATTCTATGGGCATTGTGAAGATCAATGTATTTAGAGAGAAAACACATCTTAAAGCCGGATGTCGTCACCCACTAATCTACTCATTTATCCACTAATGTCAACCATACACGTGATTTTTTACATTAGCACTTAGAGACACAACTTCAAAAACATTGATCTTAAAAGTATAAAGATTTTTTTTTGAAAATGTGTAGAAACAAAACTAAAGAATAATAAATTATTAATTTCGAAAGTGACATTAAAAAGACAAAAGTTTGTTTTTCTAATTGATGTATTAACGTTAAATTATGTTCAAATTTTCAAAACAAGAGACATTAATGAATATATCTCGAAAAAGGGCTTGTAATATATAGTAAATATTACTATTAAATAATAAAAATTAGAATAAATTATTAAAGTTGTTGTAAGAATATTTTAGTCTTAATTAACTAAGTTTTTGTTTTGATATATATTAATGTTTGATTATGTTCAATTTGACTTCCGAATTTGCAAATCCTAAAATACATAATAATTAACATATTATTTTTTGTTAACATTTACTTTTAATTTTGTTGATTGTATTATATTAAAGGCAGATTTAAAAGTAACAAATAATTAAAGTGATTTAATATTAAATAGAACATGTATTTTAAAAAAATGAAAGAAATTATACTTTAAAATAGAATTCAACAACGGCAAAAGATCATTTAGCATTACAATATTTCTTTAAATTCGATGTAAGTTTAAATTTATCATTACATGACATTTATTAATATATAAAAAGATAGTCTTCAAGAATTGTACTTGATTCGACAATAATTTTGTCATTGCCAACGACATCAAACTTCATATAATGATAGAAAGTGTGGACAATACACTTTGTTTTGATTCTATGGGCATTATGAAGATAAATGTATTTAGAGACAAAACCCATCTTTAAGTCGGATGTCGTCGCCCACTAATCTACTCATTTATCCAATAATGTAAACCATAGACAATTTTTTTTACATTAGCACCTAGAGAATCAACTTCAAAACCATTGATCTTAAAAGTATATAGAATTTTGTTTTGAAAACGTGTAGAAACAAAACTTAAGAATCATTAATTAATAATTTCGAAAGTGACATAGTAAGAAAAAAGTTTGTTTTTCTAATTGATGTATTAATGTTAAATTACGTTCAAATTTTCAAAACAAGAGACATTAATGAATATATCTCGAAAAAGGCCTTGTAATTGATAGTAAATATTACTATTAAATAATAAAAATTAGAATAAATTATTAAAGTTGTTGTAAGAATATTTTAATATGAATTAACTAACTTTTTGTTTTGATGTATATTAATGTTTGATTATGTTCAATTTAACTTCCGAATTTGCAGTTGCTAAAATACATAATAATTAACATATTATTTTTTGTTAACATATACTTTTAATTTTGTTGATTGTGTTATATTAAAGGAACATTCAAAGTAACAAAAAATTAAAGTGATTTAATATTAAATAGCACATGTCTTTCAAAAAATTGAAAGAAATTACACTTTAAAATAGAATTCAACAACGGCAAAACATCATTTAGGATTACAATATTTCTTTAAATTCGTTGTAAGTTTAATTTTATCATTACATAACATTTATTAATATATGAAAAGATAGTTTTCAAGAATTGTACTTGATTCGACAATAATTTTGTCATTTACAACGACATCAAACTTCCTATAATGATTGAAAGTGTGGACAATACACTTTGTTTGGATTCTATGGGCATTGTGAAGATCAATGTATTTAGAGAGAAAACCCATCTTTAAGCCGGATGTTGTCGCCCACTAATCTACTCATTTATCCAATAATGTCAACCATAGACGTGATTTTTGACATTAGCACCTAGAGAATCAACTTCAAAACCATTGATCTTAAAAGTATATAGAATTTTTTTTTTTGAAAATCTGTAGAAACATAACTAATGAATAATAATTATTAATTTCGAAAGTGATATTAGTAAAAAAAAATTGTGTTTCTAATTGATGTATTAATGTTAAATTATGTTCAAATTTACAAATCAAGAGACATTATTGAATATATCTTGAAAAAATGCTTGTTATTTATAGTATACAAAATAATTCAAATTAGAATAAATTAAAAAAGTTGGTGTAAGAATATTTTAATCTTAATTAACTAAGTTTTAGTTTTGAAATATATTAATGTTTGATTATTGTCATACCCCAAAATTTGCCCATTAATCTCGCAAAACATTTCTCGAAGCACTCCAACTTATTCTGCAAGGCACTGACCTTAAAGGAACAAAAGCCCAGCTCACAACAGGCCCAATCCAGAAAAAGGCCCAAACTAGCTCGCTCGCTAGGCGAGCCACTCCTTCGCCTAGCGAATCTTGCGAATACCAGAATTATTGGGCTTCATTCTGAGCCCATTAGGTCACAAATGGCCTGCTCGCTAGGCGAGCAAATCCTTCGCCTAGCGAACCCTTCGCTACAACGCTCCCCTAGCGAAGGTTGCGATATATCAGAATTTTTGGGCTTCATTCTGAGCCCATTAGGTCACCACAATCACTATAAATACCGACACTTCAGTCACGAAAAAGGGGAGGACAAAAAACAGACGAAGACGGACGGAAACCCTGGCATAGAAACCCTGGAGATCAACTTAGAGTATTCCGAGTAAAGAAACCCTGAAGGTCGCTCATCCGCGCCGAAGTTACTGCCGCCCAACTCCATCTGATACCAAGAGTGGTCAGTCCCTTCAACATCGCAGCTCAGTTGCAAACAGGTTTGCGCATCACTACTGCTTTATGCTTTTAATCGGTAATCTCTACATACATAAGGCATCATGATTAAATTTTTGGATATGTAATTTGATTTCACATGTGAATTTAAGTATGCCTGAATATCCTGAATGTTTGTCCATGCTATTCCTGTAATTAAATGCCATAAAGTTCAGGGTTCCGGAGATCATGCTGCTATCAAACTCAAAACCCGTAGCAGCTCGCTAGCACATCGCTAAGCGAGCCTGTAGCGAGCACTCGCTAAGCCTTCGCTAGGCGAAGCAGGAGCGAACGGGACAGTGGTTGTTTTGTTTCTTTTCTGTTCTGCCTTATGTTTATCTAATCAAGATTTATTATAATTCTGCATCATTTGGCCTGACTTTATGACTGTTGTTTTTATGTTGTGGTGCAATTTTCAATTGTACTTTACCTCGATGTCCTAACCCGTGTGCTGAATTGTGTAAAGGCTTACATATTCCCAAGGAAACGGCCGGCTAGGTATTCCACTTTGTGTGTGGGATACCCTTATGGAGATGGATTCTGAATTACTTAATTTTAATGTGGAGATTCATTCTAAATTCCTTAGCTGATTTTAATGTATTGATTTCGTCGATTTTAATGTGGACCTAATTACTTAATCGATTACGGCTATCTAATTAATTGTAAAACTTTGCCTTTAAATATGCGATCTCGGACTTCTCTTTGTTACCCTACGATATTACGGTATTACAGTCATGTCCCGCGAATGTGGGGATATACTTAGCAAAGACCCTTCGATTAAATCATCATAAAATAAATCATAGTCCCTCGGATGTTGCCTTCGAATATATGATTTTGTCCCTCGATGACCCTTCGGTGTAGCCTACGGTTAAATGATGATCGTCCCTTCGAATGCTAAGGTATCCTTACAAATGTTGCCTTCAATGACCAATCGATGACCCTACGATGACCCTTTTACATCCAAAGGATAAAACTACTTACTTCTCAATGGTAAGGACAGTTTTACCCTCATAAGGATTGGAAATGCCCATAAAGACCTTGGGTAGGTATAACTCTTAATTGCTTACTCACAATTCAAAAATACTTTTCACACTTCACAAATACTAGAAAATCACCACTTGGTATACATTCATACTAGAATCATTACTGAGTTATATTTTTCTAAACCATTTTCAAAACTAAACGAGATAACCACTTTGTATACATTCATACGAGAATCATTACAAAGTTAAATTCTCTTTTTCAAAACATTTTCTAAACAATTCACGAACACTTTTTCAGACAAGAAAAATAATATAAGTGATCAAGCAATTAAGAGCCCATGGATAACCATGGATACAAAGGGTGCTAACACCTTCCCTTTGTATAATGTACCTCCCGAACCCAAAATCTAACTAAGGTCTTTCCTGTTCTTTTCCACCTTTCCTTATTGGATAAAAGAAAAGTCGGTGGCGACTCTTGCTATCCGCGACATTGCGATTAAAAGCAAAACACCCCAAGTCAGTTCACCGTATGACAGAACTGGCGACTCTGCTGGGGATTCTTAAAGAGAGGTTACCTTAAAAACAAGATCACTTATTCAAATTGTCTGATTTACTTTTAAGGGATTGCTTGGGTATTTTACGCTTGAGTGAAAGATCCTACACCCGGATCTAGTGTACCTTAGGTAAGTAGCAATAGATCATCGCGACTATCCGGCGTATACTGGAATGGTTAAAATGATGGCTACGGTTAGTGTGACACTTTGGATGTCCTGATGTTCCTCATGTTTACTTGAGGAAAAATTTGGCGTCCGCGTGGTGTCATCAAAGCATTAACCAGACCTTTAGAACCCTAATTGACTCATCCTAGCCATTAGAAAGTAGTGAGATAACTGACTTCGGTTCCGACTGGGGTTGGTTGAGACTCGATACTACACTCTTTGAGATTGGACTTGGGGGAAGCTTTGGTCAACCACTTGGTGTTGCACTGAAGTGGACTTAAGGAAAGGTCAATGATTTGAGATCCTTCTAGAACCCGGTTACTTTGTTGATTGTTTCATATTAAAGGATGTTTTAAAATTAACAAATAATTAAAGTGATTTAATATTAAATAGCACATCTCTTTCAAAGAATCTAAAGAAATTATACTTTAAAATAGAATTAAACAACGGCAAAACATCATTTAGCATTACAATATTTCTTTAAATTCGACGTAAGTTTAAATTTATCATTACATAACATTTATTAATATATAAAAAGATAGTTTTCAAGAATTGTACTTGATTCGACAATAATTTTGTCATTGCCAACGACATCAAACTACATATAAAGATTGAAAGTGTGGACAATACGCTTTGTTTTGATTCTATGGGCATTATGAAGATCAATGTATTTAGAGAGAAACCCCATCTTAAAACCGGATGTCGTCAGCCACTAATCTACTAACTTATCCAATAATGTCAACCATAGACGTGATTTTTTACATTACTACCAAAAGAATAAACTTCAAAACCATTGATCAGTGACATTAGTAAGACAAAAGTTTGCTTTTCTAATTGATGTATTAACGTTAAATTATGTTCAAATTTTCAAAACAAGAGACATTAATGAATATATTTCGAAAAAGGGCTTGTAATTTATAGTGAATATTACTATAAAATAATTGAAATAAGAATAAATTATTAAAATTGTTGTAAAAATATTTTAATCTGAATTAACTAAGTTTTAGTTTTGATATATATTAATCTTTGATTATGTTCAATTTAACTTCCGATTTGCAGTTGCTAAAATACACAATAATTAACATATTATTTTTTGTTAACATTTACTTTGAATTTTGTTGACTGTATCATATTAAAGGAAGTTTTAAAATTAACAAATAATTAAAGTGATTTAATATTAAATAGCACATCTCTTTCAAAAAATCTAAATAAATTATACTTTAAAATAGAATTAAACAACGGCAAAACATCATTTAGCATTACAATATTTCTTTAAATTCGACGTAAGTTTAAATTTATCATTACATAACATTTATTAATATATAAAAAGATAGTTTTCAAGAATTGTACTTGATTCGACAATAATTTTGTCATTGCCAACGGCATCAAACTACATATAAAGATTGAAAGTGTGGACAATACACTTTGTTTTGATTCTATGGCCATTATGAAGATCAATGTATTTAGAGAGAAACCCCATCTTAAAATCGGATGTCGTCGACCACTAATCTACTAATTTATCCAATAATGTAAACCATAGACGTGATTTTTTAACTTTAGTAGCTAGAGAGTCAACTTCAAAACCATTGATCTTAAAAGTATATAGAACTTTTTTTTTTGAAAATGTTTATAAACAAAACTACAATATAAATAATTATTAATTTCGAAAGATACATTAGTAATAAAAAAGTTTGTTTTTCTAATTTGAATTATGTTCAAATTTTCAAAACAAGACACATTAATGAATATATCTCGAAAAAGGGCTTGTAATTTATAGTGAATATTACTATAAAATAATTAAAATTAGAATAAATTATTAAAGTTGTTGTAAGAATATTTTAATCTGAATTAACTAAGTTTTTGTTTTGATATATATTAATGTTTGATTATGTTCAATTTAACTTCCGAATTTGCAGTTGCTAAAATACATAATAATTAACATATTATTTTTTGTTAACATTTACTTTTAATTTTGTTGATTGTATCATATTAAAGGAAGTTTTAAAAGTAACAAATAATTAAAGTGATTTAATATTAAATAGCACATCTCTTTCAAAAAATCTAAATAAATTATACTTCAAAATAGAATTCAACAACGGCAAAACATCATTTAGCATTACAATATTTCTTTAAATTCGACGTAAGTTTAAATTTATCATTACATACCATTTATTAATATATAAAAAGATAGTTTTCAAGAATTGTACTTGATTCGACAATAATTTTGTCATTGCCAACGGCATCAAACTACATATAAAGATTGAAAGTGTGGACAATACACTTTGTTTTGATTCTATGGCCATTATGAAGATCAATGTATTTAGAGAGAAACCCCATCTTAAAACCGGATGTCGTCGGCCACTAATCTACTAATTTATCCAATAATGTCAACCATAGACGTGATTTTTTACATTACTACCAAAAGAATAAACTTCAAAACCATTGATCTTAAAAGTATATAGAACTTTTTTTTAAAAATGTGTAGAAACTAAACTAAAAAAAAATAACTATTAATTTCGAAAGTGACATTAGTAAGACAAAAGTTTGCTTTTCTAATTGATGTATTAACGTTAAATTATGTTCAAATTTTCAAAACAAGAGACATTAATGAATATATTTCGAAAAAGGGCTTGTAATTTATAGTGAATATTACTATAAAATAATTGAAATAAGAATAAATTATTAAAATTGTTGTAAGAATATTTTAATCTGAATTAACTAAGTTTTAGTTTTGATATATATTAATCTTTGATTATGTTCAATTTAACTTCCGATTTGCAGTTGCTAAAATACACAATAATTAACATATTATTTTTTGTTAACATTGACTTTGAATTTTGTTGATTGTATCATATTAAAGGAAGTTTTAAAATTAACAAATAATTAAAGTGATTTAATATTAAATAGCACATCTCTTTCAAAAAATCTAAAGAAATTATACTTTAAAATAGAATTAAACAACGGCAAAACATCATTTAGCATTACAATATTTCTTTAAATTCGACGTAAGTTTAAATTTATCATTACATAACATTTATTAATATATAAAAAGATAGTTTTCAAGAATTGTACTTGATTCGACAATAATTTTGTCATTGCCAACGGCATCAAACTACATATAAAGATTGAAAGTGTGGACAATACACTTTGTTTTGATTCTATGGCCATTATGAAGATCAATGTATTTAGAGAGAAACCCCATCTTAAAACCGGATGTCGTCGGCCACTAATCTACTAATTTATCCAATAATGTAAACCATAGACGTGATTTTTTAACTTTAGTAGCTAGAGAGTCAACTTCAAAACCATTGATCTTAAAAGTATATAGAACTTTTTTTTTTGAAAATGTTTATAAACAAAACTACAATATAAATAATTATTAATTTCGAAAGAGACATTAGTAATAAAAAAGTTTGTTTTTCTAATTTGAATTATGTTCAAATTTTCAAAACAAGACACATTAATGAATATATCTCGAAAAAGGGCTTGTAATTTATAGTGAATATTACTATAAAATAATTAAAATTAGAATAAATTATTAAAGTTGTTGTAAGAATATTTTAATCTGAATTAACTAAGTTTTTGTTTTGATATATATTAATGTTTGATTATGTTCAATTTAACTTCCGAATTTGCAGTTGCTAAAATACATAATAATTAACATATTATTTTTTGTTAACATTTACTTTTAATTTTGTTGATTGTATTATATTAAAGGAAGTTTTAAAAGTAACAAATAATTAAAGTGATTTAATATTAAATAGCACATCTCTTTCAAAAAATCTAAAGAAATTATACTTCAAAATAGAATTCAACAACGGCAAAACATCATTTAGCATTACAATATTTCTTTAAATTCGACGTAAGTTTAAATTTATCATTACATACCATTTATTAATATATAAAAAGATAGTTTTCAAGAATTGTACTTGATTCGACAATAATTTTGTCATTGCCAACGGCATCAAACTACATATAAAGATTGAAAGTGTGGACAATACACTTTGTTTTGATTCTATGGCCATTATGAAGATCAATGTATTTAGAGAGAAACCCCATCTTAAAACCGGATGTCGTCGGCCACTAATCTACTAATTTATCCAATAATGTCAACCATAGACGTGATTTTTTACATTACTACCAAAAGAATAAACTTCAAAACCATTGATCTTAAAAGTATATAGAACTTTTTTTAAAAAATGTGTAGAAACTAAACTAAAAAAAAAACTATTAATTTCGAAAGTGACATTAGTAAGACAAAAGTTTGCTTTTCTAATTGATGTATTAACGTTAAATTATGTTCAAATTTTCAAAACAAGAGACATTAATGAATATATTTCGAAAAAGGGCTTGTAATTTATAGTGAATATTACTATAAAATAATTGAAATAAGAATAAATTATTAAAATTGTTGTAAGAATATTTTAATCTGAATTAACTAAGTTTTAGTTTTGATATATATTAATCTTTGATTATGTTCAATTTAACTTCCGATTTGCAGTTGCTAAAATACACAATAATTAACATATTATTTTTTGTTAACATTGACTTTGAATTTTGTTGATTGTATCATATTAAAGGAAGTTTTAAAATTAACAAATAATTAAAGTGATTTAATATTAAATAGCACATCTCTTTCAAAAAATCTAAAGAAATTATACTTTAAAATAGAATTAAACAACGGCAAAACATCATTTAGCATTACAATATTTCTTTAAATTCGACGTAAGTTTAAATTTATCATTACATAACATTTATTAATATATAAAAAGATAGTTTTCAAGAATTGTACTTGATTCGACAATAATTTTGTCATTGCCAACGGCATCAAACTACATATAAAGAATGAAAGTGTGGACAATACACTTTGTTTTGATTCTATGGCCATTATGAAGATCA
This sequence comes from Lathyrus oleraceus, assembly GCF_024323335.1. NCBI lineage: Eukaryota > Viridiplantae > Streptophyta > Magnoliopsida > Fabales > Fabaceae > Lathyrus > Lathyrus oleraceus. Next base: position 365,623,411 of record NC_066582.1, read on the forward strand.
ATGTATTTAGAGAGAAACCCCATCTTAAAACCGGATGTCGTCGGCCACTAATCTACTAATTTATCCAATAATGTAAACCATAGACGTGATTTTTTAACTTTAGTAGCTAGAGAGTCAACTTCAAAACCATTGATCTTAAAAGTATATAGAACTTTTTTTTTGAAAATGTTTATAAACAAAACTACAATATAAATAATTATTAATTTCGAAAGAGACATTAGTAATAAAAAAGTTTGTTTTTCTAATTTGAATTATGTTCAAATTTTCAAAACAAGACACATTAATGAATATATCTCGAAAAAGGGCTTGTAATTTATAGTGAATATTACTATAAAATAATTAAAATTAGAATAAATTATTAAAGTTGTTGTAAGAATATTTTAATCTGAATTAACTAAGTTTTTGTTTTGATATATATTAATGTTTGATTATGTTCAATTTAACTTCCGAATTTGCAGTTGCTAAAATACATAATAATTAACATATTATTTTTTGTTAACATTTACTTTTAATTTTGTTGATTGTATTATATTAAAGGAAGTTTTAAAAGTAACAAATAATTAAAGTGATTTAATATTAAATAGCACATCTCTTTCAAAAAATCTAAAGAAATTATACTTTAAAATAGAATTAAACAACGGCAAAACATCATTTAGCATTACAATATTTCTTTAAATTCGACGTAAGTTTAAATTTATCATTACATAACATTTATTAATATATAAAAAGATAGTTTTCAAGAATTGTACTTGATTCGACAATAATTTTGTCATTGCCAACGGCATCAAACTACATATAAAGATTGAAAGTGTGGACAATACACTTTGTTTTGATTCTATGGCCATTATGAAGATCAATGTATTTAGAGAGAAACCCATCTTAAAACCGGATGTCGTCGGCCACTAATCTACTAATTTATCCAATAATGTCAACCATAGACGTGATTTTTTACTTTAGTAGCTAGAGTCAACTTCAAAACCATTGATCTTAAAAGTATATAGAACTTTTTTTTTGAAAATGTTTATAAACAAAACTACAATAAAAATAATTATTAATTTCGAAAGTGACATTAGTAATAAAAAGTTTGTTTTTCTAATTCGAATTATGTTCAAATTTTCAAAACAAGACACATTAATGAATATATCTCGAAAAAGGGCTTGTAATTTATAGTGAATATTACTATAAAATAATTAAAATTAGAATAAATTATTAAAGTTGTTGTAAGAATATTTTAATCTGAATTAACTAAGTTTTTGTTTTGATATATATTAATGTTTGATTATGTTCAATTTAACTTCCGATTTGCAGTTGCTAAAATACATAATAATTAACATATTATTTTTTGTTAACATTTACTTTTAATTTTGTTGATTGTATTATATTAAAGGAAGTTTTAAAAGTAACAAATAATTAAAGTGATTTAATATTAAATAGCACATCTCTTTCAAAAAATCTAAAGAAATTATACTTTAAAATAGAATTAAACAACGGCAAAACATCATTTAGCATTACAATATTTCTTTAAATTCGACGTAAGTTTAAATTTATCATTACATAACATTTATTAATATATAAAAAGATAGTTTTCAAGAATTGTACTTGATTCGACAATAATTTTGTCATTGCCAACGGCATCAAACTACATATAAAGATTGAAAGTGTGGACAATACACTTTGTTTTGATTCTATGGCCATTATGAAGATCAATGTATTTAGAGAGAAACCCAATCTTAAAACCGGATGTCGTCGGCCACTAATCTACTAATTTATCCAATAATGTAAACCATAGACGTGATTTTTTAACTTTAGTAGCTAGAGTGTCAACTTCAAAACCATTGATCTTAAAAGTATATAGAACTTTTTTTTTTGAAAATGTTTATAAACAAAACTACAATATAAATAATTATTAATTTCGAAAGAGATATTAATGTTTGATTATGTTCAATTTAACTTCCGAATTTGCAGTTGCTTAAATACATAATAATTAACATATTATTTTTTGTTAACATTTACTTTTAATTTTGTTGATTGTATTATATTAAAGGAAGTTTTAAAAGTAACAAATAATTAAAGTGATTTAATATTAAATAGCACATCTCTTTCAAAAAATCTAAATAAATTATACTTCAAAATAGAATTCAACAACGGCAAAACATCATTTAGCATTACAATATTTCTTTAAATTCGACGTAAGTTTAAGTTTATCATTACATACCATTTATTAATATATAAAAAGATAGTTTTCAAGAATTGTACTTGATTCAACAATAATTTTGTCATTGCCAACGACATCAAACTTCATATAATGACTGAAAGTGTAGACAATACACTTTGTTTTGATTCTATGGCCATTATGAAGATCAATGTATTTAGAGAGAAACCCCATCTTAAAGTCGGATGTCGTCGGCCACTAATCTACTAATTTATCCAATAATGTCAACCATAGACGTGATTTTTTACACTACTACCAAAAGAATAAACTTCAAAACCATTGATCTTAAAAGTATATAGAACTTTTTTTTAAAAATGTGTAGAAACTAAACTAAAAAAAAAAAACTATTAATTTCGAAAGTGACATTAGTAAGACAAAAGTTTGCTTTTCTAATTGATGTATTAACGTTAAATTATGTTCAAATTTTCAAAACAAGAGACATTAATGAATATATTTCGAAAAAGGGCTTGTAATTTATAGTGAATATTACTATAAAATAATTGAAATAAGAATAAATTATTAAAATTGTTGTAAGAATATTTTAATCTGAATTAACTAAGTTTTAGTTTTGATATATATTAATCTTTGATTATGTTCAATTTAACTTCCGATTTGCAGTTGCTAAAATACACAATAATTAACATATTATTTTTTGTTAACATTGACTTTGAATTTTGTTGATTGTATCATATTAAAGGAAGTTTTAAAATTAACAAATAATTAAAGTGATTTAATATTAAATAGCACATCTCTTTCAAAAAATCTAAAGAAATTATACTTTAAAATAGAATTAAACAACGGCAAAACATCATTTAGCATTACAATATTTCTTTAAATTCGACGTAAGTTTAAATTTATCATTACATAACATTTATTAATATATAAAAAGATAGTTTTCAAGAATTGTACTTGATTCGACAATAATTTTGTCATTGCCAACGGCATCAAACTACATATAAAGATTGAAAGTGTGGACAATACACTTTGTTTTGATTCTATGGCCATTATGAAGATCAATGTATTTAGAGAGAAACCCCATCTTAAAACCGGATGTCGTCGGCCACTAATCTACTAATTTATCCAATAATGTAAACCATAGACGTGATTTTTTAACTTTAGTAGCTAGAGAGTCAACTTCAAAACCATTGATCTTAAAAGTATATAGAACTTTTTTTTTTGAAAATGTTTATAAACAAAACTACAATATAAATAATTATTAATTTCGAAAGAGACATTAGTAATAAAAAAGTTTGTTTTTCTAATTTGAATTATGTTCAAATTTTCAAAACAAGACACATTAATGAATATATCTCGAAAAAGGGCTTGTAATTTATAGTGAATATTACTATAAATAATTAAATTAGAATAAATTATTAAAGTTGTTGTAAGAATATTTTAATCTGAATTAACTAAGTTTTTGTTTTGATATATATTAATGTTTGATTATGTTCAATTTAACTTCCGATTTGCAGTTGCTAAAATACACAATAATTAACATATTATTTTTTGTTAACATTGACTTTGAATTTTGTTGATTGTATCATATTAAAGGAAGTTTTAAAATTAACAAATAATTAAAGTGATTTAATATTAAATAGCACATCTCTTTCAAAAAATCTAAAGAAATTATACTTTAAAATAGAATTAAACAACGGCAAAACATCATTTAGCATTACAATATTTCTTTAAATTCGACGTAAGTTTAAATTTATCATTACATAACATTTATTAATATATAAAAAGATAGTTTTCAAGAATTGTACTTGATTCGACAATAATTTTGTCATTGCCAACGGCATCAAACTACATATAAAGATTGAAAGTGTGGACAATACACTTTGTTTTGATTCTATGGCCATTATGAAGATCAATGTATTTAGAGAGAAACCCCATCTTAAAACCGGATGTCGTCGGCCACTAATCTACTAATTTATCCAATAATGTAAACCATAGACGTGATTTTTTAACTTTAGTAGCTAGAGTCAACTTCAAAACCATTGATCTTAAAAGTATATAGAACTTTTTTTTTGAAAATGTTTATAAACAAAACTACAATATAAATAATTATTAATTTCGAAAGAGACATTAGTAATAAAAAAGTTTGTTTTTCTAATTTGAATTATGTTCAAATTTTCAAAACAAGACACATTAATGAATATATCTCGAAAAAGGGCTTGTAATTTATAGTGAATATTACTATAAAATAATTAAAATTAGAATAAATTATTAAAGTTGTTGTAAGAATATTTTAATCTGAATTAACTAAGTTTTTGTTTTGATATATATTAATGTTTGATTATGTTCAATTTAACTTCCGAATTTGCAGTTGCTAAAATACATAATAATTAACATATTATTTTTTGTTAACATTTACTTTTAATTTTGTTGATTGTATTATATTAAAGGAAGTTTTAAAAGTAACAAATAATTAAAGTGATTTAATATTAAATAGCACATCTCTTTCAAAAAATCTAAATAAATTATACTTCAAAATAGAATTCAACAACGGCAAAACATCATTTAGCATTACAATATTTCTTTAAATTCGACGTAAGTTTAAATTTATCATTACATACCATTTATTAATATATAAAAAGATAGTTTTCAAGAATTGTACTTGATTCGACAATAATTTTGTCATTGCCAACGGCATCAAACTACATATAAAGATTGAAAGTGTGGACAATACACTTTGTTTTGATTCTATGGCCATTATGAAGATCAATGTATTTAGAGAGAAACCCCATCTTAAAACCGGATGTCGTCGGCCACTAATCTACTAATTTATCCAATAATGTCAACCATAGACGTGATTTTTTACATTACTACCAAAAGAATAAACTTCAAAACCATTGATCTTAAAAGTATATAGAACTTTTTTTAAAAATGTGTAGAAACTAAACTAAAAAAAAAAACTATTAATTTCGAAAGTGACATTAGTAAGACAAAAGTTTGCTTTTCTAATTGATGTATTAACGTTAAATTATGTTCAAATTTTCAAAACAAGAGACATTAATGAATATATTTCGAAAAAGGGCTTGTAATTTATAGTGAATATTACTATAAAATAATTGAAATAAGAATAAATTATTAAAATTGTTGTAAGAATATTTTAATCTGAATTAACTAAGTTTTAGTTTTGATATATATTAATCTTTGATTATGTTCAATTTAACTTCCGATTTGCAGTTGCTAAAATACACAATAATTAACATATTATTTTTTGTTAACATTGACTTTGAATTTTGTTGATTGTATCATATTAAAGGAAGTTTTAAAATTAACAAATAATTAAAGTGATTTAATATTAAATAGCACATCTCTTTCAAAAAATCTAAAGAAATTATACTTTAAAATAGAATTAAACAACGGCAAAACATCATTTAGCATTACAATATTTCTTTAAATTCGACGTAAGTTTAAATTTATCATTACATAACATTTATTAATATATAAAAAGATAGTTTTCAAGAATTGTACTTGATTCGACAATAATTTTGTCATTGCCAACGGCATCAAACTACATATAAAGAATGAAAGTGTGGACAATACACTTTGTTTTGATTCTATGGCCATTATGAAGATCAATGTATTTAGAGAGAAACCCCATCTTAAAACCGGATGTCGTCGGCCACTAATCTACTAATTTATCCAATAATGTAAACCATAGACGTGATTTTTTAACTTTAGTAGCTAGAGAGTCAACTTCAAAACCATTGATCTTAAAAGTATATAGAACTTTTTTTTTTGAAAATGTTTATAAACAAAACTACAATATAAATAATTATTAATTTCGAAAGAGACATTAGTAATAAAAAAGTTTGTTTTTCTAATTTGAATTATGTTCAAATTTTCAAAACAAGACACATTAATGAATATATCTCGAAAAAGGGCTTGTAATTTATAGTGAATATTACTATAAAATAATTAAAATTAGAATAAATTATTAAAGTTGTTGTAAGAATATTTTAATCTGAATTAACTAAGTTTTTGTTTTGATATATATTAATGTTTGATTATGTTCAATTTAACTTCCGAATTTGCAGTTGCTAAAATACATAATAATTAACATATTATTTTTTGTTAACATTTACTTTTAATTTTGTTGATTGTATTATATTAAAGGAAGTTTTAAAAGTAACAAATAATTAAAGTGATTTAATATTAAATAGCACATCTCTTTCAAAAAATCTAAATAAATTATACTTCAAAATAGAATTCAACAACGGCAAAACATCATTTAGCATTACAATATTTCTTTAAATTCGACGTAAGTTTAAATTTATCATTACATACCATTTATTAATATATAAAAAGATAGTTTTCAAGAATTGTACTTGATTCGACAATAATTTTGTCATTGCCAACGGCATCAAACTACATATAAAGATTGAAAGTGTGGACAATACACTTTGTTTTGATTCTATGGCCATTATGAAGATCAATGTATTTAGAGAGAAACCCCATCTTAAAACCGGATGTCGTCGGCCACTAATCTACTAATTTATCCAATAATGTCAACCATAGACGTGATTTTTTACACTACTACCAAAAGAATAAACTTCAAAACCATTGATCTTAAAAGTATATAGAACTTTTTTTTAAAAATGTGTAGAAACTAAACTAAAAAAAAAAACTATTAATTTCGAAAGTGACATTAGTAAGACAAAAGTTTGCTTTTCTAATTGATGTATTAACGTTAAATTATGTTCAAATTTTCAAAACAAGAGACATTAATGAATATATTTCGAAAAAGGGCTTGTAATTTATAGTGAATATTACTATAAAATAATTGAAATAAGAATAAATTATTAAAATTGTTGTAAGAATATTTTAATCTGAATTAACTAAGTTTTAGTTTTGATATATATTAATCTTTGATTATGTTCAATTTAACTTCCGATTTGCAGTTGCTAAAATACACAATAATTAACATATTATTTTTTGTTAACATTGACTTTGAATTTTGTTGATTGTATCATATTAAAGGAAGTTTTAAAATTAACAAATAATTAAAGTGATTTAATATTAAATAGCACATCTCTTTCAAAAAATCTAAAGAAATTATACTTTAAAATAGAATTAAACAACGGCAAAACATCATTTAGCATTACAATATTTCTTTAAATTCGACGTAAGTTTAAATTTATCATTACATAACATTTATTAATATATAAAAAGATAGTTTTCAAGAATTGTACTTGATTCGACAATAATTTTGTCATTGCCAACGGCATCAAACTACATATAAAGATTGAAAGTGTGGACAATACACTTTGTTTTGATTCTATGGCCATTATGAAGATCAATGTATTTAGAGAGAAACCCCATCTTAAAACCGGATGTCGTCGGCCACTAATCTACTAATTTATCCAATAATGTAAACCATAGACGTGATTTTTTAACTTTAGTAGCTAGAGAGTCAACTTCAAAACCATTGATCTTAAAAGTATATAGAACTTTTTTTTTGAAAATGTTTATAAACAAAACTACAATATAAATAATTATTAATTTCGAAAGAGACATTAGTAATAAAAAAGTTTGTTTTTCTAATTTGAATTATGTTCAAATTTTCAAAACAAGACACATTAATGAATATATCTCGAAAAAGGGCTTGTAATTTATAGTGAATATTACTATAAAATAATTAAAATTAGAATAAATTATTAAATTGTTGTAAGAATATTTTAATCTGAATTAACTAAGTTTTTGTTTTGATATATATTAATGTTTGATTATGTTCAATTTAACTTCCGAATTTGCAGTTGCTAAAATACATAATAATTAACATATTATTTTTTGTTAACATTTACTTTTAATTTTGTTGATTGTATTATATTAAAGGAAGTTTTAAAAGTAACAAATAATTAAAGTGATTTAATATTAAATAGCACATCTCTTTCAAAAAATCTAAATAAATTATACTTCAAAATAGAATTCAACAACGGCAAAACATCATTTAGCATTACAATATTTCTTTAAATTCGACGTAAGTTTAAATTTATCATTACATACCATTTATTAATATATAAAAAGATAGTTTTCAAGAATTGTACTTGATTCGACAATAATTTTGTCATTGCCAACGGCATCAAACTACATATAAAGATTGAAAGTGTGGACAATACACTTTGTTTTGATTCTATGGCCATTATGAAGATCAATGTATTTAGAGAGAAACCCCATCTTAAAACCGGATGTCGTCGGCCACTAATCTACTAATTTATCCAATAATGTCAACCATAGACGTGATTTTTTACACTACTACCAAAAGAATAAACTTCAAAACCATTGATCTTAAAAGTATATAGAACTTTTTTTTAAAAATGTGTAGAAACTAAACTAAAAAAAAAACTATTAATTTCGAAAGTGACATTAGTAAGACAAAAGTTTGCTTTTCTAATTGATGTATTAACGTTAAAATATGTTCAAATTTTTAAAACAAGAGACATTAATGAATATATTTCGAAAAAGGGCTTGTAATTTATAGTGAATATTACTATAAAATAATTGAAATAAGAATAAATTATTAAAATTGTTGTAAGAATATTTTAATCTGAATTAACTAAGTTTTAGTTTTGATATATATTAATCTTTGATTATGTTCAATTTAACTTCCGATTTGCAGTTTCTAAAATACACAATAATTAACATATTATTTTTTGTTAACATTGACTTTGAATTTTGTTGATTGTATCATATTAAAGGAAGTTTTAAAATTAACAAATAATTAAAGTGATTTAATATTAAATAGCACATCTCTTTCAAAAAATCTAAAGAAATTATACTTTAAAATAGAATTAAACAACGGCAAAACATCATTTAGCATTACAATATTTCTTTAAATTCGACGTAAGTTTAAATTTATCATTACATAACATTTATTAATATATAAAAAGATAGTTTTCAAGAATTGTACTTGATTCGACAATAATTTTGTCATTGCCAACGGCATCAAACTACATATAAAGATTGAAAGTGTGGACAATACACTTTGTTTTGATTCTATGGCCATTATGAAGATCAATGTATTTAGAGAGAAACCCCATCTTAAAACCGGATGTCGTCGGCCACTAATCTACTAATTTATCCAATAATGTAAACCATAGACGTGATTTTTTAAGTTTAGTAGCTAGAGAGTCAACTTCAAAACCATTGATCTTAAAAGTATATAGAACTTTTTTTTTTGAAAATGTTTATAAACAAAACTACAATATAAATAATTATTAATTTCGAAAGAGACATTAGTAATAAAAAAGTTTGTTTTTCTAATTTGAATTATGTTCAAATTTTCAAAACAAGACACATTAATGAATATATCTCGAAAAAGGGCTTGTAATTTATAGTGAATATTACTATAAAATAATTAAAATTAGAATAAATTATTAAAGTTGTTGTAAGAATATTTTAATCTGAGTTAACTAAGTTTTTGTTTTGATATATATTAATGTTTGATTATGTTCAATTTAACTTCCGAATTTGCAGTTGCTAAAATACATAATAATTAACATATTATTTTTTGTTAACATTTACTTTTAATTTTGTTGATTGTATTATATTAAAGGAAGTTTTAAAAGTAACAAATAATTAAAGTGATTTAATATTAAATAACACATATCTTTCAAAAAATCTAAAGAAATTATACTTCAAAATAGAATTCAACAACGGCAAAACATCATTTAGCATTACAATATTTCTTTCAATTCGATGTAAGTTTAAGTTTATCATTACATACCATTTATTAATATATAAAAAGATAGTTTTCAAGAATTGTACTTGATTCAACAATAATTTTGTCATTGCCAACGACATCAAACTTCATATAATGACTGAAAGTGTAGACAATACACTTTGTTTTGATTCTATGGCCATTATGAAGATCAATGTATTTAGAGAGAAACCCCATCTTAAAGTCGGATGTCGTCGGCCACTAATCTACTAATTTATCCAATAATGTCAACCATAGACGTGATTTTTTACACTACTACCAAAAGAATAAACTTCAAAACCATTGATCTTAAAAGTATATAGAACTTTTTTTTAAAAATGTGTAGAAACTAAACTAAAAAAAAAAAAACTATTAATTTCGAAAGTGACATTTGTAAGACAAAAGTTTGCTTTTCTAATTGATGTATTAACGTTAAATTATGTTCAAATTTTCAAAACAAGAGACATTAATGAATATATTTCGAAAAAGGGCTTGTAATTTATAGTGAATATTACTATAAAATAATTGAAATAAGAATAAATTATTAAAATTGTTGTAAGAATATTTTAATCTGAATTAACTAAGTTTTAGTTTTGATATATATTAATCTTTGATTATGTTCAATTTAACTTCCGATTTGTAGTTGCTAAAATACACAATAATTAACATATTATTTTTTGTTAACATTGACTTTGAATTTTGTTGATTGTATCATATTAAAGGAAGTTTTAAAATTAACAAATAATTAAAGTGATTTAATATTAAATAGCACATCTCTTTCAAAAAATCTAAAGAAATTATACTTTAAAATAGAATTAAACAACGGCAAAACATCATTTAGCATTACAATATTTCTCTAAATTCGACGTAAGTTTAAATTTATCATAACATAACATTTATTAATATATAAAAAGATAGTTGTCAAGAATTGTATTTGATTCGACAATAATTTTGTCATTGCCAACGGCATCAAACTACATATAAAGATTGAAAGTGTGGACAATACACTTTGTTTTGATTCTATGGCCATTATGAAGATCAATGTATTTAGAGAGAAACCCCATCTTAAAACCGGATGTCGTCGGCCACTAATCTACTAATTTATCCAATAATGTAAACCATAAACGTGATTTTTTACCTTTAGTAGCTAGAGAGTCAACTTCAAAACCATTGATCTTAAAAGTATATAGAACTTTGTTTTTTGAAAATGTTTATAAACAAAACTACAATATAAATAATTATTAATTTCGAAAGAGACATTATTGAATATATCTTGAAAAAATGCTTGTAATTTATAGTATATAAAATAATTCAAATTAGAATAAATTATAAAAGTTGGTGTAAGAATATTTTAATCTTAATTAACTAAGTTTTAGTTTTGAAATATATTAATGTTTGATTATGTTCAATTTAACTTCCGAATTTGCAGTTGCTAAAATACATAATAATTAACATATTCTTTTTTATTAACATTTACTTTTAGTTTTGTTGATTGTGTTATATTAAAGAAAGATTTAAAAGTAACAAATAATTAAAGTGATTTAATATTTAATATATAAAAGGATAGTTTTCAAGAATTGTGCTTGGTTCGACAATAAATTTGTCATTGACAACGACATCAAACTTCATATAATGACTGAAAGTGTGGACAATACAGTTTGTTTTGATTCTATGGGCATTAGGAAGATCAATGTATTTAGAGAGAAAACCCATCTTAAAGTCGGATGTCCTCGCCCACTAATCTACTCATTTATCCAATAATGTCAACCATAGACGTGATTTTTTAAATTAGACCCTTGAGAATCAACTTCAAAACCATTGATCTTAAAAGTATATAGAATTTTGTTTTGAAAACGTGTAGAAACAAAACTAAAGAATCTTTAATTAATAATTTCAAAACTGACATTAGTAAGACAAAAGTATGTTTTTCTAATTGATATATTAACGTTAAATTATGTTCAAATTTTCAAAACAAGAGACATTAATGAATATATCTCTAAAAAGGGCTTGTAATTAATAGTAATTATTACTTTTAAATATTAAAAATTAGAATAAATTGTTAAAGTTGTTGTAAAAATATTTTAATATGAATTAACTAAGTTTTTGTTTTGATATATATTAATGATGGATTATGTTCAATTTAACTTCCGAATTTGCAGTTGTTAAAATACATAATAATTAACATATCTTTTTTTTAACATTTACTTTTAATTTTGTTGATTGTATTATATTAAAGAAATATTTAAAAGTAACCAATAATTAAAGTGATTTAATATTATATAACACATGTCTTTCAAAAAATTGAAAGAAATTATACTTTAAAATAGAATTCAACAACGGCAAAACATCATTTAGCAATACAATATTTCTTTAAATTCGTTGTAAGTTTAAATTTATCATTACATAACATTTATTAATATATAAAAATATAGTTTTCAAGAATTGTACTTGATTCGACAATAATTTTGTCATTGCCAACGACATCAAACTTCATATAATGATTGAAAGTGTGGACAATACACTTTGTTTTGATTCTATGGGCATTATGAAGATCAATGTATTTAGAGAGAAAACCCATCTTAAAGCCGGATGTCGTCGCCCACTAATCTACTCATTTATCCAATAATTTCAACCATAGACTTGATTTTTTACATTAGCACCTAGAGAATCAACTTAAAAGTATATAGATTTTTTTTTTGAAAATGTGTAGAAACAAAACTAAAGAATAAATAATTAATAATTTCGAAAGTGACATTAGTAAGACAAAAAATTGTTTTTCTAATTGATGTATTAACGTTAAATTATGTTCAAATTTTCAAAACAAGAGACATTAATGAATATATCTCGAAAAAGGGCTTTTAATTTATAGTAAATATTACTATTAAATAATAAAAATTAGAACAAATTATTAAAGTTGTTGTAAGAATATTTTAGTCTTAATTAACAAAGTTTTTGTTTTGATATATATTAATGTTTGATAATGTTCAATTTGTCTTCCGAATTTGCAATTGCTAAAATACATAATAATTAACATATTATTTTTTGTTAACATTTACTTTTAATACTGTTGATTGTGTTATATTAAAGGCAGATTTAAAAGTAACAAATAATTCAAGTGATTTAATATTAAATAGAACATGATTTTTAAAAAACTTGAAAGAAATTATACTTTAAAATAGAATTCAACAACGGCAAAACATCATTTAGCATTACAATATTTCTTTAAATTCGATGTAAGTTTAAATTTATCATTACATGACATTTATTAATATATAAAAAGATAGTCTTCAAGAATTGTACTTGATTCGACAATAATTTTGTCATTGCCAACGACATCAAACTTCATATAATGATCGAAAGTGTGGACAATAAACTTTGTTTTGATTCTAAGGGCATTATGAAGATCAATATATTTAGAGAGAAAACCCATCTTAAGGCCGGATGTCGTCGCCCACTAATCTACTCATTTATCCAATAATTTCAACCATAGACGTGATTTTTTACATTAGCACCTAGAGAATCAACTTCAAAACCATTGATCTTAAAAGTATATAGAATTTTGTTTTGAAAATGTGTAGAAAGAAAACTAAAGAATCTTTAATTAATAATTTCAAAACTGACATTAGTAAGACAAAAGTATGTTTTTCTAATTGATGTATTAACGTTAAATTATGTTCAAATTTTCAAAACAAGAGACATTAATGAATATATCTCTAAAAAGGGCTTGTAATTTATAGTAAATATTACTTTTAAATAATAAAAATTAGAATAAACTATTAAAGTTGTTGTAAGAATATTTTAATATGAATTAACTAAGTTTTTGTTTTGATATATATTAATGTTGGATTATGTTCAATTTAACTTCCGAATTTGCAGTTGTTAAAATACATAATAATTAACATATTTTTTTTTTAACATTTACTTTTAATTTTGTTGATTGTATTATATTAAAGAAAGATTTAAAAGTAACCAATAATTAAAGTGATTTAATATTAAATAACACATGTCTTTCAAAAAATTGAAAGAAATTATACTTTAAAATAGAATTCAACAACGGCAAAACATCATTTAGCAATACAATATTTCTTTAAATTTATCATTACATAACATTTATTAATATATAAAAAGATAGTTTTCAAGAATTGTACTTGATTCGACAATAATTTTGTCATTGCCAACGACATCAAACTTCATATACTGATTGAAAGTGAGGACAATACACTTTGTTTTGATTCTATGGGCATTATGAAGATCAATGTATTTAGAGAGAAAACCCATCTTAAAGCCGGATGTCGTCGCCCACTAATCTACTCATTTATCCAATAATTTCAACCATAGACTTGATTTTCTACATTAGCACCTAGAGAATCAACTTAAAAGTATATAGATTTATTTTTTGAAAAAGTTGTAGAAACAAAACTAAAGAATAAATAATTAATAATATCGAAAGTGACATTAGTAAGACAAAAAATTGTTTTTCTAATTGATGTATTAACGTTAAATTATGTTCAAATTTTCAAAACAAGAGACATTAATGAATATATCTCGAAAAAGGGCTTTTAATTTATAGTAAATATTACTATTAAACAATAAAAATTAGAACAAATTATTAAAGTGGTTGTAAGAATATTTTAATATGAATTAACTAAGTTATTGTTTTGATGTATATTAATGTTTGATTATGTTCTATTTAACTTCCGAATTTGCAGTTGCTAAAATACATAATAATTAACATATTATTTTTTGTTAACATTTACTTTATATTTGTTGATTGTATTATATTAAAGGAACATTTAAAAGTAACCAATAATTAAAGTGATTTAATATTAAATAGCACATGTCTTTCAAAAAATTGAAAGAAATTATACTTTAAAATAGAATTCAACAACGGCAAAACATCATTTAGCAATACAATATTTCTTTAAATTTAATGTAAGTTTAAATTTATCATTACATAACATTTATTAATATATGAAAAGATAGTTTTCAAGAATTGTACTTGATTCGACAATAATTTTGTCATTTACAACGACATCAAACTTCCTATAATGATTGAAAGTGTGGACAATACACTTTGTTTTGATTCTATGGGCATTGTGAAGATCAATGTATTTAGAGAGAAAACCCATCTTAAAGCCGAATGTCGTCGCCCACTAATCTACTCATTTATCCAATAATGTAAATCATAGACGTGATTTTTTACATTAGCACCTAGAGAATCAACTTCAAAACCATTGATCTTAAAAGTATATAGAATTTTGTTTTGAAAATGTGTAGAAACAAAACTAAAGAATAAATAATTAATAATTTCGAAAGTGACATTAGTAAGACAAAAGTTTGTTTTTCTAATTGATGTATTAACGTTAAATTACGTTCAAATTTTCAAAACAAGAGACATTAATGAATATATCTCGAAAAAGGGCTTGTAATTTATAGTAAATATTACTATTAAATAATAAAAATTAGAATAAATTATTAAAGTTGTTGTAAGAATATTTTAATATGAATTAACTAACTTTTTGTTTTGATATATATTAATGTTTGATAATGTTCAATTTAACTTCCGAATTTGCAATTGCTAAAATACATAATAATTAACATATTATTTTTTGTAAACATATACTTTTAAATTTGTTGATTGTATTATATTAAAGGCAGATTTAAAAGTAAGAAATAATTAAAGTGATTTAATATTAAATAGCACATGTCTTTCAAAAAATTGAAAGAAATTACACTTTAAAATAGAATTCAACAACGGCAAAACATCATTTAGCATTACAATATTTCTTTAAATTCGTTGTAAGTTTAATTTTATCATTACATAACATTTATTAATATATGAAAAGATAGTTTTCAAGAATTGTACTTGATTCGGCAATAATTTTGTCATTTACAACGACATCAAACTTCCTATAATGATCGAAAGTGTGGACAATACACTTTGTTTGGATTCTATGGGCATTGTGAAGATCAATGTATTTAGAGAGAAAACCCATCTTTAAGCCGGATGTTGTCGCCCACTAATCTACTCATTTATCCAATAATGTCAACCATAGACGTGATTTTTGACATTAGCACCTAGAGAATCAACTTCAAAACCATTGATCTTAAAAGTATATAGAATTTTTTTTTTGAAAATATGTAGAAACATAACTAATGAATAATAATTATTAATTTCGAATGTGATATTAGTAAAAAAAAAGTTTGTTTTTCTAATTGATGTATTAATGTTAAATTATGTTCAAATTTACAAATCAAGAGACATTATTGAATATATCTTGAAAAAATGCTTGTAATTTATAGTGTATAAAGTAATTCAAATTAGAATAAATTAAAAAAGTTGGTGTAAGAATATTTTAATCTTAATTAACTAAGTTTTAGTTTTGAAATATATTAATGTTTGATTATGTTCAATTTAACTTTAGAATTTGCAGGTGCAAAAATACATAATAATTAACATATTCTTTTTTATTAACATTTAATTTTAATTTTGTTGATTGTGTTATATTAAAGAAAGATTTAAAAGTAACAAATAACTAAAGTGATTTAATATTAAATAGCACATGTCTTTCAAATAATTGAAAGAAATTATACTTTAAAATAGAATTCAATAATGGCAAAACATCTATTAGCATTACAATATTTCTTTAAATTCGATGTAAGTTTAAATTTATCATTTCATAACATTTATTAATATATAAAAGGATAGTTTTCAAGAGTTGTACTTGGTTCGACAATAATTTTGTCATTGACAACGACATCAAACTTCATATAATGACTGAAAGTGTGGACAATACACTTTGTTTTGATTCTATGGGCATTATGAAGATCAATGTATTTAGAGAGAAAACTCATCTTAAAGTCGGATGTCCTCGCCCACTAATCTACTCATTTATCCAATAATGTCAACCATAGACGCGATTTTTTACATTAGACCCTTGAGAATCAACTTCAAAAACATTGATCTTAAAAGTATATAGAATTTTGTTTTGAAAATGTGTAGAAAGAAAACTAAAGAATCTTTAATTAATAATTTCAAAACTGACACTAGTAAGACAAAAGTATGTTTTTCTAATTGATGTATTAACGTTAAATTATGTTCAAATTTTCAAAACAAGAGACATTAATGAATATATCTCTAAAAAGGGCTTGTAATTTATAGTAAATATTACTTTTAAATAACAAAAATTAGAATAAATTATTAAAGTTGTTGTAAGAATATTTTAATATGAATTAACTAAGTTTTTGTTTTGATGTATATTAATGTTTGATTATGTTCAATTTAACTTCTGAATTTGTAGTTGCTAAAATACATAATAATTAACATATTATTTTTTGATAACATATACTTTTAATTTTGTTGATTGTGTTATATTAAAGGAACATTCAAAGTAACAAAAAATTAAAGTCATTTAATATTAAATAGCACATGTCTTTCAAAAAATTGAAAGAAATTACACTTTAAAATAGTATTCAACAACGGCAAAACATCATTTAGCATTATAATATTTCTTTAAATTCGTTGTAAGTTTAATTTTATCATTACATAACATTTATTAATATATGAAAAGATAGTTTTCAAGAATTGTATTTGATTCGACAATAATTTTGTCATTGCCAACGACATCAAACTTCATATATTGATTGAAAGTGTGGACAATACACTTTGTTTAGATTCTTTGGGCATTATCAAGATCAATGTATTTAGAGAGAAAACCCATCTTAAACCCAGATGTCGTCGCCCACTAATCTACTCATTTATCCAATAATTTCAACCATAGACGTGATTTTTTACATTAGCACCTAGAGAATCTACTTCAAAACCATTGACCTTAAAAGTATATAGATGTTTTTTTTGAAAACGTGTAGAAACAAAACTTAAGAATAAATAATTAATAATTTCGAAAGTGACATTAGTAAGACAAAAGTTTGTTTTTCTAATTGATGTATTAACATTAAATTATGTTCAAATTTTCAAAACAAGAGACATTAATGAATATATCTCGAAAAAGGGCTTTTAATTTATAGTAAATATTACTATTAAACAATAAAAATTAGAACAAATTATTAAAGTGGTTGTAAGAATATTTTAATATGAATTAACTAAGTTTTTGTTTTGATGTATATTAATGTTTGATTATGTTCAATTTAACTTCCGAATTTGCAGTTGCTAAAATACATAATAATTAACATATTATTTTTTGTTAACATATACTTTTAATTTTGTTGATTGTGTTATATTAAAGGAACATTCAAAGTAACAAAAAATTAAAGTGATTTAATATTAAATAGCACATGTCTTTCAAAAAATTGAAAGAAATTACACTTTAAAATAGAATTCAACAACGGCAAAACATCATTTAGCATTACAATATTTCTTTAAATTCGTTGTAAGTTTAATTTTATCATTACATAACATTTATTAATATATGAAAAGATAGTTTTCAAGAAATTTACTTGATTCGACAATAATTTTGTCATTTACAACGACATCAAACTTCCTATAATGATTGAAAGTGTGGACAATACACTTTGTTTGGATTCTATGGGCATTGTGAAGATCAATGTATTTAGAGAGAAAACCCATCTTTAAGCCGGATGTTGTCGCCCACTAATCTACTCATTTATCCAATAATGTCAACCATAGACGTGATTTTTGACATTAGCACTTAGAGAATCAACTTCAAAACCATTGATCTTAAAAGTATATAGAATTTTTTTTTTTGAAAATCTGTAGAAACATAACTAATGAATAATAATTATTAATTTCGAAAGTGATATTAGTAAAAAAAAATTGTGTTTCTAATTGATGTATTAATGTTAAATTATGTTCAAATTTACAAATCAAGAGACATTATTGAATATATCTTGAAAAAATGCTTGTAATTTATAGTATATAAAATAATTCAAATTAGAATAAATTATAAAAGTTGGTGTAAGAATATTTTAATCTTAATTAACTAAGTTTTAGTTTTGAAATATATTAATGTTTGATTATTGTCATACCCCAAAATTTGCCCATTAATCTCGCAAAACATTTCTCGAAGCACTCCAACTTATTCTGCAAGGCACTGACCTTAAAGGAACAAAAGCCCAGCTCACAACAGGCCCAATCCAGAAAAAGGCCCAAACTAGCTCGCTCGCTAGGCGAGCCACTCCTTCGCCTAGCGAATCTTGCGAATACCAGATTTATTGGGCTTCATTCTGAGCCCATTAGGTCACAAATGGCCTGCTCGCTAGGCGAGCAAATCCTTCGCCTAGCGAACCCTTCGCTACAACGCTCGCCTAGTGAAGGTTGCGATATATCAGAATTTTTGGGCTTCATTCTGAGCCCATTAGATCACCACAATCACTATAAATACCGACACTTCAGTCACGAAAAAGGGGAGGACAAAAAACAGACGAAGACGGACGGAAACCCTGGCATAGAAACCCTGGAGATCAACTTAGAGTATTCCGAGTAAAGAAACCCTGAAGGTCGCTCATCCGCGCCGAAGTTACTGCCGCCCAACTCCATCCGATACCAAGAGTGGTCAGTCCCTTCAACATCGCAGCTCAGTTGCAAACAGGTTTGCGCATCACTACTGCTTTATGCTTTTAATCGGTAATCTCTACATACATAAGGCATCA
Source organism: Lathyrus oleraceus (assembly GCF_024323335.1). Taxonomy (NCBI): domain Eukaryota; kingdom Viridiplantae; phylum Streptophyta; class Magnoliopsida; order Fabales; family Fabaceae; genus Lathyrus; species Lathyrus oleraceus. The sequence continues at coordinate 365,642,961 of NC_066582.1, forward strand.
TGATTAAATTTTTGGATATGTAATTTGATTTCACATGTGAATTTAAGTATGCCTGAATATCCTGAATGTTTGTCCATGCTATTCCTGTAATTAAATGCCATAAAGTTCAGGGTTCCGGAGATCATGCTGCTATCAAACTTAAAACCCGTAGCAGCTCGCTAGCACATCGCTAAGCGAGCCTGTAGCGAGCACTCGCTAAGCCTTCGCTAGGCGAAGCAGGAGCGAACGGGACAGTGGTTGTTTTGTTTCTTTTCTGTTCTGCCTTATGTTTATCTAATCAAGATTTATTATAATTCTGCATCATTTGGCCTGACTTTATGACTGTTGTTTTTATGTTGTGGTGCAATTTTCAATTGTACTTTACCTCGATGTCCTAACCCGTGTGCTGAATTGTGTAAAGGCTTACATATTCCCGAGGAAACGGCCGGCTAGGTATTCCACTTTGTGTGTGGGATACCCTTATGGAGATGGATTCTGAATTACTTAATTTTAATGTGGAGATTCATTCTAAATTCCTTAGCTGATTTTAATGTATTGATTTCGTCGATTTTAATGTGGACCTAATTACTTAATCGATTACGGCTATCTAATTAATTGTAAAACTTTGCCTTTAAATATGCGATCTCGGACTTCTCTTTGTTACCCTACGATATTACGGTATTACGGTCATGTCCCGCGAATGTGGGGATATACTTAGCAAAGACCCTTCGATTAAATCATCATAAAATAAATCATAGTCCCTCGGATGTTGCCTTCGAATATATGATTTTGTCCCTCGATGACCCTTCGGTGTAGCCTACGGTTAAATGATGATCGTCCCTTCGAATGCTAAGGTATCCTTACAAATGTTGCCTTCAATGACCAATCGATGACCCTACGATGACCCTTTTACATCCAAAGGATAAAACTACTTACTTCTCAATGGTAAGGACAATTTTACCCTCATAAGGATTGGAAATGCCCATAAAGACCTTGGGTAGGTATAACTCTTAATTGCTTACTCACAATTCAAAAATACTTTTCACACTTCACAAATACTAGAAAATCACCACTTGGTATACATTCATACTAGAATCATTACTGAGTTATATTTTTCTAAACCATTTTCAAAACTAAACGAGATAACCACTTTGTATACATTCATACGAGAATCATTACAAAGTTAAATTCTCTTTTTCAAAACATTTTCTAAACAATTCACGAACACTTTTTCAGACAAGAAAAATAATATAAGTGATCAAGCAATTAAGAGCCCATGGATAACCATGGATACAAAGGGTGCTAACACCTTCCCTTTGTATAATGTACCTCCCGAACCCAAAATCTAACTAAGGTCTTTCCTGTTCTTTTCCACCTTTCCTTATTGGATAAAAGAAAAGTCGGTGGCGACTCTTGCTATCCGCGACATTGCGATTAAAAGCAAAACACCCCAAGTCAGTTCACCGTATGACAGAACTGGCGACTCTGCTGGGGATTCTTAAAGAGAGGTTACCTTAAAAACAAGATCACTTATTCAAATTGTCTGATTTACTTTTAAGGGATTGCTTGGGTATTTTACGCTTGAGTGAAAGATCCTACACCCGGATCTAGTGTACCTTAGGTAAGTAGCAATAGATCATCGCGACTATCCGGCGTATACTGGAATGGTTAAAATGATGGCTACGGTTAGTGTGACACTTTGGATGTCCTGATGTTCCTCATGTTTACTTGAGGAAAAATTTGGCGTCCGCGTGGTGTCATCAAAGCATTAACCAGACCTTTAGAACCCTAATTGACTCATCCTAGCCATTAGAAAGTAGTGAGATAACTGACTTCGGTTCCGACTGGGGTTGGTTGAGACTCGATACTACACTCTTTGAGATTGGACTTTGGGGAAGCTTTGGTCAACCACTTGGTGTTGCACTGAAGTGGACTTAAGGAAAGGTCAATGATTTGAGATCCTTCTAGAACCCAGTTACTATTCTAGGACAGGTTGAACCAACCAAACTTCAGTGGGGAGGGTACTTACCTATGGAACTCATGCAAGCCTTAAAACCTAGGAATGATTGTTGCGTGACTTGCTTGTGTTTGCTATTTACATAACATCATAACATCATAACATCATAACATCATAACATCATAACATCATGGCATTGTGCTAACCACTTCAAGGACTTAGGGATTTAGCTTTGCTCTGTTAAACAGGTTATGGCTTCCCGGAAGACTATCCGGATCAATCTTGTAACGATCTCTCCTCAACTCAAGGATTTAGTGTCAGAATTTCCCGATCATGCTCAGTTCATCAAGAAACATGGTTCTCTCCTCAATTTGGTTACCACTGGTTTCAGAGAAGATATGATGAGAGTGCTATTCCAGTTCTTCGATCCTAAACATCATTGCTTCACCTTCCCAGATTATCAGTTGGTACCCACATTAGAAGAATTCTCCAAGTTGCTTGGGATACCTATTCTTGATCAGACACCTTTCAGTGGTTTAGAAAAGATTCCGAAGGCTGAAGAAGTTGCCGCAGCTTTACACATGACAAAGTCTGACATTGAAACTAATTGGGTAACAAGAAGTGGAGTTAAGGGTTTACTTGCCAAATTTCTGATAAATAAGGCCCGAGAATTCCTAAAAGTTATGAATGTCCATGCTTTCGAAGATGTCCTAGCATTACTAATCTATGGTTTGGTGTTATTCCCTAATCCAGACCAATTCATAGACGTGAATGCTATTAAGATATTCCTCACTCATAACCCTGTGCCTACTTTGCTCGGAGATATTTTGCATTCCCTTCACACCCGTACTATGAAAAGACAAGGGACTCTCATGTGCTGCATACCTTTATTGTCTAGGTGGTTTATTTCGCACCTTCCTCAATCAGTCTCGAAGAATGATCAAAATCTGAAATGGTCTCAAAGGATAATGACACTCTCCCATTCAGACATCCGTTGGTGTTCTAATCCCAGAGAAAATGTTATCCTCATCGACCGTTATGGAGAATTCCCTAATGTACCACTCATGGGGATAAGAGGAGGTATTACTTATAATCCCGCTTTAGCCCTACGTCAGTTTGGTTGTGCTCGAAGAGATGGTCCGCATGAAATGATTATTCAAGGTACGGTGTTTGACTATGACAATGACCCTCAAGGTCTCCGTCAAAAGTTTGTACGAGCTTGGGGCATGGTGAAAAGAAGCACTTTAGGACAGAAAAACTCTATTCCTATGGAACCTTATCTCAGATGGGTACGCACCAGAGCTCGTGAACTTGTCATGCCATACCTTGCCATCGGACCGCTGATTGTTGAACCAGAGGTTGAAGGAGGTACTCCTCAGATCATTCCTTATCCAAATATGCCCACCGATGTGGAAGAATTAAAGAGATCCTGAATCCAGTTGAGAGAGGAAAGGGATACTTTTGAGACTCAGTTCGTTGCAGAAAGGAAGAAAGTATTAGAGCTCACCAGCCAGCTTAATGAGGAACGAAGACTCAATACATATCTTCGCCCGAAAAGAAGTCGCCCCTGGGAGACTTGAGCTTTCATTGTATTTTTATTATTTCCTTTTGTAATGAACATTGATTAAAAAAAAATTATTAATAAAGGTTTCCCTCTTTTTGGTGGTTTACGCAAAGCTAAATTCCAGTAGTCCTTGAAAACATTTCATACATTGCATAGCATGACATAACATTGCATAACAGGTATCCCAAAAGATCAATATTCTCACGATCTTCCTTGCAAACAGAGAAATGGCCCTCGAACAAACTGTCAAAGATCTCCAGGCTCAGAATGCTCAATTCCAGGAGATGATGCTGAGCTTATCCAAGGGGCAGGAGGAATTGAAGGCTCTCTTGCTCGAGAAGAAGAAAGACCAGAAACTTGTGAGTTACATCAACCCGGGAAGAAGGCGTAAAGGACAGGCTGCGGGAATCAAGATTAGACTTCCGAAGGATCAAGAGGAGGAGACTGAAAATGATTCGGAAGATGAGAATGCTGATCCCCTCAACCAGGAGGACGACGATGAAGATTATGAAGATGAACAGTACTCTCCAAAAGAGGATAAGTATAAGTTGCTGGAAGAACGTATGCTAGCCATGGAGGGTCAGAAGGCACCTGGTCTGGATTTCGAAAGTTTGGGTCTGGTCTCCGATGTGACCATTCCTCGCAAATTCAAGATCCCCACTTTCACTAAGTACGATGGTGCGTCCTGTCCTCAGATGCATCTGAGAGCTTATGTGAGAAAGATTCAGCCGCATACCACTGATAGGAAGCTATGGATCCATTTCTTCCAAGAGAGTCTGTCTGGCACACAGTTGGAATGGTATTATCAGCTCGAGAGCTCTGACATCCGCACCTGGACTGATTTAGCAACAACTTTCTACAAGCAGTATCAGTATAATTCTGAACTAGCGCCTACTCGGCTACAGTTGCAGAATATGACTATGGGATCTAAAGAAAGCTTCAAAGAGTATGCTCAAAAATGGAGGGATTTGGCTGGCAGAGTCAAACCTCCTATGACTGATCGGGAATTAGTAGACATGTTCATGGGTACACTGACTGGCCCGTTCTACAGCCATCTACTGGGAAGTTCTTCATCGGGTTTCACTGAACTTATATTGATAGGTGAACGGGTGGAGAGCGGCATTCGAAGTGGAAAGATACAGGCGACTACCTCTGCAAGCACCAAAAGGTCCTACCAGGGGAGGAACGAATCAAATGCTGTGTACGGTTAAAAGGGTCGTAACAAGAAAAATCGTGACCATACCATTGGAGCAGTTACGATTGCAGCACCGCCATCTCAAAACTTCCAGCACAGACAAGACAGGCCAAGAAGGCAGTTTACCAAGATCAATATGACTTTAGCACAGGCACTGCAGGGTATGCTAAAGGCAAATTTGATCACCCTCAAAGATCCTCCTACGAATCCCAACACTACTTCTCCTCGTTATAATCCCAATGCCAGGTGTGCGTATCACTCCGATAGCCCCGGGCATGATACAAACGATTGTTGGTCGTTGAAGAATAAAATCCAGGATATGATCGACGCTGGAGAAATTGAATTTGAGCCTCCGGAGACTCCCAATGTCATCACTGCACCTATGCCTAATCATGACAAGGCTGTTAATGCTATAGATGACAACTCTCACATTTCTAAGGTAGCTGACTTAGCATCTCCTCTCCTGGCCATCAAGAAGGAGTTGTTGCAGGCTGGTTTATTTCCAGGTTGTGCTGAAAATTGCGATCTCTGTATATCCCGACCCAGTGATTGTTTGAAGTTGAGAAATGGTATTCAACGGCTGATGGACGATCATACAATTCTCTTCGAAAAGGTTCCTAAGGTGGAAGACCCTATTGAAGAAATATCTGTGATTGCTAGGTCCAAAGTTCCAGTGAGGATTATCGCTCCTAGGGTACCTGTGAAGATTACTGCTGAACCCAAGGTAGCTCCCCTGATCATTACTGCACCTGGCCCAGTACCATATTCCTCAAGCAAAGCCATTCCGTGGAATTATGGAGGTGATGTTTACATCCATGGTGTAAAGCAAGATGATAATTCTGCTAATTCTGATGACGTTGACATTGTTGGGACTAGTAGAATTACTCGAAGCGGAAGGATCTTTTCTCCAGCGATCTCACCTCCAGTCCCTGAAAGCCGGGGAAAGGAACCGGTTAACCCTTCTCAGTCAGAGACACCGGTCGAAGTTACTACTGAAGATGTTGCCAAACAAGAAATGGAAGAAGTGCTGAAAATCATCCGCAAGAGTGATTTTGATGTGGTAGAACAGTTGGGGCATACTCCGTCTAAGATCTCGATGTTATCCTTGTTGTTATCTTCTGAATCTCATGCCAATGCCTTGATAAAATTCTTGAAGACTGCTCATGTACCTCAAGAGACCTCCGTCGATCAGTTCGAAAACTATGTTGCTCATCTGGCTGTTGACAATGGCCTAGGCTTTTCCGATGCTGATCTGACACCAGCAGGAAAGAATCACAATAGAGCTCTGCATATCTCCATTGAGTGTGAGGGGATCACCTTATCTCATGTGTTGATCGATAATGGCTCTTCTTTGAATGTGCTACCGAAAGCCGTGCTCGATAAGCTTGACTGCAAGAGCATTGAACTGAAGCCTAGTGACATTGTGGTGCGTGCTTACGATGGTGCGAAGAGTGTTGTCCATGGTGAAGTGGTTCTCCCTATCAAGATAGGACCTCAAGTCTTCGACACTACCTTTCATGTAATGAACATTTGTCCTGCCTATTCCTGCTTGCTGGGACGCCATTGGATTCACGGGGCAAGTGCTGTAGCTTCGTCTCTCCATCAAAAGCTGAGATATCCAATAGAGGGTAAGATCGTCACTGTGTGTGGAGAAGAAGAGTATATGATTAGTAGTGTGCATACCTTCAGATACGTCGAGATGGATGGTGAATTCTTTGAGACTCCCTCTCAGTCATTTGAAGTGGTTCCTCCGACCAGTCCTGTCCTTAAGCCAACTCCCCGTGGGCCCAAGGTTGTTCGTGCTCCTCCTGCTATGATTTCTCTGAAAGATGCTCAAGCCGTGGTTGAAGATGGTGGTCGTACTGGCTGGGGTCAACTGATCGATGTACCGTACAAGTCTGATAAATCTGGCCTGGGATTTAACTCTAAAAGGACAGTCAAAGACCAGATTAATGCTGTAGAAGATGCTGACAGCGATTGCGACCTGGATAGCTGGATTTACCCAACCATTGGTGACGGACTCAATAATTGGAAGGCTGAAGACACTATCCCGATTTCCTTTAGTCAGGAGTAATTGTTATTGTCTATTTTAGTGTTGCAATTTTTTTTAATGTTTACAATTGAACTTCTTAAAGCATTGTGTCTATGCCCGGGGCACAATAGCTAATTTGTTAAGGGTTTATCATTTCATAAGCATATTCATATTCAATAAATCAATGGACCTTTTTGCATTCAAATATTGCGCTCTTTATCTTTCCTGTCATCTTTTAAATAAGCTATGCTCTCTTACACACACTCACGTAATACATTGCAGATCCATACCCACTCTGGATCCTGTTGATAATAGTTCTACTACTGTTCATTATGACTTTGAAAATCCGATCTACCAAGCCGAGGATGGAAGTGAGGAAGATTGTGAAGTCCCTGGAGAACTTGCCAGACTGTTACTGCAAGAAGAAAGGACTATACAGCCGCATGAAGAGTCAATCGAAATTGTAAACCTGGGTACTGAAGTGGACAGGAGAGAAGTCAAAATAGGAGCAAGCTTGGAAAACAGTATTAAAGAAAGATTGATTCAGATGTTACATGACTATGTAGAGATTTTTGCTTGGTCTTATGAAGACATGCCAGGATTGGATACTGATATAGTAGTGCATCGTTTGCCAACGAAGGAAGATTGTCGTCCTGTTAAGCAAAAGGTTCGCCGCATGCGTCCTGAAATGTCTGAGAAAATCAAAGCCGAAGTTATGAAACAATTTAACGCCGGTTTCCTAGCCGTTACTTCTTATCCTCAATGGGTTGCTAATGTGGTACCAGTGCCGAAGAAGGATGGTAAGGTGCGAATGTGCGTAGATTACAGAGATTTGAATAAAGCGAGTCCCAAAGATGACTTTCCACTTCCGCACATTGATGTTCTGGTAGACAATACCGCTCAACACAAAGTATTCTCCTTCATGGATGGATTCTCAGGTTATAATCAAATTAAGATGGCACCTGAAGACATGGAGAAAACTACGTTTGTGACGCAATGGGGCACTTTCTGTTACAAAGTAATGCCATTCGGTTTAAAGAATGCCGGGGCAACATACCAGCGTGTTATGGTGGTTTTGTTCCATGATATGATCCATCATGAAATAGAGGTATATGTGGACGACATGATAGCCAGATCTCATACTGAAGAAGAACATCTCGATCATTTGTACAAATTGTTTGAGAGGTTGAAGAAATACAAGCTGAGATTGAACCCGAACAAATGCACCTTTGGGGTAAGATCCGGTAAACTCTTGGGCTTTATTGTCAGCGGCAGAGGAATTGAGGTTGACCCGGCTAAGGTGAGAGCTATTCAAGAAATGCCGGTTCCTCGTACAGATAAAGAAGTCAGAGGTTTCTTGGGACGTTTGAATTACATTGCCCGATTTATCTCCCATTTGACCACTACCTACAAACCCATCTTCAAACTACTGAGGAAAAATCAAGAGATGATATGGAATGATGAATGCCAAGAAGCCTTTGATAAAATCAAGAAGTATCTCCAGGAACCTCCGATCCTGATACCGCCAGTTGAAGAAAGACCTCTAATCATGTATTTGACCGTGTTAGAAAATTCAATGGGGTGTGTGTTGGGGCAACATGACGAGTCTGGTCGAAAAGAGCATGCCATATACTACCTTAGCAAAAAGTTTACCGACTGTGAAACAAGATACTCACTGCTCGAGAGAACTTGCTGTGCTTTGGCCTGGGCTGCTCGCCGACTAAGACAGTATATGTTGAATCATACCACTTTGTTGATTTCCAAGATGGATCCTATCAAATACATATTTGAGAAACCCGCCCTCTCCGGAAGAATAGCAAGATGGCAGATGATTTTAACAGAGTATGATATCCAGTATACTACCCAGAAAGCAATCAAAGGAAGCGTGCTAGCCGATCATTTAGCTCATCAAGCAGTGGATGATTACCAATCTATGAATTTTGAGTTCCCAGATGAGGATGTCATGCTTGTTACTGATTACGAAGAACCTGGACCAGATGAAGGACCCGAACTGGGATCCCGATGGACTATGGTTTTCGATGGATCTTCTAATGCGTTGGGCAATGGTGTTGGTGTTGTAATCGTTTCCCCCAAGGGTTGTCAGACGCCTTTCACTGCTAGACTATGTTTTGATTGTACCAATAATATGGCTGAGTATGAAGCATGTATTTTGGGACTCAGAGCTGCTATAGACCTGAGAATCAAGTTTTTGAGTGTGTACAGGGACTCAGCACTAGTAATCAGTCAGATCAAAGGAGAATGGGACACTAAACATCCGAATCTCATCCCTTATCGAGAGCGGGTGTTGACATTAATCCCATACTTTGAAGAGATTACATTCGAACATATTCCACGAGAAGAGAATCAGTTGGCAGACGCATTGGCTACCATGTCGTCTATGTTCAGAGTCAGATGGGATAATGAAGCTCCCAGGATCACCATTGAACGATTAGATGAACCAGCATATTGTTGTGAACTTAACGCCGATGAAGTAGAAGAGAAACCTTGGTTCCACGAAGTAAAAAGATATTTAGAAGCTCGGGAATACCCTGAAGGGGCGTCCATCAACGACAGAAAATTCCTGAGGAAGTTCTCCGCTAAATTCTTTTTGAGTAATGGAGTATTATACAAACGTAATCATGATTCAACTTTGCTTCGCTGTGTGGACAAAAAGGAAGCAGAAAAGATTATGGAAGACATGCACGACGGTATTTTTGGGACTCACTCTAGTGGACATACAATGGCCAAGAAGATTCTGAGATTAGGGTTTTATTGGTCTACCATGGAAGCTGGTTGCCACCATCACTCCAGAACTTGTCACAAGTGCCAGATCTATGCGGACAAAGTACATGTGCCTCCGGCCCCATTAAACGTGTTGACAGCCCCTTGGCCCTTTGCAATGTGGGGCATTGATATGATTTGAGAGATTAAGCCTACTGCTTCTAACGGACATCGCTTCATTCTTGTTGCTATTGATTACTTTACAAAGTGGGTAGAGGCAGCCTCATTCGCTTCTGTCACCAAGAATGTGGTAGCACGATTCATCAAGAATAATCTCATTTGTCGGTATGGCATCCCTGAAAGAATTATCACTGACAATGGTACTAATTTGAACAACAAGATGATTACTGAACTCTGCACGCAGTTCAACATAAAACACCATAACTCTTCTCCGTACCGGCCAAAGATGAACGGCACCGTGGAAGCTGCTAATAAGAATATCAAGAAGATCATACAAAAGATGACAGTAACGTACAAAGACTGGCACGAGATGTTACCATTTGCTCTTCATGGTTATCGCACTTCAGTACGCACTTCGACAGGGGCAACTCCTTTCTCTTTAGTCTACGGAATGGAAGCCGTCCTACCGGTAGAGGTTCAGATTCCCTCTCTAAGAATCATGAAAGAGACAGGTTTAGACGAGGATGAATGGATTCAAACTCGACTCGATCAGATAAATTTGATTGATGAGAAGAGACTTGCGGCTGTTTGTCATGGGCAGATATATCAGAAGCGCATGACCCAGGCATTTAACAAAAGGGTCAAGAGACAGGTGTATCGAATTGGCGACTTGGTGATCAAGCGTATCATTCTACCACAAGGTGGTTCCAGAGGCAAATGGACTCCCACATACGAAGGGCCATTTGTAGTTAAGAAAGTATTCTCTGGTGGAGCCATGATACTTGCTACAATGGATGGCGAAGATTTTCCGCATCCCGTGAACGCAGACATAGTCAAAAAATACTACGCATAAAAGAGACCCTCTAGGTCGACGTACCTAGGCAAAAGTAAGGGCATCCCGGCGAACCAAAAGGGTTCGGGCAAAAATTAGGGATAAACATATAAAAATGTACACCCGGCAAGTCGAAAGCCTGAAAAGGCGGCTTGGGCAAAAAAGGGTATCCTGGTGGACTGAAAACCTGAAAAGGCGGTCCAGGCAAAAATTAGGGATTAAAGCGTATGACTATGTCCCGTTCTCGGCCAGCTTCACCCAAGTCAAAGGGACTGTACAAGCCAATCACTTCTATCCGACAGCAGGAGATGAGATGCTTGAAGACGTAATGACAGTAGCGGAATTAGAATCGATAGGACTTTTCCTTCATAGCTCTTTCTTTGTTTTCTTGACAATTTCCTCTTACTAGGATTTCTGTCTCCTTGTATACAAATTGCTTGTTTATAGGCCCTCTTTCAAAATCAATACAATTTTACTTCGAAAAAATGCTTTTGTTTTACTTTTTCTGTTTTGTTTGCATAAACGTCCATTGATTTAATTTGAATTGATATATGCATTTGAATATGATCAATGTTTACCAAAAATACATGCCTAAAATAGCAATAGCAATTACTACAAGACTTTAGGATCGAGGAGAAGGTCTAACCATGCTTTCCAACAAGTCCGGTTGCTGATTCTATTCCCCAGCATAAACCAGCTATTCCCCAGAAGAGGATGGCATCACCAGACTGGTCATCTCTTCCATCCCCAGCCGGGCTCTGTTGAGTGTTCCCACCGTCAGACAGAAATCAAGTATCCCCAGCTAAGAAAGGGTCATCAATACATGGGGATTTACCTTCCCTAGGAAGTCGCCAGGAAAAACTGTTCAGACACATAATTCATTCATTACATCATTTCACAGCATACGCATGCATACATTGTTCGCATTTATTTTCAGAAGCATAAAACATCTCATGCATCATGACATGGCATGAAGCTAACTTTATTTTTCAGGTTAATTATCCTCCTGATACAGTCAAAATAAAGATCCAGTCAGACGGATACTCCTATTGATTACATTCAAGGTTCAGATACATCTTTCAGATATACTCCACGTCAACATTCATTCTGACATCCTCCTAATGATGGCATCTCTAAGCTCATCCCAGACATTTATTGCAAATACAACATATACAAATACTATCAGATATAGCCTAGCGTACGGTTCATTCTGGTTCGGCTCAACATATGACTCCTTCAACTCAGATACGATCTAGCGTACGATCCATTCTGATCTTCAACTATTCCAATACGGTCTAATGTACGACCCAGTTGGACCTTCAAATCCTCAGATGCTGCCCAGCGTACGGTACATTCCGGGGTGTAGTCTAGCGTACGACTACTTTCTTCTTCAGATACAGCCTAACATACGACTCATTCTGCAACTCCAATACGGTCTGACATACGACCCATTTGGATCTTCAACTCAGATACGATCTAGCGTACGTTCCATTCTGATTCTACCTTCGTCAGATACAGCCTAACGAACGGCTCATTCCGCAACTTGGATAAGATCTAGCGTACGATCCATTCTGATCTTTCCTCCCCAGCGAAGTCATCCGCCTAATGAACAACTCACTCTGGTATTCAGATACGGTCTAGCGTATGATCCATTCTGATCCCTTATCCCCAGCAGCGTGTAACACACCCTGACTCCCCAGCGAAGTCGACAGCATAATAGAGGACTCACTATACGGTCTAGCGTATGACCCGGTATGACACCCATGCCTTCAGATATCGTCTAATGTACGACGCACTCTGAAGCTCTCATCATCAAACTTCCTGGATGGCATCTTTAAGCCCATCTCCATCAAGACTATTTGTTGATTAACAAGTGCAAATTTTTGGGGCATTCTAGTGTTCAATAATCTTCCACCTCCAGACCACGAATGGCGTACCTGCCATCCTAACTCTCTCGGTTCAAAAATATTGAACAGGGGCAGTTGTCATACCCCAAAATTTGCCCATTAATCTCGCAAAACATTTCTCGAAGCACTCCAACTTATTCTGCAAGGCACTGACCTTAAAGGAACAAAAGCCCAGCTCACAACAGGCCCAATCCAGAAAAAGGCCCAAACTAGCTCGCTCGCTAGGCGAGCCACTCCTTCGCCTAGCGAATCTTGCGAATACCAGAATTATTGGGCTTCATTCTGAGCCCATTAGGTCACAAATGGCCTGCTCGCTAGGCGAGCAAATCCTTCGCCTAGCGAACCCTTCGCTACAACGCTCGCCTAGCGAAGGTTGCGATATATCAGAATTTTTGGGCTTCATTCTGAGCCCATTAGGTCACCACAATCACTATAAATACCGACACTTCAGTCACGAAAAAGGGGAGGACAAAAAACAGATGAAGACGGACGGAAACTCTGGCATAGAAACCCTGGAGATCAACTTAGAGTATTTCGAGTAAAGAAACCCTGAAGGTCGCTCATCCGCGCCGAAGTTACTGCCGCCCAACTCCATCCGATACCAAGAGTGGTCAGTCCCTTCAACATCGCAGCTCAGTTGCAAACAGGTTTGCGCATCACTACTGCTTTATGCTTTTAATCGGTAATCTCTACATACATAAGGCATCATGATTAAATTTTTGGATATGTAATTTGATTTCACATGTGAATTTAAGTATGCCTGAATATCCTGAATGTTTGTCCATGCTATTCCTGTAATTAAATGCCATAAAGTTCAGGGTTCCGGAGATCATGCTGCTATCAAACTCAAAACCCGTAGCAGCTCGCTAGCACATCGCTAAGCGAGCCTGTAGCGAGCACTCGCTAAGCCTTCGCTAGGCGAAGCAGGAGCGAACGGGACAGTGGCTGTTTTGTTTCTTTTCTGTTCTGCCTTATGTTTATCTAATCAAGATTTATTATAATTCTGCATCATTTGGCCTGACTTTATGACTGTTGTTTTTATGTTGTGGTGCAATTTTCAATTGTACTTTACCTCGATGTCCTAACCCGTGTGCTGAATTGTGTAAAGGCTTACATATTCCCGAGGAAACGGCCGGCTAGGTATTCCACTTTGTGTGTGGGATACCCTTATGGAGATGGATTCTGAATTACTTAATTTTAATGTGGAGATTCATTCTAAATTCCTTAGCTGATTTTAATGTATTGATTTCGTCGATTTTAATGTGGACCTAATTACTTAATCGATTACGGCTATCTAATTAATTGTAAAACTTTGCCTTTAAATATGCGATCTCGGACTTCTCTTTGTTACCCTACGATATTACGGTATTACGGTCATGTCCCGCGAATGTGGGGATATACTTAGCAAAGACCCTTCGATTAAATCATCATAAAATAAATCATAGTCCCTCGGATGTTGCCTTCGAATATATGATTTTGTCCCTCGATGACCCTTCGGTGTAGCCTACGGTTAAATGATGATCGTCCCTTCGAATGCTAAGGTATCCTTACAAATGTTGCCTTCAATGACCAATCGATGACCCTACGATGACCCTTTTACATCCAAAGGATAAAACTACTTACTTCTCAATGGTAAGGACAGTTTTACCCTCATAAGGATTGGAAATGCCCATAAAGACCTTGGGTAGGTATAACTCTTAATTGCTTACTCACAATTCAAAAATACTTTTCACACTTCACAAATACTAGAAAATCACCACTTGGTATACATTCATACTAGAATCATTACTGAGTTATATTTTTCTAAACCATTTTCAAAACTAAACGAGATAACCACTTTGTATACATTCATACGAGAATCATTACAAAGTTAAATTCTCTTTTTCAAAACATTTTCTAAACAATTCACGAACACTTTTTCAGACAAGAAAAATAATATAAGTGATCAAGCAATTAAGAGCCCATGGATAACCATGGATACAAAGGGTGCTAACACCTTCCCTTTGTATAATGTACCTCCCGAACCCAAAATCTAACTAAGGTCTTTCCTGTTCTTTTCCACCTTTCCTTATTGGATAAAAGAAAAGTCGGTGGCGACTCTTGCTATCCGCGACATTGCGATTAAAAGCAAAACACCCCAAGTCAGTTCACCGTATGACAATTATGTTCAATTTAATTTCCGAATATGCAGTTGCTAAAATACATAATAATTAACATATTCTTTTTTATTAAAATTTACTTTTAATTTTGTTGATTGTGTTATATTAAAGAAAGATTTAAAAGTAACAAATAATTAAAGTGATTTAATATTAAATAGCACATGTCTTTCAAATAATTGAAAGAAATTATACTTTAAAATAGAATTCAACAATGGCAAAACATCTATTAGCATTACAATATTTCTTTAAATTCGATGTAAGTTTAAATTTATCATTTCATAACATTTATTAATATATAAAAGGATAGTTTTCAAGAATTGTACTTGGTTCGACAATAATTTTGTCATTGACAACGACATCAAACTAAATATAATGACTGAAAGTATGGATAATACACTTTGTTTTGATTCTATGGGCATTATGAAGATCAATGTATTTAGAGAGAAAACCCATCTTAAAGCCGGATGTCCTCGCCCACTAATCTACTCATTTATCCAATAATTTCAACCATAGACGAGATTTTTTACATTAGCACCTAGAGAATCAACTTCAAAACCATTGATCTTAAAAGTATATAGATTTTTTTTTTGAAAATGTGTAGAAACAAAATTAAAGAATAAATAATTAATAATTTCGAAAGTGACATTAGTAAGACAAAAGTTTGTTTTTCTAATTGATGTATTAACGTTAAATTATGTTCAAATTTTCAAAACAAGAGACATTAATGAATATATCTCGAAAAAGGGCTTTTAATTTATAGTAAATATTACTATTAAACAATAAAAATTAGAACAAATTATTAAAGTGGTTGTAAGAATATTTTAATATGAATTAACTAAGTTATTGTTTTGATGTATATTAATGTTTGATTATGTTCAATTTAACTTTCGAATTTGCAGTTGCTAAAATACATAATAATTAACATATTATTTTTTGTTAACATTTACTTTTCTAAGTTAGGTTATTTTTTATGGATTGTTTTAATTTATAAAGAAATAATAATTGATCATTTTGGTAAATAATAAAAACTTTATGGTAATAATAATTACAAGAAAATATTTTTTTTAATTTTATCTTGGTTAAAATAAAAAATGCAAAATTTTGATTTTTCTAGATTAAAAATATATTAAATTAAAATAAAAAATAATTTTTTTGATTGTTTAGATTAAAAATATATTATATTCGAAAATTAAAATAAAAAAAGCAAATTTTATTTAAATATATTTAAAATTAAATAAAATTTTAAAAATACAAATTTGATTGTAATTGAAGTTAAAACATAAAAAAAGGAGGAAAATTCTAAAAGTGTGGATAGTGAGATTCGAACTTAAGACCTCTCCCCTGTAACTCTTTACATATGCTCTTCTACCAATTATACCATTTCATTTATTCAAAACAAAGTGGCGCTAGAAAACATGTGAATGGTGGGCAAAATTTAGGGTACGACAGCTGCCCCTATTTAATCAGCTTCAAACTGAGATGATGATGGCGTGGAGCCTTCATCTTCTCTGGGAGGAGATGGTTAAATATAAAAAGGGACCCTAATTTTGACCACGTAGTAAGTGGATTCTGGGAATGTGCAAGGATTGAACAATCCTTGATGTTCTATTGGTATCCAGGCCAACCTTTGATGGAACCCCAATAATACCCTGACGATTAGTTTCAGCCCATCCGGGTGAAATTTGCATACAATTCCTATGATCATCCGATCATGTTACTGATATTACGTAGGACTCTGACGATCCTCTGATCGTTGTTTGATAAAACCTTGGTAGAACCCCTGATAGGACTCCTAACAAAATCCCTGGCGAAATTCCTGGTGAAACCTTTGATACAACTTTTGATGGGACTCATGACGATGAGATCCTAATGAAATCCTTTGACAAATCCCTGATGAAACCCTTGGATTAATCCCTTTTGATCAGTTTCAACCTCACCGTGTGAAACTTGCACACGATTCCTATGATCATCGAATCATGTTGTTGGAATCTGGTTGGACTTTAGTGATACCTTAATTACTCTGGATGAAACCCACTTCGATAAAATTCTGGTAGAACCCCTTGATGAAAATCTGGTGAAACCCCTTTGAAAATCTGGTGAAACCCCTTTAATAATAGTCTGATAGAACCCCTTGATAATGACCTTTGTTGAACCTTTTTGGTGAAACCCTGTGGATAATATTTTGATCAAAACCCTTTGATATAAACCCTTTGATAAAACACCAGATGGAATCCCTAGATGAAACCCTTTATAAAACCCTTTTGATGAAATCCCTTGATGAAACCCCTTGGTAGAAATATGGTAAAACCCCTTGATAGAACCCCTTGATGAAACTCCTGATAGAATCCTTTGATGAAACCCCTGATAAAATCCTTAGTGAAACCCACAGTGTAAACCTGGTGGAATCCTGGTGGAACCCTTTTATAAAACCATGATGAAACCCTTAATACCTTTGATGAAACCTATTAATGAAACCCTTTTTGATCAATCTTAACCCTTCTAGGTGAAATTTCCATATGATTCCCATGATCATCCGATCATTTTAGGGAATCGGGTAGTACCCTACTGATACCCCGATCACTCTGGATGAAACCCCTTTATGGAATCTTTCGATGACATTCCTGATAAACCCTTTTTGATAAAATCCCTTGACAAAACCCTTTTGATAAAATCCCTTGATAAAATTCTGGTGGAACCCTTTGATAGAAAATTCGGGTGAAACCCTTTGATAAATCCATGATGAAACCCCTTGATAATAACACTTTGTTGAAACTTCTTGGTAAAACCCTAGTGAACCCTTGGTGGATAATGCTCTGATGAAAACCCCTTGATTGAACCCCTTTGATAAAACTCCTTTGATAAAATCCCTTGGTGAAATCCCTTGATAGAACCCCTTGATGAAAATCCTTTATACTTCTGATAAAACCCCTAATGAGACTCCTGGTAAAAACTCTTTGATGAAACCCTTGGTGGAACCCCTTGAAAAATCCCGGTGTAAACCTTTGATAAAACCCTGGTGTATTTGATGGGATGCATCCCTTGTAGGATGGGTTAATAAGTTGGAGATGTGAGAGGTAAGACCTGCTCAATGGTTGATAATGATTATTCAAGATGACCGACTACTGGATATATTCTTTGACGACTCACGGTGAGTGAGTTTGCTGGGAAAGTCCTTTATTGAAAAGGCTCTATGGAGATGGTTACTTATTGGGGAAACCCAATAAGCATTCTTGCTTGGGAATTGTACTTGTATATTTGGGGATTGAGAATTCAATCATCCTCGATATGAGAACCAATGCTAAATAAATTATCATTGTTGTAAAACCCCGAGAGTAGTGATAGTGGTATAAGAACTAAAAGAAGTAACAACGGTAGAAGAACCGTAATCTGAACTGACAAACGGTATAAGAAACCGTACAAATGAATTGATAAACAGTGTAAAAACCAAAATGACTGGATGAAAACGATGTAAAAACCAAAGTGAGTACATGACAACGGTGTAAGAGCCGAAGTGACTGAGTGGAAATAGTGTAAGAACCAAAGTGAAAAGTGGTGTAAGAACCAAAGTGACAATGGTAATAGAACTCTTATTGAGGAGTTCTCTGAGAAGACGTGAATAAAAGGAGATTGATAAAAGAACTCGATGTCCCTATGGGGAAGACTGGTGTCACGTAAGATGACTGTCTACTAGGGAATATGCTTCCAGGAGAGGTTCCCTGAGGAGCGCGAGTGTTGGAGAAATCCCTAAGAAATCCCTGCAAGGATCTGGTGAAGGAATTGTATACCATTAGGGCATACTAGGGACAATGCTGCTAAGTATTTTCTGCTTGGAGAATGAGTTCCAAGGATACTTGCGGGGGAATTGTCCTTAAGACTAACCCACTGGGTGTACAATGAAAAAGAGCTCGGGAGAAGCTTGGATTGAGATCTATCACCGATTTAGTTGGGGATTGATCTAGGCTCTCACGACGAGTTCTAAGTCTCAGCCTATGTTATGTTATGCATGTTATGTATGCATGCTTAGAGTTTGTATGGCGTAATGCTCCATATTCATGGATATGCTACGTGTGATATGATGTATTAATGCAATGATTAATGCATGCAATGTATTAGTCTTGGGTTGTGCCGCTGAATATTGGGACATTTGTAGGTATTGAGTGCCAAGCAAGGTTGGGATTTTGTTAGATGCCAATCAGAGTTGGGCTATTGGGGTCAATGCTAAATGAGGTTGGGTTTTTTGGATGTAAGTTCCGAGTGAAGTTGGGCTTTTGTATATGTTAGATCCATGTTATGGGAATGTGCTAGATGAATGAGATGATATGCATGATTTGACGTTAGAGCGTAGCGACATGATTAATGACAATGATTTGAATGTGTCAATAAGTGCCCCTGTGGTGAGTCAGAGTTGTCAAGGCTTAGAGAGGTAACTTGTATTACAAGGCTATTTGTCAAAAATGGTAATGTGGTATTGAGCTAGCATGACTTCCTGATATTCGTTATGAACTTGATGACTGATGATGTATGAAAGAGCTTGTATGTGCATCTTGAAAGTGTTAAGAGTGATTGTCCCTGCAGTATCCCATAGTTGCCCCTGTCTGTTAGGTCTTTGAAGAAATTCATGTCAATATGAATTTGAAGTGACTTAGCCATACCATGCACTTGAGACGTCATGCCATAATATTAGCCTTGGAGAGATCCGTCCTTGACTAATCGACCTTCGGAATGATATTGCCCCAGATGAATTGTTCTTTTGAAGCTGTCTCTTTTGATCAAGCCTTATGGCGGTCTGTCCCAGATTGATAAAGGCTTGGAGGGTATTTCCTGAAAAGGAAGTTGGATCCCATCATGATGTAGTATGACTTTGATATGGATTACCCCGGTATATGAATCCTGAACAGTATGTCTCTTATTATTAGGGTCTAGAGGAGTATTATGAGAAGGAACTTGGATCCTACAATGATGCGATGTGACCTTTGTATGAATTGCCCCAGTATTTGAATCTTTGAAAAATATGCCCCGAATTAGAAGACTTTTTGGAGTGATCGACCTCACTATACCCTTGAGTTGATATGCCCCAGTATGAGAGTCTTGAAAGGTATGTCCATGATCATGAGGGTCATGGATGTTATTTGACATAGGTGTATCCAATATTGAAAGGTTTCTCCTCTAGTCAATAGGATCTTCAGATGATGTGCCCCTATGATTATAAGGATTTTCCCTCTAACTGGAAGGATCCTTAGGTGACTTTCCCCTAGTCCATAATGTCTCGAAGTGGTGTGCCCCTGATCAGACCATTGTTGATATTTCCTTGGTGCTAAGTATTGATTCACGAAAAAATGTTCCTTTTTGAAAAGTAATTCTAACATCATGCTCATGCAAGTTTTTGAAATTGAAAATTGTTATGGAAAATAGATATGGTGTATATAGATGATATATGGCCATGAGGTTGGCACAAATGAAGATGTGATAGAACAATATGGTTAGTAACAAACATTCAAAGTCAATTTAACGCAAATTTTACTGAGTATGCTTTCATAGTGAACCTAGCTTCAATTAGGACTTTTAAATGTTATAACGTGGCCTGGTTCACGGTTTATGAAACAAAAGATATAAGGCTCAAATTTTTATTAAGACCCACCCCTTCTCCTTGATGATCTTCATTCCTAAATCCAATTACTTCAACGAATGCATTTAGTCTACAAGAGAATTTTGATAATGATTATGGATATAATGATTCAAGCACTAATGAGATTCTTGAGGTGGAAGTCACCTACTTTCACTCACAAGATTATTTCCCTTTTTCTTTTTTTTTAATTTTTTAATCCCTATTTTTGCACGGACCAATTCTTTTGAATTATGGTCCATCGGGATGCCCCTTTTGCCTAAGTCAACTCTGTTTTAGTTTTTGACTTAGCGGGCTTTTTTTTTTAAACACGATGCCCTAACTTTTGCCCAAGTAAAAAAAATTCTGGTTGTTTCCCTTTTTTTTACTTAGCGAGCTCTTTTTGGAATAATTCATGTGTTCTTTTTTTTTCTTTGATATTTCGAAAGTTGTGACTGCCTTGTTAGCTATTGTGAGCTTCGTCCCCATTGCTTCCTCAATGTTGAATGGTGTAAGGAAGATGTTGCTTGAACCTCTTACTGATGTGATTATGGAATAGTTCTCTTGAGACTAGAATGCATCATTGACTTAATTGAAACTACCCTGCCCCTGGTTAATATTAAGGATTTTTATAAATAGAAAAAGAAACACCAACTTCTGGCTCGAGGGGGTTGACTACGGATTAACTCCTTATTTCTCCAGTGTTTGGGAAGTGAAACAATGCCTTACATCATCAGCCATGTCTTACTATTAAAAGCATACTCAGCAAATTCAGTTATTTATTACATCATTCTCCTCTTAAGTTTGTTAAGAGGTAAAAGTGAAATGGAAATTTTTGATTTTTTAGCAAGTGATGGCATAGAAGAGAGTGTAAACGAATGGATTGATTCAAAAATATGCATGCTCGTTTTATTAAAATTACTTTTCAAAGAGTACAAATTTTAAATACAAACAACCCTTAGCAAAAAAGAAATTACAACTAGCAATGATAAAGTCTATTGATTTCAGGGATGAGCTTCATTGTTGATCCACTGTCTTTAGGGGATGCCTTTTTTGATGTCCTTGCACTTTGTTAAAGTAAGGGTAACCATTCACCAATGGGACTCCCTCTTTGAAAGTCAATTGTAGGTCTTGTACTTTGTGCTTACATTAGGCATTCTCGTCATGACTTATAGGGTATAGACGAGGAGAAAGACCAAATGATTGTAGCTTTACTATGGCACTTCTGAGTAAGTCATGAGACATTGGTGTAGGATCCAGTTTCCTTCCAGGCTTCATTTGTTGTGATTGATGAGGCACATGAGGCTACTGCTGAAGAAGATATTGTTGCAGACCTTGTTGCGGTGGCATTATCCAGTGTTGTATTTGAGGCTCTAGGTAGGTCGTGACTTGCATGGCGAAGGGTTGCCTTTTCTCTTCAATGGTATTTTCCCTTATTGAGACGTCCTTCAAGTTTGTTCATTAGTATCAGGAAGTCTGCTAGCTGGATGATAGTTGGATAAGGGAGGAAGCAGAAAAGATATGCAAATATATGTGTATGTATGCAAATGCATGTGTATGCAAATATATATATATATATATATATATATATATATATATATATATATATATATATATATATATATATATATATATATATATATATATATATATATATATATATATATATATATATATATATATATATTTTTTTTTTTTAATTTTAATTTTTGAAGGTATGCTAAAAGTTTTTTTTTAGATGTCATGCAATTGTCACATTAGGGTAGTGACAGATAGGAGAACCCACACGGGTTTAGGGATAATGCCATATATAAGGACGCCCTTTTTTAAGAAGGATCCTTATAGATATGGATAAGGATCGGCATGGGAAACCCAAACGATTTTGAGACATGTAAGATAATATGCAAGCATGACCTAGTTAAGGCTAGATTCCTTATGATATGTCAGATCTAGGCTTAGACTACCCAATCCCCTCACTTGTAGGATATAAAGTTTTTTTGTAGGATGATAGCCCTAGAGTCATGGATTATACCTTTGTTTTACCATGAGAAGGAGCAAGCCTTCATACGGTAATCCTTCGGGATAAGTCTCGTCTAGGGGGGGCCTAGTAACAACCTTTGCAGGTTGATAACATAAGGTCACCCTAAGTTAAGAGGGTTCTAGAAGAGGTCCCCAGAGTCATGGATCAAATTCAAAGTTTTATCACGAAGAAGTGCTGGCCTTCTCATGACAACCCTTTTGAATTGATCTATTCTGGGCGGAATCGTCATCAAAGACCCCACAGGATGAAAACCCCGGTGGCCGAGACAGGACGACCCCTTACTTAAGCTTATATTTTTTCTCAAGCCTGGGTTTTGGCTTCACACCTTTGAAAATCCCAATCAATATGATATGACAGGCATAATACTATATTAAATAATAAAGTGAATAAATAAATAAATAAACATAAATAAAGGAAAGCAAATACACATAGAAACAAACACAACCCTAAAACCCAAGGTTAGGATGGACTCTCTTTAGGGAAAGTATAAGAACTCCCCAGCAGAGTCGCCAGCTGTCGTGGCTGGAAAAATGACAGAGTCGCCACCATCCTTTACTCGTTCCTAAGGAACAGGGAAATAATGATAAAACCTAATAGTTAAGAATAAGAGACTAGGTTCGGGAGTCAGTTAAGTAAGGGGAAGGTGTTAGGCACCCATTACCTCCATTGTACTCAATGGGATCCTCCTCTAATTCTAGGGTTTGTGTGTGCTTAGAATGTTTGCTTGATTATCGATTAATTATCAATTATTTACCGGTTAATTATTTATTATATTCACCAAAGCATTTCATTAGAATTAATGGGGAGACCCAAAAAAGTTTTTTTTTATAACTGTACTCGCTAGAGTTTACAACTCTATGCCTACGTACCTTCGCATTAGTCGAAGGATCAGAGTACCATAGTTCTTCTTAAAAAATGTTGGTAGATTTGTTGTTTTTATCCCTTGAAAACTCTCACACATCGGGGGCGGAGAAATGATTGATTTTTAAAATGCCTCAATACCTCAGGGTAGAGGACTTATAGTTTGAAGTGTGTTGAGATCAATTTTGTCCAAATTATTAAATTCAAAAATATAACATTTAGTTTATTTAAGAAAATAAATAATAATGTATCCCTTAGATAATACATTCCGTACCCCATTTTTTATCTATTTAAAACCCTTAGAATTTGTCATAGAATTTTATCCTATATTATCCCATGATTTATCCCTAATTTTATCCCTTACAAATCCTAGATTTTTATCCCATGTTTTATCCCATATTTTTATCCCTTATTTTATTCCTTGAAAATCCTAGACTTTATCCCTTATTTTTATCCCTTAAAATCCTAGACTAATCCCATGTTTTATCCCTTATTTTTATCCCTTATTTTTATCCCTTAATTTTTATCCCTTAATTTTTATCCCGCGAAATTGTTAAAACCCTTAGAATTTGTCATAGAATTTTATCCCATATTATCCCATGATTTATCCCTAATTTTATCCCTTACAAATCCTAGACTTTTATCCCATGTTTTATCCCATATATTTATCTCATGTCCTTGTCCCATTTGATTTGAAAATATAATTTAATTTAATTAAGAAAGTTAAATAAAATGTAATAACATATATCCCTTATCCCAATTTTATCCCTAATTTATATCCCTTAAAATTCTAGAATTTATCCTTAAATTTTATCCCATAATTACCCCTGAATTACTCCATGGTTGTTTCATGAATTAATTTTAATTTCTTAATTAATTATCCTTTAATTAATTATATATTATTTATTATTTAAATGATTAGATAACAAATAAATACTAAATTATTAATTAAAACCCTAATTATTAATTTCATTGAATTAATTTAATTCGAAATAGAATATAATTTTTAAGTTGAAATAGTTAAATGGTTTAATTTTATTGGAAATAGTTTATGCCTTTTTCTTTGTGAAAGATTTTTTTTTGTATGTATAATGATAATAAAACTATTACTAAAACAAAATAAACCAATTGAGAACTAAGTAAAAATTTAAAAATAAATAAATTAATAGATCAAGACACCAAGAAAAGACATAATGAATCCGCAACACCCAAAAAATAAATCGAATAAATAAGGAATAATGGAGTAAAAAGAAACCAACCTACGGGGAGGAGATTGTCCACGGTGAAAATTTAAAATTCTCCCTTTTTATTTCTCCTTGCTCTTCACGTTTTCGATCCTGACCTTCTTGTAATCACTCTTCTTTACTGGCCCTTTTTTGAAAAGATGGTGAAGATGATGGAGGCTTTAGGATTCGGTGTTGTTATTCTTCCGTGTGAAGAACAACTACTTTTTAGGCCGAATACGTGTGAGTGAATTTTTTTACTGTGTACCTCCCTGTGTATCTCCCTCTTCTTCCCCGGTGTTATTAGAATTTGGTCTTATTTATAGCAACAACAAAAATCAATACCTTTAATTAGGAATTAAGAAGAATAATTATAAAGATCAAGAGAAATAGAAAAACAATAATGTGAATGATTTATTTTTAAAATAAAAGATTTTAAAGATTCTTTCCTTAAGAGATAATAATAACTTCTTTTAATTTTTTTTTATATTTAGAATTAAAGGTGAAATAACTAAAACAATTAATGTGAGTAATTTTAACTAAAAATGAAACATTTTATTTTATTTATTATTTTTTGGATAAAAAGTGAATAAAAATGATTTTTTTTAAATGACTAACTAATAAATATGAAAGTTAAAAAATGAATGCACTTTTTTTTTTGTTTTATAATTTAATATTGATGATAATATAATAAATCTAAAAATTTAATAATAACAAAAATAATAAAATTTTAATAATAGTGAATAATTACAACTTTTAAAAGGTGAGAAAATAAAAAATGATCATGTTAGAAATAAAGAAATACACTAAAAATGGAAAAGGTGGAATTTGATTTAAAGTGATGTTATTATTGTTGATTTGCTTCCATTTAAATTTGATTGAGATTGATTATATATTTTAGACTTTTGAAATCCGAATTATGATATTGAGATATTGTTTTTAGAAAGAAGCATGAACTGATTTTGTTTGGAATGAAATCAAGAGATGAATGTATGAGGATCTCTCATTTTTTGATTTTTGTAGATTTTGTTGTTTCATGGAGTTATTGACATATTGTTACACTCGCAGGAAAGAAAAAACCTCATTTGGTCAATTTGATTCTGTTTTAATTTTTCACTTAAATAATAACATGTCATAATTGATATTAAGGTGATAGTAGTACATCAATAATAATAAATAAAATCAATACTAAAAACAAAGAGATTAATGATATTCACTCACAAAATCACTCATTTAATTAAAACTAGGCAAAAGAAATTAGATAAAAAATATTTTATAGACTTTTATTTATTAAGAAATAAAAATTGATAATAATAAAAATAATGTATTAGTAATAACAAGAAAAATATTTTAATGATATTTTTTATTTTATCTTGTTTTTGTGTGTGTGTATAGAAGACTTCTATTTATATTTAAGAATTAGGTTTTCAAACTAATCAATAAAATATATTTAATTTGATTTAGTGATCATATTTAACTATTCCTCATTGATTGTTTTTCCTAAAAGTTTTAACTTATTCTCTAAGATTCAATAAAATAGAAATGATTTTTTTGTTGTAATTCATTTTATTATTAACACAAATATTTATCTATATATAAAAATGATGGTATTAATAGTTGTATGTAATTTTTTGTGATGACATCTTAGTATTAAAATAAAAATTTATAAAACAAATATTATTTTATAATGTTTTAATGGAAAATCATTTTAAAATTAAGCACAAAACCATTTTAATTATAATTTAGCTGGACATATTTTAATTTTAAAATTTACTTCTAAAAAAAATCACAATCATATCAAAGGTGACTCTAAATAATTTTTCATAATTTAATGTAAGTTTCCATGTAATTTTTTTATAATGATATTCTAAGTAAGGTTATTTTTTATGGATTGTTTTAATTTATAAAGAAATAATAATTGATCATTTTGGTAAATAATAAAAACTTTATGGTAATAATAATTACAAGAAAATATTTTTTTTAATTTTATCTTGGTTAAAATAAAAAATGCAAAATTTTGATTTTTCTAGATTAAAAATATATTAAATTAAAATAAAAAATAATTTTTTTGATTGTTTAGATTAAAAATATATTATATTCGAAAATTAAAATAAAAAAAGCAAATTTTATTTAAATATATTTAAAATTAAATAAAATTTTAAAAATACAAATTTGATTGTAATTGAAGTTAAAACATAAAAAAAGGAGGAAAATTCTAAAAGTGTGGATAGTGAGATTCGAACTTAAGACCTCTCCCCTGTAACTCTTTACATATGCTCTTCTACCAATTATACCATTTCATTTATTCAAAACAAAGTGGCGCTAGAAAACATGTGAATGGTGGGCAAAATTTAGGGTACGACACAAGCCATGTGCAAGTCACTCATACTTTGTCCAAAGGGATGAAATTGGATTTTTTGGAAAGGTTAGATCAAGAGGAATAACTTTATGTTGAACACTTTTTCATTTGAAGTCTGGATCATGATGAATTTTGAGGTGGAAGTTAGGAAAATCAAACAAGTCAAAATTTTTTCTATATGTTCACTTATTCCACCTTGGCTAACTTTTTATATAATCTTTAAATGAGAAACGTTCCTTCATAAAAGTTGTAGCTTTCTCAAAGTCCTTCAAAATGGTCACAAATTGGACCTCATTTGGATTTATAATGAAGGAGTTATGCATTTTTGAAGTTGAGGAAAATCATTTGTTCAATGGCATTGGTCCAAAATGACCTATAATGTCTCCTCATATCACATGCATTTAAAATTTGAATTTTCTCTTCCTCCAAAAATCAAAGTTTAAGTAGACATCTTGAATTTAATTGTGAAACTTGAATAACTCTCATCTTTTAAAAATTGAGCAAGTTATGGCCTTGGGAAGTTGACCTCCCAATTAGGATTTAGACAAAATGACCTATAATCTTTCACCATAAAAAATGACTTTCCAAGAAAAACTAGATCTTGACCTCAACATGAAAGTTGTTGGAATGTCAGTTAGAGTAACTTTTATCTTGGAATCATTTTAATATGACAAAAATTGTAGGAGATAGGGTCTAGGGAACCCCAGTTTTGATCAAATGAATTCCTCTGGTCAACCACCATGAACCAACTTGCTAGCTTGATATTCTCTTGACTTTTGGGACTCATGGAGGATCATATATGCATAAGATGATGAAATTTTAAGTATACCCTGAAATATTTGATCAATTGGTGAAGAAGCTTGTTGAAGAAGTTACACAAGATGCCCAGATGAATTAGGGTTTCCAAGGCAAACCAACTCCAAACTGTTGATGAATTCTTGATCAAAATAACATGTAAAGACCATGGGGACTCATATATGATGCTTAGAGCCATAGTAAACCAATTCTTGATTGAACTCCTTGCAATGAGGGTCTTAGACCCTAGATCTGAGCTTGATAGATCAAAAGTGAGCATGTGCACTACCTACACAAGAGTTAGATTGTACAAAGACATATTTTTGGTATTTTGGTTAGTAAAAATAAAGATAAATGAAGTATGATACAATCAAATGGTGCTTGGTGATCTCTCCCAATGCAAACCCAATGAATGAGGGGTAAGGAGGATGCCAAGATGTGATCCTTATGCTAATGCATATGATGAGATAACATGAGGGATCTTAGGGTCAAAATTAGGCTCTTACAGCTGCCCCTATTTAAGGACGTTCTAGCCGAGGAGATGAAGGTTTAAATCTTCACATCGACTTAGTAGGATGGGCTTAAATAACAACATATAGAAACAAATTTTGGTCCCTAAGAGACCTCATGATGCATATGATATGAAATGTTGAAATAATCTTTGTGGGGAAATGTTGCCACAAAGGAAAAGAATCTACAGAGACCGAAAGTCCACAGGAGTGTAATGCATTCCATAAGGAAAACTCACTGGGGAGACAGATACTCTGGGGAAAAAGGGTTGTGGATAGGCCAGGCTCTGACTTAAAACAATTGCGGTACTCGAGGGATTCCATGAAAATAAATCAATGGAATGACTCAGCCGGGGAACCAGAGGAACATTTGTGAGTAGATCAAAATAAAGCGGAAATACTCGAACCAAACAGGAAACAACGATTTCACTAAGGAAATGCGCACTCAAACCCAATTGGGGAAGAAAAGATCTTCAACATAGGAGGAGCAAAAATATATTATCCATTACCGGTTACTGGGTAAGGGAATAACAAGGTCTAACAGGGAGGACATCCGTTACCGGTTAGGGTAAACATATCAAGGATGACTCACTGAAGGCAACCAGGAGGTGTATTTGTTACCAGTTACTAGATAAGAATAAACTGTTGGGAAAATCCACAAAATAGGATTTACAACTACCGGTTACTGGGCAGAAAACCAAAGAGAGAGAATATCTATCACTGGTTAAAGTGAACATATCAAGGATAGACTCAGAGGAAAGAAAATTTGTCATCGATTAGGATGAACATATCAAGGATAGACTTGCCTGAGGAATTTAGGAAAGGTATCCGTCATCGGTTAGGATGAACATATCAAGGATAAACTGCCTGAAAAAGTGGGAATTACATCTATCGAATGATGGATAGAACACCGAAAAGAGAATATCCGTCATCGGTTAGGATGAACATATCAAGGATAGACTCAGAGGGGAGAAATTGGAATTACATCTATCAGTTACTGGATAGAATACCAACAAGAGAATATTCGTCACCGGTTAGGATGAACATATCAAGGATAAACTCTGCAAAGGGGAAAAAGAAGGATTTATAACTACCGGTTACTGGGCAGAAGACTGCAAAGAGAAGGAAATCCGTCACCGGTTAGGATGAACATATCAAGGATTAACTCTCTGGGGAACAAAATAAGGATTATAACTACCGGTTATAGGGTAGAATACCAAAAGGAGAGAATATCCGTCATCGGTTAGGATGAACATATCAAGGATAGACTCAAACAAGGGAAGAGAATATCCGTCATCGGTTAGGATGAACATATCAAGGATATACTTCCTAGGAGACGTGGAAACGAATCCGCTGGGGAAACAAGGTTACCTTTGCCAGGTATTGGGTAAAAGTGACAAACATGAGAAGAATATTACCAATTACTGGGTAATAGGCTCTCAGGGGACCAAAAGCATCTATCTAGGTAAGATCTAGAAAGAAAAGGTCAATCAAAGGACTCAACCCAATGAGGATATAACTCAAGGGGAGTGGTTCCATACAGATAATCAACTGGGGAGGAAGCTAAAATAATGGCCATCCACGATGAAATAACTCAGTGGGGGAAAGAGAAAGGTTAAAGTCTTTCTGCTTAATGGACTGACACTCTATAATTGAAAAAGGATAGACAAACCAAATTTGCATGGGGAAAAAGTATATCACCATAGCAGAGGATCAAAACGAACAATGAATCACAAAGTGCAACAATGCAATAATGGAATTATATGAATGTATATGGATATGTATATGTATATATGATGATTATGCTGACAAAATGATCACAAAGGATACAAATGTCACTGATTTGAATCATCGATACAACCCTTAGCCAATCCTCACAGGAGGGAAACAACTGCTGGAGAGAAACGAACAAACGTCTCAAAAGATTAATCCTGGTTGGGTAAAGCACAAGGAAAGGATATGCTGAGGAAATTTCTACAAATTCTGCGGGGAATTTTAGGTCAACACCATATCAAATGGGAGATAACTCTACAAGGGATTAACACAATAGCTGCTCAAAATCAGGAATAACTCTAACGATTTGCAGAGAAATGAAATCTGCCGAAGCCATGCAAACTGCCAAAACAACACGCCTACAACTCAAGGGAGGCCAACAAACTCGGCTGGGGAAACGCTGCCGGGGGTGAAATAAGGATTACGCCCACTGCTTGGGGAGAACCAATACTGCTCCGCATTTATGGCTTACCGCTCTTCAAATCGTTGTTGATATTCTTTTAAATGATATCGATTGCTTAAAATAACTGCTTTTATATATTTAAGAAAACATGATTTTGATTTTAAAAATTTAATTTCAAAAACGATCATAATAAAATTTAAATCTATTTGGCTGAGTTAAACAAAAGTAGAAACAATTAGATAAAAAGCTCAACTTTATTTAATGGGATGGTAGTCCGTAAATGACAAGGCTCCATAGATCTTTATAAAAATGGTAATTTACATGGAAAAGGGCTACATTGAATACAATAATCACCAATCCTTCTACCAACTTTCGATATCCATTGTGCTCTTGGCGACGACTGGAGATGATGAATCAGAATTGACCGATTTGCTCAAGAAAGTCTTCAAAACTGAATATCAACAGGATGCAGTTACTTGCCATAATCCCTAATTTTTGCATAAATTTCCCCAAGGCGGGGTACTCAATTTATTGGGATAATTCTTTCTGTTTTATGTCTCTAATTTTTTCCGGATCGCCCTTTCAGGTTTCAATCCACCGAGACGCTCATTTTTTCCTAAGCCGCCCTTTCAGGTTTTCAACATAGCGAGCTGTTCTTTTTTCTTTTTTTAGGCGAAGTATTTCTTGACTGCATCTGTGTTCACATGACGAGTGAACTCTTCACCATCCATAGTTGTAAGAATCAAAGCACCTCCTGAAAAGGCTCTCTTAACAACATACGGGCCTTCATAATTAGGAGTCCATTTTCCCCTAGAATTTGGCTTGAAAGATAGAATCTTCTTGAGCACAAGGTCACCTTCTCTAAACACACGAGGTATGACCTTCTTATCAAAAGCTTTCTTCATCCTTTGCTGATATAACTGACCATGACACATGGCTGTCAACCTTTTCTCTTATATCAAATTTAGCAGGTCAAATCTGGTCTAACACCATTCAACCTCAGTCAACTTGGCTTCCATCAAGACACGCAATGGTGGGATCTCAACCTCTACTGGGAGCACAACTTCCATTCTATAAACAAGTGAGAAAGGGGTTTCCCCTGTTGAAGTGCGGATGGAAGTACGATACCCATGCAAAGCAAATAGGAGCATCTCATGCCAATCCTTGTACGTCACAACCATCTTCTGGATAATCTTCTTGATGTTCTTGTTTGCAGCTTCAATAGCCCCATTTATCTTAGGTCTGTAGGGAGAAGAATTATGATGTGCAGTCTTGAAGTCTTTGCAAAGAGCTTCCGCCATATTATTGTTCAAGTTCGATCCATTATTAGTAATGATCTTACTTGGCACACCATACCGACATATAATCTGATTCTTGATAAACCTTATAATAACTTGCTTGGTTACATTTGCATACGATGCCGCTTCAACCCACTTTGTGAAGTAGTCAATAGCCACCAAAACGAAACGAAGTCCATTCGAAGCTTTAGGCTCAATCATACCAATCATACCAATTCCCCACATGGAGAAGGGCCATGGGGAGGAAATGACGTTCAACAATGTCGGAGGAACGTGAATCTTATCTGCAAAAATTTGACACTTGTGGCATTTCTTCACAAGCTTGCAACAACCAGATTCCATTGTCAGCCAATAGTAACATGCTCGTAACATCTTCTTTGCCATATCATGTCCATTGGAATGAGTACCAAAGGAACCTTCATGGACTTCATTCATCAATAGGTCTGCTTCGTGTCTATCTATGCATTTGAGCATAACCATATCGAAGTTTCTCTGGTACAACACATCACTATTCAGGTAGAAGTTGCCGGCTAATCTCCTCCAAGTCTTACTATCTTTCAAAGATTCCCCATTCGGGTAAATCTGACTTTGGAGGAAACACTTGATATCAAAATACCACGGCTTTTCATCTTTGGCTTCTTCAATAGCAAACACATGATCTGGCCTATCAAGACATATCACAGTCAAATTAGGAACTTCATTCTAATACTTCACCATAATCATTGAAGCCAACGTTGCATGAGCATCTGCCATCCGGTTTTCATCTCGAGGGATATGATGAAACTCAACCTTTGTAAAGAAAGTTGAAATCCTCCTTTCATAATCTCTATATGTTATCAAACCGGGTTGATTTGTTTCCCATTCCCCATTGATTTGATTCACAACCAAAGCTGAATCTCCATAGACGTCCAAATACTTGATATTGAGATCAATGGCCTCTCCAAGCCCCATAATGCAAGCTTCATACTCAGCCATATTGTTTGTACACTTGAAGGTCAATCTAGCTGTAAATGGAAAATGCATGCCTTGAGGAGTAATAATTATTGCCCAAATGACATTACCATATTGATTAATAACTCCATCAAATACCATGCCCCAATGGGAACTAGGTTCCGACCCTTCTTCAAGCAATGGTTCATCATAATCTTTCATTTTCAAGTATAAAATCTCTTCATCAGGAAAATCATATTGCACTAACTGATAATCTTCAATTGGTTGGTGGGCCAAATGGTCAGCCAAGACACTACCTTTGATTGCTTTCTGAGACCGGTATTTGACATCATACTCGGATAATAACATCTGCCAACGGGAAATCCTCCCCATTAGAGCATGCTTCTCAAAAATATACTTGATTGGATACATTTTGGATATCAACCAAGAGGTATGATTCAACATATATTGACGCAGACGCTTAGCAGCCTAAGCTAATGCGCAACAAGTCTTCTCAAGCATAGAACACCGAGTCTCCCAATCGGTGAACTTCTTACTGAGGTAGTAAATAACATATTCTTTCTTTCCAGTCTCATCTTGCTGACCAAGAACACAACCCATACTTTCATCAAGCACAGTCAAATACATGATCAACGGTCTTCCTTCAACATGTGGAGACAGAATCAGAGGCTCAAGCAGATACTCTTTGACACTATCAAAAGCTTTCTGGAAGTCTTCGGTCCAATCACAAGACTGATCTTTCCGAAGAAGCTTGAATATAGGCGCACATGTGGCAGTCACGTGTGAAATGAATCTTGAGATATAATTCAAGCGGCCGAGAAAATCTCTGACTTGCTTCTCAGTTTTGGGCGCATGCATCTCTTGTATTGCTTTGACCTTGGTGGGATCAACTTCAATACCCTTCTCACTAACAATAAAGTCCAACAACTTACCAGAACAAACACCAAAAGTACACTTATTAGGATTCAAGCAGAGTTGGTATTTCCTCAAACACTGGAATAACTTCAACAAATGCTCAACATGTCCCTCTTCATTAATGGATTTGGCCATCATATCATCAACATAGACTTCAATCTCTTTATGTATCATATCATGAAAAAGAGTAGTCATTACCCTCTGGTAAGTTGCGCCAACATTCTTTAGACCGAAAGGCATCACCTCTATAACAGAATGTTCCCCAGGGTGTAATGAATGCGGTCTTCTCCATATCCTTGGGTGCCATCTTAATCTGATTATATCCAGAAAATCCATCCATAAACGAAAAGACTTTGAATTTAGCTGTATTGTCTACCAACATGTCAATGTGTAGCAGACGAAAATCATCTTTCGGACTGGCTTTATTCAAATCTCTATAATCAACACACATGAGGACTTTTCCATCTTTCTTCGGAACATGCACAATATTGGCCACGCATTGTGGATACTCAATAATAACAAGGAAACCAACGTCAATCTGCTTATGCACTTCTTCTTTGATCTTTACTTCTATATCAGGATGAGTCCTCCTCAATTTCTTCTTGACTGGCGGGCATTCTGGCTTCAACGACAATCTATGCTCCACAATCTCAGAATCCAACCCAGGCATGTCTTGATAGGACCAGGCAAACACATCTAAATACTCTCGGAGAAAATCAATCAACC
Source organism: Lathyrus oleraceus (assembly GCF_024323335.1). Lineage (NCBI taxonomy): Eukaryota > Viridiplantae > Streptophyta > Magnoliopsida > Fabales > Fabaceae > Lathyrus > Lathyrus oleraceus. The sequence goes on from NC_066582.1 coordinate 365,676,943, forward strand.
CCTTCTTTACTTCTGGACACAGTCGAGACCCAACCTTGACTTCCTTCACATCATCCTCAGAACCCAAGTTGAATAACTCAATCTGCTCTTCAAACGGCTGAATGGCTTTTTCCTCGTGCTCAAGTAGACGAGACAATTCATCATATACTTCTTCATGACTTCCTTTCTCGGCTTCAAACACAGGGAATTCAAAATTTGGCGAAGGAGTAGGATCATTGTATTCAATGGGTTTAGAAACTAACTTGCATAATGATTTGATATTTTGATTTTAGAGAAGTGATTTGGTGACCAAATATTATGCAGATGGACAATTATATTTATTTATTCATGTTTTTTGTGATTACCATTTTCCAGAAAAAAGCAAAGAGTAAAAATAAAACATCATAGATGTGGATGAATAGAAATTAATTTTATTAATGGTCAAATTTGAAAATGCCAACAATGTTCACTTCTCCCTTAGGATAGGAGAAGAATTTTCAAAATTAATAAAATTAATTACTTAGAACGATGCATAATAAAAGAAACATCAACAACATTCCAATTGTTGAAAGCTTTTCCATGCATCAAAAAATTGGTGCAGTCTTCATCTTCATCACCCTCGATCACGACAACTAAGTGTTGTTCGTTACCATGAATGAACCCTACGCTACGGAAACCGGGTTGCACATCTTCAGCTCTAAACTCAGATGAACCTCATTGGAATCCTAAACCGGCTCTACTCTTGTTCTCGGTTACCTCTACCAACCGGCCCCACTGATCAGAAATACCGTCTTCAACAATCTTCTGAGCATCTTTGAAGGAGGACATAGGTGCCCCAACTCTCTTTTCCTTAGTAATAGATAGAGCTTGGAACAGAGTTCCAACCTCATCCTCAACTTCTACATAAGAGAAAATGGTAGGTGGCTTACCAACAAAGCCTTCTCCCCACCGATGATAACAAGCTTTCCATTCTTGACAAACTTCAACTTCTGATGTAACGTTGACGTAACAGCTCCCGCCTCATGTATCCATGACCTTACCAATAAGCAGCTATAGGCCGGGTGGATATGCATTACTTGGAAAGTAATTTGGAAATCACTCAGACCTATCTTCACAGGAAGGTCCACCTCACCAATCACAGTTTTGCAAGAACCGTCAAGTGCTTTGACGATCACACCACTATACCTCATCGGAGCTCCTTGATACGACAATCTAGAAAGAGTTGATTTGGGAATAAAATTCAATGAAGAACCTGTATCAACCAATACGTTCGACACAGCATCCTTCTTACAGTTCATTGAAATGTGCAATGCTAGATTGTGATTTCTACATTCCTCAAGAAGTTCCTCATCACAAAACCTCAAGTTGTTACAGGAGGCGATGTTAGCCACAATATGATCAAACTGATCAACCGTTGTATCATGCTCTACATATGCTTGCTCAAACACCTTTTGCAATGCCTCTTTATATGCTTTAGAGTTCATAAGCAGAGACAACACTAAAATTTTGGAGGGAGTTTGGAGCAACTGCTCCACAACATTAAATTCACTTTTCTTAATCAACTGGAGTACCCCATCATCATCACTAGGCTTCAAACCGCTGGACACACCAGACTGACACTTTGGAGCGCTAATCGGATCAACTGCAGGCACTTCAACACTCTTACTGACAGACACGTCTTCTACATTCTTTGTGAGCACCGACCCAAAAACACGACCGCTACAGGTCACCTTTGTAACATCAACAATGCTTACAATAGAACTGGTCGTAGGAAATGGAACCTCTTGACCATTCTCTAACATAGTAGCATTATACTGGTACGGGACAACCTTATCGGATGCATATGGGACTGGACCCGCTAACCGTATTACCAACGGCGATACCGATCTGTTAATACTATTATTGCTGCCGCTGTCAAATTGAATTACCACTCTTTCTGGAGTCTTGAACATATGAACTATACAATTCACATCGTCACCCAAATGACAGGACTGAAGAATCTGGATCATACCTTCATCCATTAACCTCTGGATGTCTCTTTTCACAACCACACAACCTCAGGGGATAACACTGCAGATTGCATAACCATCATGGTCATGCTCACAATCACTCACCATACAGATATCCTTGTGCATTGTCACCAAGGACATTCTAATGAAACAAACATCATATACTTTGAACTCCCCAGGACAACCATCTACCATATTAACAGAAGGGTTACCATGAGCAGGTAGTGGGTTCGCTTTGACATTAGGAGCATGATCCTCAAAGGACACCATCCCACTTTTGACCAACTTCTGGACTTCATACTTCAGGGGCTAACAATTCTCAATATCATGGCCAGGAGCCCCTTGGTGAAAGCCACAGTGAAGTTCTGGCTTGTACCACCATGGAAGTGGTTCAGGAATCTATGGAGGATTTCTCGGTTGCAAAAGGTTCTTGAGAACCAATGATGGGTACAATTTAGCATAAGACATATGCATTGGGTCAAAAGAGACCTTCTTCCTCTCGAAGTTTTTTGTTGTTGATGATTGTTGGTATTGTTGTTGTTGTAGTTGTTTGTTTTTTGTTATGGTTGTTGTTGACGTTGTTGTTGAATTGGCATTGATTGATTGTTGGAAAATACTGGAATAACAGATGATACTTGATAATGATGTTGACTGGGTTGTGGACTTCTTCTAACATGAGGCCTCCTATGCCTCCCAAAGGATACTGCATTGGTCTCGCCTCCTTTCTTTCTGGCAAACCCACTGCCGTACTTCTTGCTTGACGAAACCTCCTCTTTAGACAACCGTCCCTCTCGGACACCTTCTTCTAGTCTCATCCCCATGTTTACCATTTCGATAAAATCACTAGGGGCACTGGCAATCATGCGCTCATAGTAAAATGAGGTCAGGGTCTTGAGAAAAATCTTGGTCATATCCTTTTCTTCCAAATGAGGGGTAATTTGAGCGGCAAGCTCTCTCCATCGTTGAGCATATTCCTTAAACGTCTCTTTGTCCTTTTGAGACAATGACCTAAACTGGTCCCTATCTGGCGCCATATCCACATTATACTTGTACTGCTTCACGAAAGCCTCACCCAAATCATTGAACATGCAGACACTCGTACTATCCAAACCCATGCACCACCTCAGATCGGCACCAGTCAGACTGTCTTGGAAATAATGAAATAGTAACTGATCATTATCAGTTTGCGTTAACATCTTTCTATTATACATGACAAGATGACTGAGTGGACAAGTATTCCCCTTATACTTTTCAAAGTCAGGGACTTTGAACTTCATCGGGATCTTAACCTTAGGAACCAAGAAAAGTTCCGCAACACTCTTACCAAAAAAGTCCTTTCCCCTCAAGGTCTTCAACTCCTTTCGCATCTCAAGGAATTGGTCTTTCATTTCATCCATCTTTTCATAAACATCTGGACCCTTAGACGGCTTAGAATGATAGATGGTGGCCTCAACACAAGGCAGAGTGTGAACAATCGGTGGTGGTACAGACATGACCGAGCTAGATGCCGGCATGGAAGCAAAAGTAGGCGCGAAACCTTCGGGCACAAAGTTAGGCGGCATTCCCCACGGGAATCCGGAAGGCATGGCAGGAGCGAAATGAGCGGCAGACACGGTTGAAGAAACAACCTCTGATATGATCATCCTTAGAGGAGGAGGAGTTGCAGGCGTTGGAGAAGATTGACTTTGAGCAGATAGGAATGACTCTATCATGGCAATCAGATGTGCGATCTCGTCGTTTAAGTCTCTGTTCTCTTGCTCTAGATGTTCCATGATTTGTGAATGATTGGCATGGGTATTGTATCGATGAACCAGCTTGGCTGAAGTACAGAAGAACAATTGATAAGACATCTAGCGAAAGAGAAACCTGTATGCAAATGATGCATGAAATGCAATGATTGATTTATTTTTATTTACAAGGAACATACTATTTTATTTGCAAGTCTATAATAATAACAATTGCAACAATTTTGTTTGACCATAAAATCTCTTTTACTTATATAATTGGAAGGATTACACTGAGTACAATTTCAGAAACCAAAATACAAAATACAAGAGAAAAGGAAACTAATCATCCTAGGGATCCCTAACAACAATGTCAGAAGATCTAGCTGTAGGCACATACTTCCTTTGGATGCTCGAATCTCGGACTCAAAAGAAGTCTTTATTTGAGCCTTCTCGAGGACAAGCTGATCAACAATCTTCTTCCAAGCACCGGAAGGCTGAGGCATACTAGAGGAAGACGGAACCTCTGGCTCTCTCTGTCTCTTCACTACTCGGTCTTCAAGAAGTTCAATAAGCGCATCTTTATCCTTAGACTCAAGCTGCAAATCCTCATGCTTTCTGCTTAAAGCATGTAACCACTCTTCCCATATGTCCTTATCTTGCTTCATCTTGGCGAGTGCGTCTTCCAACTCCTATACATCTTGGTTAGGGAGAGTTATTGGCTCAACCACAACCATAAACATAGGTCTCTCACAAGCATACGACATCTTCAACTCCAAAGCTCTCTTCTTCACCCAAGAAGTGTAAGCTTCCAAAGCTACATAGTTGCACGGACCAAGCTCGGATCTTCCTTTCATATGCACATTATGCCAAGCATGCACTATCTCCTGCTTCAAATGTTGGGGATCTTTACCCTCTTGATAGAAAAGACCTTTTAACTGAGTGTTATTAGGTTTGTCTCTCAAGGGGAACCCAAGTTGACAACGAGCCAAAGCAGGGTTGTAGTTGATTCCTCCTTGTGTACCAATGAGAGGTACGTTAGAGAATTCACCACAACCATCAATAATCTCCAAGCTACCCAATGAAGAATCATACCAAACTATATCATCATTAGTGAGAGACATAAGTCTCTGAGACCACCTTAGACATTGTTTGTTCTCCACCAAAGCAGGCGTCTGAGGCAAGTGCGAAATAAACCACTTGTACAGAAGACGAACACAAAATACAATAGTTCCACCACCTTTAGAATTCCTTAGATGTAACAAGAAATACATATCATCCAACAAAGTAGGCACAAGATTCCCAATCAAGAAGATTCTAATGGCGTTAACATCAACAAAACCGTCAATGTTAGGAAATCCAAACCATAGATGAGCAACACAAATATAGCTTCAAAAGCATCCACACTACCGGCTTGAGCAAAGGCAGTAGCTTCCTTGATGAGGAACTCAGAAGTCAATCCAAACAATCCTCCTTTCTTCACCCAATGAGCCTCTATCTCAGACTTCTTCAGATGTAGAGCTCCAGTTATAATCTGAGATCTGGGAATCTCCTCCAATCCACTAAATGGCACTTTGCTAGAAACAGGTGTTCCCAAGAGATGGGCATACTCCTCCAACATAGGCACAAGATGATAATCAGGAGAAGTGAAGCAACAGTAGAAAGGGTCATAGAACTGAACCAATACACTCAAGAGTCCTTCAACCACATCAACAGATAAAATAGACAAAAGCATCCCATGACGTTGCTTGAAGTCCAAGGGATCTAATACAAAAGATGACAATTTCCTTAACTCTTTCAAATCTGGACATTTGAAACTATACTTCTTAGTGTTCCTTCGTCCACAATCCATGGTCTGAAAATATTTACAAATAAGACCTCAGTTCCTTGAAATTATTTTTGGTATGATGAATGTTATGATGCGCATGAATGCATGAATGCAACAATCACAAATAAGGGATCACACACAAGGCAAAAAAACAAAGGTCAAGGGATGAATCAAGTCATTATGAAGATCAATCATCCATTTTGGTGGATTATGGTTTTCACCTTATCAACACTTAAGTTCCATTGATATTGACAAGATTTGATTGGATCAACCAAGAATTAAGGGTTTGTTGTGAGTCACGAGCATGGAGTCTGGGTAAGAACCATCCCAAAGGAGTGTACTAAGGATAAAACCTGTAGATCATGTTCTAAAAAGTTCCCAGAGTCTTAATTACATCTATCAGATATGAAAGGTTAGGATGACTGACTCATCAACCCATAAAATTCTCAAGAGAAACTCGTCCGAGTATAGTATCGCGTAACAACTGTTATCAAGTCTACACCTGAACAATCTCCGCACTACGTCCTAAATAGGCCAAGTTGGGTTGAATTTTCTACGGTTCTCAGCTTCTCGGACCCCAAATCAGAGAGAGTAATTCCTAACCACAAATGACTTGTGTGACATTCATAACTCCAAAAGGGTTTGCACTGAGTAGATGGGTATCAAGCCAACTTGTTAAGGACTACTCCACACAAGTCGAACATGACTATACCATCCTCCTATCTTAATTGCACTCAAGTTCGGGTTAAAACTTATCTCACTACTCAGACATCACCAAGCACAACAAGAAGATTATATCATACAAAAAAATATACAAGCATCAAATATACAATTATACACACACAAAAAAGTAGGCTAAACCCACAAGAGACTACTCCCCAGCAGGGTCGCCACTTTATTGTTTCCAAGGTAAAAGGGAAAAGTACGAACAAAACCCAAAAGATAAGAAGTTTTCAAATCAAAACTAATAAAATGCCAGAGATTACAGGTAAGGGGGTTGGTTACACAGAGGGAAGGTGTTAGCACCCAAAGTGTCCTAGGTACTCCTAGGGAGCCCTTTTTGTGTGCATATGTGTTTTTGTACAAAATGATGTTTGCAAAAAAAAATAGAGTGGAGGGATGAGAAAAGAATTTATTAATTATATTTTTGTGTTTAACAAGACCTTAGGACTTGTGCCTACATACCCACATAAGATGAGGGATCAAAACCTCGTAGTTCATGGTAACAATTTCAAAATGGGTGTATTACTTTTAACAAAAATTTAAGTTTAACAAAGGCACAAAAGGCCTAAAAAGGTTTGAATGAGTGTTAGTTCTTTTTGTCTTTTGAAATTTTAAGTCAAGTATAATTAGGTTCATTTACAAGTTTGATTAAGAAAGGAGTTTAAAAATGTAATGGAATAAGGTCAAAGTTTCTAATTTGCAATATGGTCTAAGTTAAAAAACACAAGCAAAGAAGATTTTAAAAGGAGGGAGAGATTTAAAATTAAAGAGGTGGGGAAGAGATGAAGAGACTAATCCTAAGAAAAAATTAAAAGTTAAAAGTTGAAAAGATCTGACCAATGGACTGCAATCCAATAGACAAGAATGTCATATAGAAACCCAAATTTCCCTTGGACTTTAGAATCAAGCAATATCAATACACAAATAGCAAGATGAAGAGCAAGGCATCAAATAAAGATATCCACATCCAAGCTTAGCAACTCCATGATCTTCTTCATAATCTCCCATGTATCAGATGAACTCAATGATAGGCACTAGGCACAGGTTCAAAGCAACAACTTCAATAAGATCATGTAGCAGATGAACTGAAATGGATCTTCAATACTTGCTTCAGATGAAGTTTCAATTCACAAGCACATGGTTTCATGAAAGTTGGCATTGGCTAAGTACTTTTGCATAGGGAGTGTTGCCTAATTCTAAGCCTAATGTCTCATATCCAATCTAACAGTCCACACAATTGTGTTTTAGGGTTTTTGTTGTTATTATGCACATTAAGGTCAAAAGACCACAAACACAAGTAAGTATATACAATCACAATATAATCACAAGATAAGGCTCAAATGAGCAAAGTGAAAATGGAATTAAGGTAAACAAGTTAAATGGTATGAATAATGGAAAATGAATAAAGACTTAAAAATTAAAGTGCATAAAAGTAAATGGCTTAAAATTAAATGTTATCTGTTAGTTGATTAGAAGTTAGTATTGTTTTTGTTTTTGTTTTGTTTAAGTCATTCTTTGGGGAACACTCGACCCACTATCACAAGCATGGATCCTTGAACCAAGACATCTTCCAAAGGAAGGAAAAAAGGCCAAGTTTCCATACAATACCATGAAAGAGGGGAGACTTACAATCTCACTTACTAGAATTCTATGCCTTTTGTGTCAAAAATTTAGCGATATGTTAAGCAATCGTAATTGGACTTATGTAGAAGTCATAACTATTTGAGGTCGGGAACTAGAAATTTTAGTGTTAATGCATGTTAGAGATATGGTATTATGAACCATACTCCTAAAACATACCACACTTAAAAGAATATGCAAAAGGGGTGGATCTAATCTCATCCACACTTATGTTGATTTTGCAATCAACTAGCCTTAGGATATAGAGACATCATAGGTCCATGAAATGAATGAGAAGATAATGAGACTGAGAAGAAGAGGGAGGTGAAATGAGACAAACACAAATTGGTCATGGGAGGACTTTTATCAAATTAAAATCATTCATTCATTTTGGGAGATGAAATGTACATTTCATCAATCCCCTAAATCCAATGATTTTAACTCAACAAAGTCAAATCAACCTTGACCAATGCCCAACAACACAAGTCAAACTCAACAAGTCAATATCAAAAGCTCAACACAATTTATTTTGCAATTAAAAAATTAAAATCAATTAAAAAATGCATTAAATTAAATCATGGTTGGTGAAAATCCTAAAACCTCATCAAAACATCAAATAAATGGCCATGAGATTTATCATAGGTCAAACAAGGTTAAAGGACCTTGGAGAAATTTTTTCATTAATTTTGGAAACTTAAAACTATTTTTAAACAATTAAAAATATTCATAAAAACAATTAAATCATGAAAAATATTAATAATGATCCAAAAAATAATTTTAATTCAGAAAATGAAAGAGGAATTTTTTTTTGGGTGAAACTCTCATACTTTTTGGATCAATATTAAAATTAATATGAATTAATGAAAATAAACCAAATAAAATGAAAATCAGAAAATAGCAAAAAACGTGGACCACTTGATCTTCCTCATTAATTGAAGTGGCATATCAAGTGGCTCCTAGTGCGCATTCCACAATAAACTTTAGTTAATGCGCAGTAGGAAAGGTAATCAAAACCAACACATGAGATTAGAACATTTAAAAGGATCCTATGGCTCAGATGAACGCCAACACACCACCGGAGCCAAAGCTCCGGTCTCCTTCTCCGGTGAGCCTCACTTGAATGGTTCACTCTCAACCATAACCAAAATAAAAAAGAAGGACATGAATTTAAAGTAAAAATGCTCAGGAGCTCGAATCTGTCCTCAATTTCTCCTAACTCCGAGTATATTGAAAGATACAGGGAGTTGAAATTTGAGGATCATGATCTGAGTTGCTTCGATTTGACCTCAAAGCAACTCAATCTTGTTGCCTACATTGGTAGGACTTTAGACAACCAAAGATAAAGAAGAATTGTGGAGAATTAAATGAGAATCGAAGAGATGAAGAATTTTGAAAATTACCTTTAATGCAGGTCTGTATGAACATGATCTTGCTTCTAATTGCTCTTGATCTTGCTCTAGACACTTAATGGAATGGAATTGAATCAACTAAAGGCACAAGACTCTTGGAGATTTGAATCTCAAAACAGTGGAGATTCAACCTCAGTTTCTAATGGAAATTCTCAAGGTTATCCTTTGAATGAGAGGGTTTGGAGCTAGGGATTCAAAGCTGATGCACAAGGTCCTTAATTATGAGCATGAAAGGCTCTTTTTATTGGCCAATTGATTGTTATTTGCACACTTGAAATTAAGTTCGAAAAACAGCAATGTACATTGCATGGATGCATGGGCGTGTGATAGGCCCATGTAATCATCTCTTCAGGTCCAAAAATGAGTATAAACGTTGTTGAAGTCACACTGGTAAGCCATGCAATTGTGTATGAGGAATGCAAGTTCAATTATGCCAAATGGTGATCCAAGTTCAATCCATGCGCAAGTCACTCATGCTTTGTCCAAATGGGATTAAATTGGACTTTTTGGAAAGGTTAGATCAAGAGGAACAACTTTCATGTTGAACACGTTTTTATTTGAAGCTTGGATCATGACGAATTGTGAGGTGGAAGTTGGGAAAATCAAGCATGTCAAAAAAAATTCTAAGTGTCAAGCCATATGTTCACTTATTCCACCTTAGATAACTTTTTATATGAGATTCAAATGGGAAACGTTCCTTCATTGAAGTTGTATCTCTCTCAAAGTCCTTAAAAATGGTAACAAATTGGACTTCATTTGGATTTATAATGAAGGAGTTATGCATTTTTGAAGTTGAGGAAAATCACTTGTTCAATGGCATTGGTCCAAAATGACCTATAATGTCTCCTCATATCACATGCATTTAAAATTTGAATTTTCTCTTCCTCAAAAAATCAAAGTTTAAGTAGACATCTTGAATTTAATTGTGAAACTTGAATAACTTTCATCTTTTAAAAATTGAGCAAGTCATGGCCTTGGGAAGTTGACCTCCCAATTAGGATTTAGACAAAATGACCAATAATCTTTCACCATAAAAAATGACTTTCCAAGAAAAACTAGATCTTGACCTCAACATGAAAGTTGTTGGAATGTCATTTAGAGTAACTTTGATCTTGGAATCATTTTAATATGACAAAAATTGTAGGAGATAGGGTCTAGGGAACCCCAATTTTGATAAGATGAATTCCTCTAGTCAACCACCATGAACCAACTCGCTAGCTTGATATTCTGTTGACTTTTGGGACTCATGGAGGATTATATATGCATAAGATGATGAAATTTGAAGTATTCCTTGAAATATTTGATCAATTGGTGAAGAAGCTTGTTGAAGAAGTTACACAAGATACCTAGATGAATTAGGGTTTCCAAGGCAAACCAACTCCAAACTCTTGACGAATTCTTGATCAAAATAACATGTAAAGACCATGGGGACTCATATATGATGCTTAGAGACATAGTAAACCAATTCTTGATTGAACTCCTTGCAATGAGGGTCTTAGACCCTAGATGTGAGCTTGATAGATCAAGAGTTAGATTGTACAAAGACATATTTTTGGTATTTTGGTTAGTAAAAATAAAGTTAAATGAAGTATGATACAATAAAATGGTGCTTGGTGATCTCTCCCAATGCAAACCCAATGAATGAGGGGTAAGGAGGATGCCAAGAGGTGATCCCCATGCTAATTCATATGATGAGATAACATGAGGGATCATAGGGTCAAATTGGGGTCTTACACGTAGGCCAGGCTACACCTTTAAAACTGCTGGGGACTCGATGGCTTCCATGAAAAATAAATCAATGGAAAGACTCAGCTGGAGAATAAAAGGAACATAAACAAAAGATGGCAATCTCACTGAGGAAATACGCATTCAGACTCAACTGGGGAAGAAATGATCTTCAGCACAGGAGTAACAGAAGTATATTATCCACTACCGGTTACTGGGTAAGGGGATAACAAAATTTGTCAAAGAGGACATCCGTTACTGGTTAGGGTAAACATATCAAGGACGACTCGCTGGGGGCAACAAACGGTGTATTCATTACCAATTACTGGGTAAGAATAACCCCCTGGGGAAAAGCCAAATAGGATATCCGTCACTGATTAAAGTGAATATATCAAGGATAGACTCAAAGGGGAAGAATACCTGTCATTGGTTAAGATGAACATATCAAGGAAAGACTCACCTGGGGATATTACGAAGGATATCCGTCACCGGTTAAGATGAACATATCAAGGATAAACTGCCTGAAAAAAGTAGGAATTATATTTATCGGATACTAGATAGAATACCGAAAAGAGAATACCCGTCACTGGTTAGGATGAACATATCAAGTATAAACTCCAAGGGGAAGCAGGATTTACAACTACTGCTTACTGGGCAGAAGACTGCAAAGAAGAGGAAATTCATCATCGATTAGGATGAACATCTCAAGGATCAACTCTCTGGGGCAAGAAATAGGGATTACAACTACCTTTTTACTAGGTAGAATACCAAAAATAGAATATCCGTCACCAGTTAGGATGAACATATCAAGGATAGAATCAAAGCGATGGGAAGAAAATATCCGTCATCGGTTAGGATGAACATATCAAGGATAGATTTCCGGGAAAACGCGAAAAAAAATCTGTTGGGGAGAAAAATGGTTACTTTTATTGGGCATTGGGCAAAAGTGAAATACTTGCAAATTGAGAAGAATATTACCAGTTACTGGGTAATAGACTCTAAGGGGACCAAAAGCATATATCTAGGTAATATCTAGAAAGAAACAGTCAATCAAAGACTCAACCCAATGAGGATATAACTCAAGGGAAATGGTTCCATCCAGATAATCAATTGGGGAGGAAGCTAAAATGATAATCATCCACGAGGAAACAAACTCAGTGGGGAATGAGAAATGTTAAATCCTTTATACTTAAGGGGCTGGCATTCTACAATTGAAAGAAGACAGACAAACCAAATCAGCGTGGGGAGGGCAAAGGATACCACCGTAGCAGAAGATCAGAGAAACAATGGATCACAAAGTACATGCAAATAATGAAATCTTTGAATGTATATGTATATGTATATGTATATATGATGATTATGCTGACAAAACAATCACAAAGGATACAAACATTACTGGTATGAATCATCGATACAATTCTCAATTAATTCTTACAGGAGGGAAGCATCTGCTGGAGAGAATCATCCACCTCAGAGGCTCAAACCTGGTTGGGGAGAAGGAAAAGGTTGCCGAAGATCTGCGCTATCAATTCTGCGGGGGATTTTAGGTCAACACCATATCAAATGGCAGACAACCTTACAAGGATCGGAAGTACTGCTTAAGAGTTGGGGCTAATCGAGGTTAGGGATAACTCTGATGGCGACTTGTAGGAAACAAAATTCTGCTGAATCTATGCCAACAGCTGCAATAACGTGCTTTCAACTCGAGGGAGGAAACCAATAAAACTCGACTAGAGATGTTGAAAAGATGTTGTAGAAGAAACATAAATCACGCCAACTGCTTGGGGAAAACCAACAATGCTTCGCATTTTAGGGCTCACCGTTCTCAGACCGCTGTGGATATTTCTTTAAATGAAATCGATTGCTCTTAAAGTATCTACTTTTGTTATTTAAGAAAACATGATTTTTATTTAAAACTTTAATTTCAAAATGATCATAATAAAATTTAATTCTATTTAGCTGAATAAATAAGAGTAGAAACAATTGGATAAAAAGCTCAACTTTATTTAATAGAATGGTAGTCTGTAAATGACAAGACTCCATAGATCTTTACAAAAGTTGAAAAAATGGTAATTTACATGGAAAAGGGCTACATTGAATACAATGATCACTATTCCTTCTACCACCTTCAATATCCACTGTGCTCTTAGCTTTGGCTGAAAACGAATCAGAACCAAACATTGTGCTCAAGAAAGTCTTCAAGACTAAAGATGAACCAGCTTGTAGTTACTTGCCATAATCCCTAATTTTTGCATAAATTTCCCCACGGTAGGGTACTCAATTTATCGGGATAATTTTTCTGTTTTATGTCTCTAACTTTTGCCTGGATCGCCCTTTCAAGTTTTCAATCAACCGAGACGCTCATTTTTGCCTAAGCTACCCTTTCGGGTTTTCAACTTAGCGAGTTGTTCTTTTATTTTTAGGTGAAGTATTTCTTGACTGCATCGACATTCGCAGGTCGAGTGAACTCTTCACCATCCAGAGTTGTAAGAATCAAAGTGCCGCCTGAAAAGGCTCTCTTAACAACATATGGGCCTTCATAATTAGGAGTCTATTTTCCCCTAGAATCTGGTTTGAAAGATAGAATTTTCTTGAGCACAAAGTCACCTTCTCTGAACACGCGAGGTCTGACCTTCTTGTCAAATGCTTTCTTCATTCTCTGCTGATATAACCGACCATGAGACATGATGATTAACCTCTTCTCTTCAATTAAATTTAGCTGACCATACCTGGTCTGACACCATTCATCTTCTGTCAACTTGGCTTCCATCAACACACACAATGATGGGATCTCAACCTCTACCAAGAGCACAACTTCCATACCATAGACAAGTGAGAAATGGGTTACCCCTGTTGAAGTGCGGATGGATGTACGATACCCATGTAAAGAAAACGGGAGCATCTCATGTCATTCTTTGTACGTCACAACCATCTTCTGAATTATCTTCTTAATATTCTTATTTGCAGCTTCAACAACCCCATTCATCTTAGGTCTGTAGGGAGAATAATTATTATGTGCAATCTTGAAGTCTTTGCAAAGAGCTTCCACTATATTATTATTATTCAATTTTGATCCATTATCAGTAATGATCTTACTTTGCACACCATATCAACATATAATCTGATTCTTGATAAACCTTACAACAACTTGCTTAGTCACATTCGCATATGATGCCGCTTCAACCCACTCTATGAAGTAATCAATAGCCACCAGAATGAAACGATTTTCGTTCGAAGCTTTGGGCTCAATCATGCCAATCATATCAATTCCCCACATGGAGAAGGGCCATGGAGAGGCAATGACATTTAACATTGTCGGAGGAACATGAATCTTATCTGCATATATTTGACACTTGTGGCATTTCTTCACAAACTTGCAACAGTAAGATTCCATCGTCAGCCAATAATAACCTGCTCTTAACATCTTCTTTGCCATAGCATGTCCATTGGAGTGAGTACCAAAGGAACCTTTATGGACTTCAGCCATCAATAAGGCTGCTTCGTGTCTATCCACGCATCTGAGCAGAACTGTATCGAAATTTCTCTTGTAAAGCACATCACCATTCAGGTAGAAGTTGCCATCTAATCTTCTCTAAGTCTTCTTATCTTTCCAGGATGCCCCGGGCGGGCAGATTTGACTTTAGAGAAAACACTGATATCAAAATACCATGGCTTTTCATCTTTGATCTCTTCAACATCAAACACATGAGCTGGCCTATCAAGACGCATCATAGTCAAATTAGGAACTTCATTCCAATACTTCACCATGATCATTGAAGCCAACGTTGCAAGAGCATTTGCCATCCGGTTTTAATCTCGAGGGATATGATGAAATTCAACCTTTATGAAGAAATTTGAAATCCTCCTCGCATAATCTCTATATGGTATCAAACCAGGTTGATTCGTCTCCTATTCACCTTTGATCTGATTCACGACCAAAGATGAATCTCCATAGACATCCAAATACTTAATTTTGAGATCAATGGCCTCTTCAAGCCCCATAATGCAAGCTTCATATTCAACCATATTATTTGTACACTTGAAAGTCAATCCAGCTGTAAATGGAAAATGCGTGCCTTGAGGAGTAATAATCACTGCCCCAATGCCTTCACCATACTGATTAACAGATCCATCAAATACCATGCCCCAACGGGAACCAGGTTCTGGCCCTTCTTCAAGAAATGGTTCATCGCAATCTTTCATCTTCAAGTACAAGATCTCTTCCTCAGGAAAGTCATACTGTACTGACTGGTAATCTTCAATCGGTTGGTGAGCCAAATGGTCAGCCAAAACACTACCTTTGATTGCTTTCTGAGATTGGTATTCAAGATCATACTCTGATAACAACATCTGCCAACGGGAAATCCTCCCAGTTAAAGCAGGCTTCTAAAAAATGTACTTAATTGGATCTATTTTAGATATCAACCAAGTGGTATGATTCAACATATATTGCTGCAGACGCTTAGCAACCCAAGCCAATGCGCAACAAGTCTTCTCAAGCATAGAATACCCAGTCTCACAGTCGGTGAATTTCTTAATGAGGTAGTAAATAACATATTCTTTCTTTCCAATTTTGTCTTGGTGACCAAGCACACAACCCATACTCTCATTAAGCACAGTCAAATACATGATCAATGGTCTTCCTTCAACAGGCGGAGACAAAATCAGAGGCTCAAGCAGATACTCTTTGATACTGTCGAAAGCTTTCTGGCAATCCTTGGTCCAATCACAAGACTGATCTTTCTGAAGAAGCTTGAATATAGGCGCACACGTGGAAGTCACGTGTGAAATGAATCTTGAGATATATTTCAAGCGACCGAGAAAACCTCTGACTTGCTTCTCAGATTTGGGTGCAGACATCTCTTGTATTGCTTTGACCTTGGCGGGATCAACTTCAATACCCTTCTTGCTGACAATAAAGCCCAACAACTTACCAGAACGAACACCAAAAGTACACTTAATGGGGTTCAAGCGGAGTTTATACTTCCTCAAACGCTGGAATAGCTTTCACAAGTGCTTAACATGTTCTTCTTCATCATTGGATTTAACAATCATATCATCAACATAGACTTCGATCTCTTTGTGCATCCTATTGTCGCATCCGCGAAAAACAACCGGCGGGCTAAAACAAAACAACACAGAGCCGCCACTGCGCGTTATTTATCCCAAAATAGGGAAAGGAAACGCTCAGAGAAACCTGGAAAAAGCATGGTCTCGCGACCAAAGAGAAAGGGTAAGGGAGTCGGTTACGCAAGGGGAAGGTATTAGCACCCCTCACGTCCGTCGTACTCGACGGGATCCACGTTCTAAGAAAAGAAAAGGTTGCTAAAACATCACACACACACAAGGAACGCAGGTGGGGTTAAGAGGAAGAGGGCTCGCTAGGACATCGCATCCTATGCCTACATATCTCGTCTGGAACGAGAATCAGAGCTACTGTAGTTCGGCTCACGCACGCCAAACAACACACGCACCCAAACAGGCAAACATGGAGCCTGAATGCCAATCACTGGGCTTACATCAGCATCCGAACCAAAACACACGCACACTGGAACCCAGATGCCACTTGATGGACTTACACCAGCTTCCAAGCACACAACAAATACAAACAAACACAATCAGGATACGGACAGCCAATCGCTGGGCTTACATCCATATCCTGACACACAAGCTTTAACAAGCAAACACACACAAAAAAGGAAAAAAAGGTGCCCGGAGAGACCTCGCACGGTCTCCTGCCTACATACCTCGTCTGGAACAAGGATCCGGGCGATGTAGTTCCCCCGAAAGGGAAAGAAACTCTAACCAGAGACAGAGGGAAGACACACTACCAGGGAGCTGTACTCGAGCCTAGTGTTATCATGCATCATTGCCCTATGTTCAGGTTTCTACCTACTTGCACAACGGCAAGCTAATCCTATCCAGGAAAACAAGCATGCAAGCATCAACCAATCCAAACAAACATGTCACACAAATATTCACAAAGCACACACTATAACCAATCAAGTGGGCTCAAACAATGGGTTTGACTGCCGAGGCAAGTCATCTGTACAAGGGTAGTATTCACTCTTAACCTTGCCATTGCGAGGCTAAGGTGAAGCAGATGAAAGGTGAGTGAAGATTAGACTTCACAGCTCTTATCCCTGACCAGGGAGAGCTTCAGACAAAGGAGCGTGGGTCCAGAATGGAGGGACCCTTCTACGCTCAAGACTCTGACTCGATTGTGCAACAGCACTAGATCTTGGGTTAATGTCCCAATGCATCAACACAGTGGTGTGAGCAGAGGGACGACTCAACAGAATAGTGGGGGATAGATTGCATATCCCTTTGATCCACCAATTGCCTCATAGAGGTCTTTACCTGCTTGGCACAAATGTAAACAAGCACAAACATCGCCTCTTAAGGAGGACTTCAGACAGTTGCCTGGCCAAGTAACAGGCCAGGTCTTCCAGACTACATGGAGACAAGAGAGTCTACCTCAACTGGTTTAAAAACCAAGCAGCAGCAAGCAAGTTCTTAAAGAACTGTAAGCGACTAAATGTACCTGAAATCAATCAAGTATCATCAGTACTCAGACAAACCAACAATAAACAGCAAATGGTTAATCAGTTAATCTGTACAAAGCAACACAAGTTAGTGCACATAAGTACAAACCATGAGCTCAAGCTCAAGCATTAAACCTACAACACAAATCCAATGTTAGTTCACAACATCAAACAAAACTCAATTTAATCAGCTTGCAATTTTTTCCTTAAGCCTTTTGCATTTCAACCTGAAAATCCACACCAAATGTGAGAAACTAGACCACTAGGCCAAGCCTAGGGTCCAAAGGGGATAAAAAAATCAAAACAGCAAGTGAAATTTATCCAAAATCACATTCAAACAAATTAAAAGCAATTGCAATTGGTCCCATGCTCATATCAATCACCATTATCATTTCATGCACAATTTAACATCAATCATGCAATTTGCAACTCCAAATGACCAAACAGAACTATCTCACTCAAAAGCATACCAAAACAATTCAATTAATTCCACAAAAATTCACACCTAAACAGGACACATTCAAGGTATAGCATGTCAATTTTCAGCTCAATTGGACAAAAGAAAGTAGGTCAATGAAAATCAAGAAGTCCAGACACAATTATACAAACCAATTCAAGGCATCCAAACAAGCATCATCTTCAATAATTCATAAAACAGTGACAACATATTAGAAATGAATGGGATCAAAACCATGATGTCCTACAATGTGTCTAGAATGCTCATGTCAAATTTCATCTTCATCCAATACCATATGAGAATTTCACAAGCAAAATGCCAACATGTGTCACACAAGGTTACCAAATGAGCACACAGAGAAGAAAATTATCAATCAATTAGAAAATGCAACCAATTATTCCAGCAAAAATCACATGTTATCTTGACATATCAATGATCATTCATGCAAAAAATTGGCTCAATCAAACATTCCTAAGCCAGGCAAATAAAATCAGAAAGTTGACCTAGCTTGGTGTGACACAAATTGTCACACCTTGATCCAAAAATTCATATCTAAACAACCAAGTATCCAAAATTCACAAACTCTACATGAAAATCACCATCAAAATGTCCAGAATAAGCACAAAATTTTTCATCCATTTCTTTAAAGGCATGAGTATTTCATGAAGGTTTTGGCAAAACATACACAAAATGCACACAAGTCAAAGATCAATAGGCAAAGTCAAAATTCTCCAAGCACAACTTGAGTTATCATACCTATAAAACACTAGAGAAAATTATGAATCTAACAAAAAAACTCCCACTAAATTTGGATAAAAAATGGATTTTATATGATTTTTGCAAGTTTATTGAAATATTGAAATAATTATTTAAAATGAAAATGGATTAAATGATTTTGATATGTGACGAGTGGCAGAGTTGTAAATATCACGTCCTAGGCCAAAACGGTGCGTTTGGCATTAATGCGGTGGCGTAACGCGAGTGGACGGATTTGGCGCTAAACAGCGTTTGAAATTGAAACGCGCTGAAGGAAGATCAAACACGGGAAAATCTCCAGAAAATCGCGTTCATCACCGTGTTCACGTGTTCTTCACTTCCAAAATTCGGTTTCGCTCAAATCTCAACCAAAATGCGCAAATCTTATATGGATAGAAAGGTCTAAGTACGTACAACACGAATATCACTATGAAATCATCCAGAAATTCATGTACAGCAAGAATCGAACGAAAGAAATTTTGACATGCAATCTTTAATCCTAGATTTCTCTCTCAATAATCAACCAAATCAAAAACTAAGCATAGCATGTTAACCTATGTTCAAAGACCTTCAAAACGCATATGATAATTTACACAATAGTGAGTTTCGAATTTTTGCACCTTGAGTGAAGCAGTGATGAAATCTTGTGTTTCCTCGTGCCAAAACCAAAAACAGACGCGTGCTAAGGTTCAGGAAGGTTAGTGGAGTGATCAACCAAGCTCAATGTTGCTTCAATTGGAAGAAATCTCGAAATGCCATTGTTGACCTTACTTTGCACAGTCACGAATCTTGATGGTATTGCCACGAGCTTGCCAAAACAGATGGAGATCAAGGCTTGTGAAGAACGAATCAAAAAGAATTATGCCATTTGATGAAGAATTGGTGGAGAATTCTTGAAAAAAAGCTTGATGAAATTTGAGAGAAAATGCACTTTTGGAGGGAAAGTTTGTTATGAATCTTGGAGAATGTGATTATCATTTGCATTTCTGTTACAATTAGAGCTTTATACCAATGCCTTAATCACTTCTTAATCTCAAATTAGCAAAAATGAATTGGATTAGCATAATGTGATTTTTAAGTGCAAGTCCAAAAATGCCCTTGCCAAATATTGCACCATGACAGCTCATGACAGCTCAAACAACTTCTATTTGGCATTTGTGATGTGTTGCAAAAAGCCTCATTTCAAAATTCCATGTATTTCTCAAATTGGACCATTTTGCCCTTGGATTTTAATTAGTGCACTTGAAAATTGACCTTTTGCATTGACCATTTTTGATGAATTTTGATTATGCACCATGAAAGTACATGTGAAATGGAGTTTGCTCATAAAAAGATCATCCATTTTGGACATTCCATGTGAAAGTTATGCCACTTTGATTATAGGCATTTTTGGAAAATGAATGGACCATAACTTGCCAACCATACATCAGAATTTCAAGTTCTTGGACTTTTTGGAAAGGTGAGACCAAGATCTACAACTTTCATGTTGAACAAATTTTCATTTGAAGCTTTCTTGGACATGTAATTTTGTGGTGAAAAACTTTCCATTTTTGGAAACTTCCATTACAAGTCACTTTCTATTTTTGGCAATTTTTTTGTCCTGACTTTATTTTCTTCATTCTTGAGCTTTGAAATGTCAAATAAAACTTGTTTCAACATGAATGAAGTGTATCCAACTCTCTCCCACCTCCAAATCCATAAAATCAAGCACAGTTGACTTTTTCAACTGATAGATGAATCTGGCAATGCACTGATCAATCTGAGCCCCAATCTTCTGATGAAAATGGCTCAAGGATGAAACCCTAGCCTCCATAAGCTCAATATATTCACATGATGATCCCCATATCCATTGTAGACCCCATCTCCTTGCCATGCCCTGATTGGCCCAATGCAACTGATTAGGGTTGACCAGTGGTCAAAACCCTAATCTCAAGGTAGCTGATCAACCTTCTTGAATCTTCTGGATGATACCAAGATGAAGACCAATCTCCTTGAGAACCACAAAACCCTAATTTGGACTTCCATCCTCAGATGATTGATGACCAGTCCAATGAAACCCTAGCTTGCACCATGACCTCTTCATCTCCTGATCAAGACTTAAGAGGATGACTTGCACAATGTAACCACATGATATGCAATATGCAATGACTAATGACCTAAAAATGCAATGAAAATATATTATGCTATTCCCAAGAGAGGAGGGCCAATTTTGAGGTGTTACAGCTGCCCCTATTCAATCCACTGTGAACCTGTCGATATGAATAGCCTCGGCTTTCAGATGATCAGGATGAAGAGTGATTGAATACCAAGAACAGACGAACAATTTGCACTCCGATGGGAAAATAATTAACAACGCCTGTCAGAATCGACGAAGAACACAATCTCGAAACAAAAATCCGTCTGGTACGGAGAAAGTCGGCCTAATCACCGAAACAGCAATGTCGATCTGGATACCAAAATAAATGGTAACGCAGGGATAACCATGGCCTGAACACCACATCCGCTGGGGATTATTATTCCTTTCTTTTTATGTTTTTCTTGAACCCCGAAATTTTTCTGACAATCTCCCCTTTTTTTTAATTTTCTTGAACCCCAAAAATTTTCCTTTTCACAAATGATCCCCGATCACTACATTTGAACCCCGTTCTCCTGTTTGCCAAAACAATGAACCCCATTCTCCAGTTTGAACCCCAGTCGCCTGACGATAACTCGCGATCGCCAATGTGAACCCCATCTCCAGAAAACACCTCGTGTCTCCTTTTCTCCATTTGAACCCCGCTCTCCAGAAAATGCCTCAACACTTCCCTTTCTCCGTTTGAACCCCGATCTCCAATTTCTTGTGATAATTCCGCTGGCAACGTCGGAAATAACACCAAACCACTCTGAGGGCGACATATCAGAGGGTACACCTTCACAAAGGAAGGTAACATGTGCATCTCTTCATCCGAAGACACCCATAACGACTTCCATTGGCATCCGCCAAAGTCTAAGGTGACACATGAACAGAAGATAATCCTGAGGACCTCATCCTGGATATAATCTTCAACTCCAATCTCCATTTGAACCCCGCTCTCCAGAAAATGTCTCCACATTTCCTTTTCTCCATTTGAACCCCGATCTCCAGAAAATGCCTCCACATTTCCTCTTCTCCATTTGAACCCCGATCTCCAGAAAATGCCTCCACATTTCCTCTTCTCCATTTGAACCCCGAAATCGCGCTGGTCGCGTAACGTCCTCTGATTTTATTTCCATCTCTGTTCGACGGAAAAATTTCCTCCAATATCGCACTACTGGGGATCATTGCTGATCTGACGTCGTAATGCTAAACTCCACAGAGCAACATCTTCACCAACCAGTGAACCCAAATCCCAAGCGGTAACCACGGCTCGAGTAACTGATACTTGCAATGCTGATGATTTTCCAACTAGTGAAATCACTCCTCAAACGGTAACCACGGCTCGAGTAGCATCTTCACCTCCGGCAAAACCACCTCTCAAACGGTAACCACGGCTCGAGTCTAGCCTATGCTTGCAATGATGCATGACTTTTTCTACGTAATGCTCCATAATCATGGAAATGCTACGCGATTTATTTTTTCTATGCAACATGCTATGCTTACTCTACATGATGAATGCATAAAAAGTATCCCCCTCAAGGGATTCTGCTGGGGAGCACGAGACACTCCGTTGAGAAACTCGTCAATACTCCGATCTCCACCCCGTTGGGGGAATAGCACTGATGCTGCTGGGAAAAGGTAATCCTTGTTGGGGAAGAACCTCCTTTGCATCCAATCCGCTAGGGAAACTGCTGGGGATAAGAACCACCAACACTCTGTGGGGATACAACAGTCTTCGACTTGCTGGGGATATCAATCCCGACTCTGCTTGGAGAACCCTCACAGATACCTGTCGACTTCACCGGGGAAATGCTCACAGATACCTGACGACTTCACTGGGGAAATGCTCACAGATACTCTGCTGGGAAACAGCAACCTCCAGGCCTGGCAACTGGGGAAGCATCGATCTGACACCTGCTGGGGATAACCATCCTGCCCCTGCTAGGGAAGCGAATGCCACTCCGCTAAGGACAACCCATGCAATCCATAGGTAGAATCGACTCATCTTGGGGATGCAGATACCAATCTGTTACGGAAACTCATCCAATCCACTGGTAGGATGAACACTGCTGGAGATATATTTCATTGAAACCCGCTCCACTCGGGGAATAGCAACCTTCATGCCCGGATGCTGAGGAAACACCGTTTTAAACCTGCCAGGGATAATCATCCTGACTCGACTGGGGAATCCACAGACCTTGGATCTGCCAGGGATTTGGTCCTCTAATTCTGCTTGGAGACCTAGCTGGGAAACTGAGAAAAGTTGGTACAGAACACCCGTCGACTCGTCGAACCCTGGTATCCACCTCCCAATCTCGCATCAGCTTTCCACTTTTGAGAATTCCCAAACTCGTCTGGACCTTTTCTGCTCCATCATCTTGTATTCCAAGGTCGCGCCGCGCTCGACGAAGAGCGTACTCCTGGGATTTATACATACTTTTCAATTTTCCGACTTTGAAGAGTCTTCTTGATTAATTCCAAAGGCCGTCGGACGTCCCTCGTCGTCCTCTCTCCGTTCTTCATTCGTCTCTGGTCAGACTCTGCGGGGAATTTCTACAGACTTTCCAATCTTCCGATTTTGAAGAGTCTTCTTGATTAAAATCAAGGATCGTCGTACGTCTCAACGTCTTCGTCATTCCTTCATATTCTTTCGTCCGTCCCTCGTCCCTGATTGGACTCCATAGGGATTTGCTTTTTGTCGACAAGCTTCCACATCACAACCTGCAAGTGAGTGAAAATAAACTAACAGCACCTGCAAAACAGATCGTTAGATAAAACCGTGCCCCAGGCGTGTCAAGATTTCAACACTTGGGTCACTCAATCCTTCCAAATAAGATTTCAAGCTTTCAATCTTATAAACATGCATTGGAAGGGACCCGTGTGTCTTAAAATGCAAGATTCTTTATCAAAAATATCTGGATGTTTTTGCAATCAAAACGGTAATGAAAAACAAAAACAAAATTATTTGACTGAATATGCATTTTATTGATTGAAAAAAAAGTGTGTGGCTCAAATTGAGCAATACAAAGGAAGCAATTCCTGAAAAGAGGTAATTGCGCACAAAAGGAAAAATCTATCCTAATGGCAATGTGAAACCCGTGATCTCATCGAGTTCCAACTCGGTTACACCCCATATGTCCTCGGACTCTCCATGCTTCTGCCTTCTGAACAAGACGATTCCGATCGATCCCTACCGGGTATTATCCATGATGCTTTAACCAAAGCGCAAACGATCATGCTAGACGCAGTTGTTCGTTTCAATCCCTCTTTTGCCTGGACCGCCCTTTCGGGTTTTCAGTCCACCGGGATACCCTTTTTTGCCCAAGTCGCCTTTTCAGGTTTTCGACTTGCCGGGTGTACATTTTTCATTTATATCCCTAATTTTTGCCCGAACCTTTTCTTTCTATTTTTTGGTTCGCCGGGATGCCCATTTTTGCCTGGACTATTTTATTCTTTTCGTCCAGCGGGTCTCTTTACACGAAGTATTTTTTAACTGCGTCCGCATTCACAGGGGATGGAAAATCCTCGCCATCCATGGTCGTTAACAACAAGGCTCCGCCAGAGAAAACCTTCTTGACCACGAATGGACCTTCATAATTCGTTGTCCATTTGCCCCTTCGATCATTTTGAGGAGGAAGGATCCTTTTCAGCACCATATCATCCACGTGATATACCCGAGGTCGCACCTTTCTGTCGAAAGCACGTTTCATCCGTTGCTGGTATAGCTGCCCATGACAGATGGCTGCCAGCCTCTTTTCTTTAATTAGGCTCAACTCTTCGTACCGGGTCCTTACCCATTCAGTCTCTTGCAATTTCACGTCCATCAGGACTCTCAAAGAGGGAATCTGAACCTCAACAGGTAATACAACCTCCATTCCATATACCAACGAGAAAGACTTTGCCCCAGTAGGCGCACCGAGGTACAATACCCAGGATACAAGCTTCCTACTCAATCACACCGCGGTGCATTCAAATGCTAGTTGGGTAGCAAAAAGGAACGTGGGATCCTTTTGGTGCAACCAAAATGGCACTAACTCCTTCACACTAACCCCATCAGACATCAGAATCCGTTCGGATTCAGGGTCAGGCCCCTCCTCCGGGATCGGTTACTCTCAATCTTTCGATTTGAGCACCTCGAGATGTCCTCATCAGGGAATTCAAACTTCATCGGTTGATAATCCTCAATGGGTTGCTGGGCGAGGTAATCAGACAATACACTCCCCTTGATCGCCTTCTGAGAGGTATACTGTATATCATATTCAGTCAAAATCATTTGCCACCTCACAACCCGTCCGGTCAATGCTGGCTTCTCAAAAATGTACTTGATTGGATCCATCTTGGAAATCAACAAAGTGGTATGAACCAGCATATACTGCCTTAGTCGGCGAGCAGCCCAGACCAAAGCACAACAAGTTTTCTCGAGCAGTGAATATCTTGTTTCACAGTCGGTAAACTTTTTGCTAAGGTAGTATATGGCATGCTCTTTTCGACCAGACTCGTCATGCTGCCCCAATACACACCCCATAGACCCCTCGAGGACTGTCATGTACAAAATTAACGGTCTTCCCTCCACAGGAGGCATCAGAATCGGAGGCTCCTGCAAATATTCTTTTATCTTTTCAAATGCCGCTTGGCAATCATTATTCCACCTGACCGTTTGATCTTTTTTCAACAACTTGAAAATCGGTTCACACGTGGCTGTTAGATGAGATATGAACCGTGAAATGTAGTTCAATCTACCTAAGAAACCACGAACCTCCTTCTCTGTTCTTGGTTCAGGCATTTCTCGTATTGCTTTTACTTTTGCAGGATCAACCTCGATTCCTTTCTCGCTTACAATGAACCCCAGCAATTTACCGGACCGCACTCCGAAAGTGCACTTGTTCAGATTCAACCTCAGTCTGAACTGTCTCAGCCGGTCGAACAACTTGGCCAGATCTACCAAATGCCCCTCTTCTGTCTGGGACTTTGCTATCATGTCATCAACATAGCATTCAATTTCATGATGAATCATATCATGAAACAAAGTCACCATGGCCCTCTGATAAGTAGCACCGGCGTTCTTGAGACCAAATGGCATCACCTTGTAACAAAAAGTGCCCCACGGTGTAATGAACGTTGTTTTCTCCATATCATCTGGCGACATTTTGATTTGATTATAGCCAGAAAAGCCATCCATGAAGGAAAACACCGAGAATTGAGCTGTATTGTCTACCAACACGTCAATGTGAGGTAGTGGAAAATCATCCTTCGGACTAGCTCTGTTCAGATCTCGGTAGTCCACACACATTCTCACTTTGCCATCTTTCTTCGGGACTGGCACAATGTTCGCAACCCATGGCGGATAATTAGTGACAGCAAGGAAACCAGCATCCCACTGCTTCTGCACTTCTTCTTTGATTTTCATCGCCATGTCAGGTCGAGTTCTGCGCAATTTCTGCTTCACTGGAGGACAATCTGCTCGCAACGGTAGCTTATGCACAACGATATCGGTATCCAACCCTGGCATATCTTGATAAGACCAGGCAAAGATGTCGACATACTCTTTCAACAATACTACCAATCTACTCTTTACACTTTCCTCCAAAGCAGCCCCGATTTTCACTTCTTTCTTGACCTCGTCGATACCCAGATTCACAACCTCAATCGGCTCTTCGTGCGGCTGAATCACCTTCTCCTCTTGTTTCAACAACCTGGCTAATTCCCCTGGCAGTTCACAATCTTCTTCGTCTTCTTCCTCAGCAAGATAGATTGGATTGTCGAAGTCATACAAGGGTGTAACAGGATTGTTATCAATGAGATCCGGAGAAGAATCGCATCTGCATGAATGTTGATTCATGCATTGCTTTAGAACCGGAACGAGACAAAATTGAAAGAAAAATGAAAACATTGCCATTTTTATTTTGTTTTTATTTTTAAACTGCAAAAATAAATGAAAAACAGGGAACACCGCTTTTAACTGAAAAACATCCTTTTATTAATGATGCGAATTTGCAAATTTAAACATGAGGTGGCTCCTACAATGAACCATTACGTGTCGGGTAACACGTATGGCTTTCATGCATATAAACTGAAAACAAGAAAAATATTACTCTTCCAGCAGAGTGACCCGGATGATCTTTTCAGCCTTCCAGTTCTGGATTCCCATCCCTGGTGCACACGGCTTTATCCACCGGTCCATGTCACAGTCGCTATCAGCATCATCACCCATCATACAGATGTGATCCGGATCCAGCATTCCGGCACTTGTGAATGTGACTGACGCACGATGTCCTCTGCCTTGCCCTGAGCCTCGGCCCGGCTGGTACCCCACTCCGAAGCGGTCCTTCTTTGCGGGGACATCCATCATTCTGCCCCAACCAGGAGCCTCTCCATTCTTCACCACCTCAGCGGCCTGTTTATATGAAAAAATGGACGGTTTCTCTTCCTCTTTGGCAAAAAGAGCATTCTCTACCTTAACGGTTTCAAATGCTTGACTAGGCGTCTCCCAGATTTCGCCGTCCATCTCCACATATTTGAATGAGGACAGGTGGCTGACAAAGACGTCTTCCTCTCCGCACACAGTGACGACTTGGCCCTCCCAGATGTACTTCAACTTCTGGTGCAAAGTCGAAGTCACTGCCCCAGCAACATGGATCCACGGACGACCCAACAGGCAACTGTATGCCGGCTGAATATCCATGACATAGAAAGTTGACTTAAACACCTCTGGGCCAATCTTCACTGGCAGCTCGACCTCTCCAAACACGGCCCGCTTCGACCCGTCGAAAGCCCGCACAATCAAATCTGTCGGGGTCAAAATCAGCCCATCACAATTAAGCTTCGCCAGAGCCTTCTTCGGCAACACATTCAAAGAGGAGCCGGTATCAACCAGCACATGCGAAAGCACGGCCCCTTTACATTCCATTGCGATGTGTAGAGCCCGATTGTGATTCCTCCCATCCACAGTTAGATCCATGTGTGTAAAACCCAACCCATGGCTGGCATGCACGTTAGACACAACCGTCTCCAACTGATTTATCGTTATCTCTTGAGGAACATAGGCTCTCTTTAATATTTTCAACAAAGCCTCCCTATGCCCCTCAGAGCTCAACAGCAACGATAGGATAGATATTTTGGAGGGAGTCTGCTGCAGATGATCAACCAGCTTGTACTCAGACTTCTTGATGATTCTTAAAAATTCCTCTGCATCATCATCAAGTTTTCCATCCGAACCAACCGGCGCCGGTGTCACCATTGGAGTACTATCACCCACTACAGCTTTTCCTTTTGCCCTGGCTAAAGCCTCGACCTTTTCTTTTTTCTCTTTTTCTCCTTCTCCTCCCCTCAGGGCATCCAGAGCAAATAATCTGCCACTGCGAGTGAAACCGCTGGTACCGGCATTATCCACCTTTGACACGGTGGTTTCACTAGCATCCTGATCTTCCAACTTTTCACCATTACAGTAGACCTCTCCACCATAATGCCAAGGCACGGCATCATCTTTGTCATACGGAATTGGCCCAGGTACCGTGATGGTAACTGGGGCCGCCTCAGTAAGAGTAGACAAATCCACCGGATCAAAGTAGATTGTTATGGTGGAAACTTCCTCTTTTTCCTTATCAGCCTTCTTCTCAATCACGATACTCCCCTCGTCCATCAGACCCTGGACAGTCTTCCTCAGAAGTTCGCACCCATTAACAGAATTAGTGCACTCAGCACAATCATAACCACAACCCGGGTAGACCCCATTTAACATCAACTGTCTCTTCACCTCAGCCAGAGGAGTCTTCAACTGATCTACAGTAGACAGCCCAACTCTATTCTCTCCAGAAATGGCATTTACTCCCCTCTGACCATGCGCAGGCATGGGATTAGCATTAACGTTGGGAGATGGTGCAAAGTTGATCGCCTTTGAATCCACCAGGTCTTGAACTGTGTGCTTAAAAGCTTTACAGTTCTCAATGTTATGTCCGGGAGCACCCGAATGGAATTCACATTTTGCATTTTCATCATAGCTGGCTGGCCTTTGATCGGGTCTCAAAGGTGCCAGAGTCCTGGTCTGTACCAACCCCAGATCCATCAGCTTTTTGAACAGGAAAGAATAGGTCACCGAAGGCCTATCAAACTGCCTGTCCATTGCTCTACCCTTCACCTGGTAACCAGCCTTCTGAGGCCTCTGCTGGAAGGGTTGCCTCTGCTGCTGAGGTTGCTGCTGTTGCGGTTGCTGTTGTGGTTCAGCAGGAATGGTTACCGCAGCAGTGTGCTGGAAGTAACGATCCCTACTGGGTCCTCGTTGAGCATACACGGCGCTAGTGTCACCCTCCTTCTTCCTCTGACCGTTATTACCAAACGGCTTTTTCGACCCTGAAGAAAAGGCATTGCCCTGTATCTTCCCAAGCTTCAACCAGCTCTCTATTCTTTCCCCCGCCACAACAATATCAGAAAAGTTGGTCACTGGACAACCAACCATCCTCTCAGCAAATGCCCCCTGCAGGGTCCCCATGAAAAGATCCGACATCTCTCTGTCAACAAGTGGAGGTTGCACTCTGGCAGCCAACTCCCTCCATCTTTGGGCGTATTCCTTAACCCCCTCATTGTTTTTCTGAGACATACCCTGCAGCTGGGTACGGCTCGGGGCCATATCAACATTGAACTGATATTGTTTAAAGAATGCGTCCCCAAGATCCTGCCAATTCTTTATATCTGCAGATTTCAGCTTGGTATACCATTCCAGTGAGCCTCCAGACAGGCTGTCCTGGAAAAAGTACATCCACAGCTTCTGATCCATGGTGTACGCAGAGATCTTGCGGACAAATGCCTGCAGATGCGTCTCAGGACAAGAACTTCCATTGTAACGGTCAAACGTGGGCGCCTTAAACTTCTGCGGGATCACAATCCCCTCAACAAGCCCCATATTCGACATGTTGACCACCCCAGGAGTGGCATAACTTTCCAGCACCTTAATCTTCTCAGCCAACAGCTGAATCTCCTTGCTTTGAGGCTGGACCCCATATTGCCCCAAGGGCTCATTATGCATTGAAAACTGGTCTGCTTCCCTGTCTTCCTCTCTGTCCTCATCAAACCCGTAGAATGGAGGCAACAGACCGTCCTTCATATTCTGCCCCAGACCGGGCCCAGGTTGACCACCAGCACCAAAACCAGCAGCATTGTTCACAACACCAACAGTTGTCCTCTTTCCGCCATCTCTTGAGCCACCCAGCCCCTGGTTGGAGACACCATCCAGGTTAACACCACTATTTGCTGCAGAAGCTCGCTCGAGCTTCTCGACTTTATCAGCCAGAGCTTTCTGACCAACTGCAAAGCCTTGCATGATGTTGATCAGCTCATTCATCTTGTCTTTCAGCTCGAGGAGATCAGTACTCGGGAGATCCATTAGCCTGGGAGTATTGCGCCTTGTGAAGTATCTGTGAGGACGAGTTGAGTGCAAAGGTACAATTCTGCGAGCACGAGCAATGATTCCTGAAACAATCAAGCACGTTAGCAACAGATACCTGCAAAATAAAACACAAGTTATTATGATCAATGCATGAATGCAGCGTTTATCCACATGAGGAACACTTTGTCTCTTGATCCTGGCATCATCGAGACAAATAATAATCCGACATTAATATTTCGATATGCAGCATTTGATTCCATCGTGCAGATCGGAGATATGTGATTGAGCATGATACCCCCAACCATGTGTGTACTTGTGTGAGTGCATATGGTAAATCAAATAAAGCTTGAAGATTGATCACTAAATGAAAATAACCATCACATAACGAAATGCACAATAAGTGCCATAGTCATACATCAAATCAGATAAAATTCAAATACAACCCTCCAGAATCAGGAAAGAAATACAAGCAAATAGATTCCGTCAACAAGCCTGACGGTAATCCAACACAAATGAAAGATCTAGCCTGATGAGGGTCCCACAGATGGCCCTATCTCATCTTCCATCTTCGCGAACTCTACGGCGAACCTGAGCTCGGTGTTCTCCTGCTGCAATCTCCCCACTTCTTTCTGATGAATCTTCATCTGCCTGAAGTAATGATCTCTCTCAGCGATGATCTTCGCTTTCTCCGCTTCCCACTCTGCAGCAAGGACTCTGGCTCTAGCATCTCTCTGATCCCTCACGAGGATTTGCCTCCTCTTCTCATCTTCAATGACCTTTGAAGCTCTAGCCAATCTCTCTTTGGTGATGTCATGCTCCTTTGCTGAAGATGCCAAAGCCTGACTGACCTTCCCATAGTAAGCAGTATCCATCTCAAAGCGCTTTGCTTCCAGGGCATGTCGCTTGTCTTGATCTTCCATCTTCACTCTGAGCTCCTGATTAGCCATCTGAACCCGAGCAACACTCATCTCCAATTCCTTCTTCTCTGCGAGCAACTGATCTCGTTCCCGCTTCATCTCTAAGAACTCGTCCATACTAACAGTAGAAGGAGTCTCTTCAACCAACGGATACCAAGGATCAACCATAGGGAACGGTAGACAAGTAAGCTCCACTCTCTTACTGAGCCAGTCATCGAACGGAGGAAAAGATCTGTTATTAGCTCTACCCCAGGAAACCTTGCCTTTCCTTTGAATGCTGCGCCATGCCTCAGCTACCTGCTTCACCTGGGCCTGATTACCCTCAACTGGGAAGTACGCAGATTCCTGAACCTCACTTCTGTACGGAGGAAGCTCCATAGCAAATCCCATCTGCCTCTTAAGAAGTGTCGGGTTATAATTAATGCAACCCTGAACTCCTATAAGTGGTACATTGGGAAAACCCCTACAACTGCAGATAAAGTCTTGTCCAACCCCACTACTGTGAGTCCAATCTATGTCCTTGGCCCTCAAACCCATCAGTTTGGTCGCCCAATTAACATTCTGACCAAGAAGAACAAAAGCACCCTTAGACGACAAATAACCCATAAACCACTTGAATAGCAACTGAGCGCAACATCGAATCAATCCCCCACGCCGCTTCTCGTTCCTGTTATGGACCGAGTAATAGACATCTCCGATCAAGGTAGGGATAGGATTTCCTCGAACAAACAAGCGAATGGCATTAATATCCACGAAGTTCTTCTGGTTAGGAAACAGAATGATCCCATAAATGCCCGCAGCAATCAAAGCACAGACAGCTCCCCAATTACCCAACTCCGCCTGCTCCTTAGCCTTAGCTTCTAAGAAACTCAGATGAAAACCAGGCAACTTCCCCTTCTCTTTCAGATTACCCTTCACCATCTCCGGACTCAAATAAAGAGTACGGGCAATCCCTCCAATATCAGGTTCCTCCTTAGTAGCATAGAAAGGAACCTGATCTCTGATCTGAAGGCCCAAAATATCAGCATAATCCTCCATCAACGGCCCGAGTAAGTAATTTGGGAAGACAAAACACCTCAAACCAGGATCATAGAACTGGAGAAGAGTATGAATAGCACTCCTGTCTCTGTCAGTGAGTCTGAAAACCATCTTCAGGATCCCCCCATACGTCTCACGAAACAACCCCACATGGTCGGGTGCAATCAAAGCTATCATACCCTTCAGCACACTGATCTCTGGGTCGAAGAAACTGTAGGCAACATCATCCTTCAAATCGGGCCTTCTCATACCTGAGCAGAAAGTCTCTCAACCAGGATCTCGATCAAAAAGGGTCCCTGCATATGGATAAACATGTGTTAGATGCAAATAAATGCAAGATGTAATGATGCTGATGAATGAATGCAATGCATTGCCATCCTCCAAGCCGTCTGATCATCTGCACTGAAACCTGGTCTCTGAACTGATCATAACCATCTGAGGGAACAAGTAACCACCAATCCATCTCAAGGGTTCCGAAATAAACGGAAGACAGATACATCATCATCATCATCCGACAATCTCTGAACAGATACCCATAATCATCTGAATCGGCCCAGGGAATCCTGAAATAAACGGATCCCCACTGATAAATAACACGGACAACACTCCGGCGTCTCGGAAATAAACGACCATAAATCCGACTTATAAATCTGACCCCGATCCACTGAACAAAAAGTCACCATCAAAGTCACCATCTGAACATGCATCTGAAAGAATTACCCTCCCCTCACAGGTAAATTCTAATCAGGTCATCCTAAGGCGGATAATGGTCTCGACAATCGGGCAGAGATACTCAATGGGTTTGCCCTTTCGGGTGTGCCATTGTAGCTCTCCTGAGACCGTCTAAACCAAATATCCGGGAAATGATCGGTCACCGGAGTCAATAGTTCATAAGAGATAACCCAACCAAAGTGGAAGACCCCACTGGAAGAGCACTTCTCAGATGAACCTCGTCCGGCTTGTGGTATGTCACGTCGCAACAATGTGCCCAACCGGCATGTGAGCGACGTGAGACCACGCTAATCCTAGGTGTATACTCGGGCCTGGGTTTTAGCCCCACTCAGAACACCCACCCCAAACAGAGGAACCACCTGCACAGAGGACGACAACATGATAGTATGATGCATGCAAATATTTATGCAAATATATACAGTGGTTAGAATAATAAATGCAATAAATAAGGCAAAACAAGCAACCTACACTATCCTAGAACGCTAGGAAGGACTCGCTCGGAGAAGATGGACCAGCACAGGTCAACATCTCATGACTTCCCCAGCAGAGTCGCCAGCTGTCGCATCCGCGAAAAACAACCGGCGGGCTAAAACAAAACAACACAGAGCCACCACTGCGCGTTATTTATCCCCAAATAGGGAAAGGAAACGCTCAGAGAAACCTGGAAAAAGCATGGTCTCGCGACCAAAGAGAAAGGGTAAGGGAGTCGGTTACGCAAGGGGAAGGTATTAGCACCCCTCACGTCCGTCGTACTCGACGGGATCCACGTTCTAAGAAAAGAAAAGGTTGCTAAAACATCACACACACACACAAGGAACGCAGGTGGGGTTAAGAGGAAGAGGGCTCGCTAGGACATCACATCCTATGCCTACATATCTCGTCTGGAACGAGAATCAGAGCTACTGTAGTTCGGCTCACGCACGCCAAACAACACACGCACCCAAACAGGCAAACATGGAGCCTGAATGCCAATCACTGGGCTTACATCAGCATCCGAACCAAAACACACGCACACTGGAACCCAGATGCCACTTGATGGACTTACACCAGCTTCCAAGCACACAACAAATACAAACAAACACAATCAGGATACGGATAGCCAATCGCTGGGCTTACATCCATATCCTGACACACAAGCTTTAACAAGCAAACACACACAAAAAAGGAAAAAAAGGTGCCCGGAGAGACCTCGCACGGTCTCCTGCCTACATACCTCGTCTAGAACAAGGATCCGGGCGATGTAGTTCCCCCGAAAGGGAAAGAAACTCTAACCAGAGACAGAGGGAAGACACACTACCAGGGAGCTGTACTCGAGCCTAGTGTTATCATGCATCATTGCCCTATGTTCAGGTTTCTACCTACTTGCACAACGGCAAGCTAATCCTATCCAGGAAAACAAGCATGCAAGCATCAACCAATCCAAACAAACATGTCACACAAATATTCACAAAGCACACACTATAACCAATCAAGTGGGCTCAAACAATGGGTTTGACTGCCGAGGCAAGTCATCTGTACAAGGGTAGTATTCGCTCTTAACCTTGCCATTGCGAGGCTAAGGTGAAGCAGATGAAAGGTGAGTGAAGATTAGACTTCATAGCTCTTATCCCTGACCAGGGAGAGCTTCAGACAAAGGAGTGTGGGTCCAGAATGGAGGGACCCTTCTACGCTCAAGACTCTGACTCGATTGTGCAACAACACTAGATCTTGGGTTAATGTCCCAATGCATCAACACAGTGGTGTGAGCAGAGGGACGACTCAACAGAATAGTGGGGGATAGATTGCATATCCCTTTGATCCACCAATTGCCTCATAGAGGTCTTTACCTGCTTGGCACAAATGTAAACAAGCACAAACATCGCCTCTTAAGGAGGACTTCAGACAGTTGCCTGGCCAAGTAACAGGCCAGGTCTTCCAGACTACATGGAGACAAGAGAGTCTACCTCAACTGGTTTAAAAACCAAGCAGCAGCAAGCAAGTTCTTAAAGAACTGTAAGCGACTAAATGTACCTGAAATCAATCAAGTATCATCAGTACTCAGACAAACCAACAATAAACAGCAAATGGTTAATCAGTTAATCTGTACAAAGCAACACAAGTTAGTGCACATAAGTACAAACCATGAGCTCAAGCTCAAGCATTAAACCTACAACACAAATCCAATGTTAGTTCACAACATCAAACAAAACTCAATTTAATCAGCTTGCAATTTTTTCCTTAAGCCTTTTGCATTTCAACCTGAAAATCCACACCAAATGTGAGAAACTAGACCACTAGGCCAAGCCTAGGGTCCAAAGGGGATAAAAAAATCAAAACAGCAAGTGAAATTTATCCAAAATCACATTCAAACAAATTAAAAGCAATTGCAATTGGTCCCATGCTCATATCAATCACCATTATCATTTCATGCACAATTTAACATCAATCATGCAATTTGCAACTCCAAATGACCAAACAGAACTATCTCACTCAAAAGCATACCAAAACAATTCAATTAATTCCACAAAAATTCACACCTAAACAGGACACATTCAAGGTATAGCATGTCAATTTTCAGCTCAATTGGACAAAAGAAAGTAGGTCAATGAAAATCAAGAAGTCCAGACACAATTATACAAACCAATTCAAGGCATCCAAACAAGCATCATCTTCAATAATTCATAAAACAGTGACAACATATTAGAAATGAATGGGATCAAAACCATGATGTCCTACAATGTGTCTAGAATGCTCATGTCAAATTTCATCTTCATCCAATACCATATGAGAATTTCACAAGCAAAATGCCAACATGTGTCACACAAGGTTACCAAATGAGCACACAGAGAAGAAAATTATCAATCAATTAGAAAATGCAACCAATTATTCCAGCAAAAATCACATGTTATCTTGACATATCAATGATCATTCATGCAAAAAATTGGCTCAATCAAACATTCCTAAGCCAGGCAAATAAAATCAGAAAGTTGACCTAGCTTGGTGTGACACAAATTGTCACACCTTGATCCAAAAATTCATATCTAAACAACCAAGTATCCAAAATTCACAAACTCTACATGAAAATCACCATCAAAATGTCCAGAATAAGCACAAAAATTTTCATCCATTTCTTTAAAGGCATGAGTATTTCATGAAGGTTTTGGCAAAACATACACAAAATGCACACAAGTCAAAGATCAATAGGCAAAGTCAAAAATTCTCCAAGCACAACTTGAGTTATCATACCTATAAAACACTAGAGAAAATTATGAATCTAACAAAAAAACTCCCACTAAATTTGGATAAAAAATGGATTTTATATGATTTTTGCAAGTTTATTGAAATATTGAAATAATTATTTAAAATGAAAATGGATTAAAATGATTTTGATATGTGACGAGTGGCAGAGTTGTAAATATCACGTCCTAGGCCAAAACGGTGCGTTTGGCATTAATGCGGTGGCGTAACGCGAGTGGACGGATTTGGCGCTAAACAGCGTTTGAAATTGAAACGCGCTGAAGGAAGATCAAACACGGGAAAATCTCCAGAAAATCGCGTTCATCACCGTGTTCACGTGTTCTTCACTTCCAAAATTCGGTTTCGCTCAAATCTCAACCAAAATGCGCAAATCTTATATGGATAGAAAGGTCTAAGTACGTACAACACGAATATCACTATGAAATCATCCAGAAATTCATGTACAGCAAGAATCGAACGAAAGAAATTTTGACATGCAATCTTTAATCCTAGATTTCTCTCTCAATAATCAACCAAATCAAAAACTAAGCATAGCATGTTAACCTATGTTCAAAGACCTTCAAAACGCATATGATAATTTACACAATAGTGAGTTTCGAATTTTTGCACCTTGAGTGAAGCAGTGATGAAATCTTGTGTTTCCTCGTGCCAAAACCAAAAACAGACGCGTGCTAAGGTTCAGGAAGGTTAGTGGAGTGATCAACCAAGCTCAATGTTGCTTCAATTGGAAGAAATCTC
Organism: Lathyrus oleraceus; assembly: GCF_024323335.1. Taxonomy (NCBI): domain Eukaryota; kingdom Viridiplantae; phylum Streptophyta; class Magnoliopsida; order Fabales; family Fabaceae; genus Lathyrus; species Lathyrus oleraceus. The sequence continues at coordinate 365,713,875 of NC_066582.1, forward strand.
GAAATGCCATTGTTGACCTTACTTTGCACAGTCACGAATCTTGATGGTATTGCCACGAGCTTGCCAAAACAGATGGAGATCAAGGCTTGTGAAGAACGAATCAAAAAGAATTATGCCATTTGATGAAGAATTGGTGGAGAATTCTTGAAAAAAAGCTTGATGAAATTTGAGAGAAAATGCACTTTTGGAGGGAAAGTTTGTTATGAATCTTGGAGAATGTGATTATCATTTGCATTTCTGTTACAATTAGAGCTTTATACCAATGCCTTAATCACTTCTTAATCTCAAATTAGCAAAAATGAATTGGATTAGCATAATGTGATTTTTAAGTGCAAGTCCAAAAATGCCCTTGCCAAATATTGCACCATGACAGCTCATGACAGCTCAAACAACTTCTATTTGGCATTTGTGATGTGTTGCAAAAAGCCTCATTTCAAAATTCCATGTATTTCTCAAATTGGACCATTTTGCCCTTGGATTTTAATTAGTGCACTTGAAAATTGACCTTTTGCATTGACCATTTTTGATGAATTTTGATTATGCACCATGAAAGTACATGTGAAATGGAGTTTTCTCATAAAAAGATCGTCCATTTTGGACATTCCATGTGAAAGTTATGCCACTTTGATTATAGGCATTTTTGGAAAATGAATGGACCATAACTTTCCAACCATACATGAGAATTTCAAGTTCTTGGACTTTTTGGAAAGGTGAGACCAAGATCTACAACTTTCATGTTGAACAAATTTTCATTTGAAGCTTTCTTGGACATGTAATTTTATGGTGAAAAACTTTCCATTTTTGGAAACTTCCATTACAAGTCACTTTCTATTTTTGGCAATTTTTTTGTCCTGACTTTATTTTCTTCATTCTTGAGCTTTGAAATGTCAAATAAAACTTGTTTCAACATGAATGAAGTGTATCCAACTCTCTCCCACCTCCAAATCCATAAAATCAAGCACAGTTGACCACAGTTGACTTTTTCAATTGATAGATGAATCTGGCAATGCACTAATCAATCTGAGCCCCAATCTTCTGATGAAAATGGCTCAAGGATGAAACCCTAGCCTCCATAAGCTCAATATATTCACATGATGATCCCCATATCCATTGTAGACCCCATCTCCTTGCCATGCCCTGATTGGCCCAATGCAACTGATTAGGGTTGACCAGTGGTCAAAACCCTAATCTCAAGGTAGCTGATCAACCTTCTTGAATCTTATGGATGATATCAAGACCATGATGATGATGATGTATCACTTCAACCAAGATGAAGACCAATCTCCTTGAGAACCACAAAACCCTAATTTGGACTTCCATCCTCAGATGATTGATGACCAGTCCAATGAAACCCTAGCTTGCACCATGACCTCTTCATCTCCTGATCAAGACTTAAGAGGATGACTTGCACAATGTAACCACATGATATGCAATATGCAATGACTAATGACCTAAAAATGCAATGCAAATATATTATGCTAGTCCCAAGAGAGGAGGGCCAATTTTGAGGTGTTACACCTATCATGAAAAAGAGTGGTCATTGCTCTCTTGTAAGTTGCACCAACATTCTTTAAACCAAAAGGCATCACTCTATAATAGAATGTTCCCCAGGGTGTAATGAATATGGTCTTCTCCATATCCTTGGGTGCCATTTTAATCTGATTATACCCAGAAAATCCGTCCATAACAAAAAGACTTTGAATTTAGTTGTATTGTCTACCAACATATCAATGTGTGGCAGAGGAAAATCATCTCTCAGACTAGCTTTGTTCAAACCTCTGTAATCAACACAGATGCGGACTTTTCCACCTTTCTTAGGAACATGCACAATATTGGCCACCCAATGCGGATACTGAGTAGTAACAAGGAAACCGACATCGATATGCTTTTGCACTTCTTCTTTGATCTTCACTGCCATATCGGGATGAGTCCTCCTCAACTTCTGCTTGACTGGCGGGCATTCTGGATTCAACGACAATCTATGCTCCACAATCTCAGAATCCAAACCAGGCATGTCTTGATAGGACCAAGCAAACACGTCTGAATAGTCTCGGAGAAGATCAATCAACCACTTCTTAATCTTTGGACACAATTGAGACCCAATCTTGACTTCCTTCACATCATCTTCGGAACCCAAGTTGACTAACTCAATCTTCTCTTCGAATGGCTGAATGGCCTTTTCCTCGTGCTCAAGTAGACGAGACAATTCATCAGACACTTCTTCATCACTTTCTTCCTCAGCCTCAAACACAGGGAATTCAAAGTTTGGAGAAGGAGTAGGATCATTGTATTTAATGGGTTTAGAAACCAACCTACATAATGATTTGATATTTTGATTTTAGTGAAGTGGATTGTGACCAAATATTATGCAGATGGACAATTATTATTTATTTAATCATTTTTTATGTGATTATCATTTTCAAAAAAGTGAAAAGTAAAAATAAAGCATCATAGATGTGGATGAATAGAATTTCATTTTATTAATGATCAAATTGAAAGATGCCAAACAATGTGCACTTCTCCCTTACGCGTAGGAGTAGGATTTTCAAAAATAATGAAAACAATTAGTTAGAGCAATGAACAATAACAGGAACATCGACATCGGTCCAATTGTTGCAAGCTTTTCCATGCATCACAAAATTGGTGTAGTCTTCATCTTTATCATCCTCTATTATAGTAGTTGAGTGTTGCTTATTTCCATGAATGAACCCTCCGCTACGGAAACCAGGTTGCACAACTTCAGTTGATATCCCTTGCTGAAAACCCAAACCAGCACGATTCTTGTTCTCGGCGACCTCTACCATCCAACCCCACTGATCAGAACTATTATCTTCAACAACTTTCTGGACGTCTTTAAAAGAGGACATAGGTTCCCCAACTCTCTTTTCCTCAGCAATAGATAGAGCGTGGAACGGGGTTCCAACCTCATCCTCTGCTTCAACATATGAGAAAGACGACAGATGGCTCACCAACAGAGCCTTCTCTCCACCAATGATAACGAGCTTTCCATTCTTCACAAATTTCAACTTCTGATAAAGAGTTGACGTAACAACTCCTGCCTCATGTATCCACGACCTTCCTAGCAAACAACTATAGGCCGGGTGGATATCCATTACTTGAAAAGTAATTTGGAAATCATTTGGACCTATCTTCACTGGAAGGTCCACCTCACCAATAACAGTCTTGAGAGAACCATCAAAAACTTTAACGATCACGCCACTGTATCTCATCGGAGCTCCTTGATACGACAATCTGGACAGAGTTGACTTCGGGAGTACATTCAATGAAGATCCGGTATCGACCAACACATTTGACAATGCATCCTCCTTACAATTCATTGATATGTGTAGTGTCAGGTTGTGATTCCTGCCTTCTTCGGGAAGTTCTTCGTCACAAAAGTTCAAATTACTACAGGAAGTGATGTTAGCCACAATATGGTCAAACTAATCTACTGTCACATCATGTTCCACATAAGATTTCTCCAATACTTTTTGCAATGCTTCTCTGTGCGCTTCAGAATTCATAAGCAGAGACAACACTGAAATTTTGGAAGGAGTTTGGAGCAGCTGCTCCACCATATTAAATTCACTTTTCTTAATCAACCGAAGCACCTCATCATCATCGTTAGGCTTCAAACTACTGGATTCACCAGACTGACACTTTGTAGCACTAATCGGATTTGCTATAGGCAATTCCACCTTCTTACTGATATCCTCTACATCCTTCGAGAAAACAGGCCCAAAAACACGACCACTACGGGTCACCTTCGTAACATATGCAATGCTCACAACAGAATTGGCCGTAGGAAATGGAACCTCTTGACCATTCTCCAATATAGTTGCATTATACTGATACGGAACAACTCTATCGGATGCATTCAGGACTAGACTCGCTAACCGTATTACTAACGGCGATACTGACCTGTTGACATTGTTACTGCTGCTGCTATCAAACTGAATTACCACCTGCTCATGGGTCTTGAATACTGGCACTATTACATTGATATCATCTATATCCCTTGATTATTGAATCTGGATTACATTCTCATCCATCAACTTCTGGATATCTCTCTTAAGAATCGAACACCCACGGGGGTTCGCACTGCAGATTGCACAACTCTCGTGGTCGTGCTCACAATCACGAATCATGCACATGGTCTTGTGCATCTCAACCAAAGATCAAAAAATACGTCGCATATCAAATACTCGGAAACTCCTTGGACATCCATCTACCATATTAGCAGAGGAATTACCATGAGCATGCAATGGGTTTGCTTAACATTTGGCGCACGATCCTCAAAGGACACCATTCCATTCTTCACTAACTTCTGAACCTCATATTTTAACGGGTAGTAATTCTCGATATCATGGCCAGGAGCCCCTTGATGAAAGGCACAATGAAGCTCTGGCTTGTACCACCATGGAAGTGGTTCTGGAATTTGTGGCGGATTTATTGGTTGGAGTAGGTTCTTGAGAACCAAAGATGGATACAATTCAGCATATGACATAGGAATCGGGTCGAAAGAGACCTTTTTCCTCTCAAAGTTCTGTTGTTGTTGTTGATTATTGTTGGTGTTGGTGTTGTTGTAGTTTGTTCTTTGTTGTGGTTGTTGTTGACGTTGTTGTTGAACTGTCATTGATTAATTATTGGAAAATACTGGAATAACAAATGATACTTGATGATGGTGTTGACGGGGTTGCAGCCTTCTCCTGACATGAGGTCTCCTCTGCCTCCCAACTGACACTGCATTGGTCTCGCCTTCCTTCTTCCTAGCGAAACTGTTACCATACTTCTTGCTTGAAGATACCTCTTCCTTAGACAACCATCCTTCACAGGCACCTTCTTCTAATCTCATCCCCATGTTTACCATTTCAGTAAAGTCACTGGGGGCACTAGAAATCATTCACTCATAGTAAAACGAGCTCAGGGTCTTGAGAAAAATCTTGGTCATCTCCTTTTCTTCCAAAGGAGGGTTGATCTGAGCAGGAAGCTCTCCATCTTTGGGCATACTCTTTAAACGTCTCCTTGTCCTTCTGAGACATTGACCTCAACTGGTGTCTATCCAGAACCATATCCATATTATATTTACACTGCTTCATAAAAGCCTCACCAAAATCGTTGAACGTGCGGACACTCGCACTATCCAAACCCATGTACCACCTCAGAGCGACACCAGTCATACTATCTTGAAAGTAATGAATCAGTAATTTATCATTATCAGTTTGTGTCGATATTTTCCTGGCATACATGACAAGATGGCTAAGTGGATAGGTGTTTCCCTTATATTTTTTAAAGTCAGGGACTTTGAACTTCATCGGGATCTTGACGTTGGGCATAAAGCAAAGCTCCACAACACTCTTACCAAATAAATATTTTCCCCTCAAGGTCTTCAACTCCTTTCGCAGCTCAACGAATTGGTCTTTCATCTCATCCATCTTCTCATAAACACCCGGACCCTCAGACGATTCAGAATGATAGATGGTGTCCTCAACACGAGGCAGGGTGTGAACCAATGGAGATGGAACGAACATGACCGGGCTAGATGCTGGCATGAAAGCAAAGTAGGCGTAAAACCTTCAGGCACAAAGTTTGACGGAATTCCCCAAGGGAATCTGGCAGGCATAACATACGCAAACTGAGTGGCAGGCATGGTTGAAGTAACAACTTCTAAAATAACAGTCCTCTGAGGAGGAGGAGTTGCAGGCGTTGGAAAAGATTGACTTTGAACAGCTAGAACTGACTCCATCATGGTAGTCAGGTGGGTGATCTCGTCCTTCAGCTCTCGGTTCTCTTGTTCCAAGTGTTCCATGATTCTCGGATGATTGGCGCGAGTATTGTATCAATGAGTCAGCTTGGCTGAAGCACAAAAGAATAACCAATAAGACGTCTGGCGGAAGAAAAACCTGCTATGCAAATGATGCATGAAATGCAATCCTTTGATTGTTTTTATTTTCAAGGAACATACTATTTTACTTGCAAATATACATTTTGTCCATAAAAATCTCTTTTATTCATATAATTGGAAGGATTACACTGAGTAAAATTTCAGAAACCAAAATACAAATACAAGAGAAAAGGAGACTAATCATCCTAAGGATCCCCTAATAACGGTGGTGTCAGATGATCTGGTTGTAGGCGCATACTTCCTTCGGATGCGTCGAATCTCGGACTCAAAAGAAGTCTTCATCTGAGCCTTCTCGAGGACAAGCTGATCAACAATCTTCTTCCAAGCACCGGAAGGCTAAGGCATACTAGAGGAAGATGGAACCTCTGGCTCTCTCTGTCTCTTCACTACTCGGTCTTCAAGAAGTTCAATAAGTGCATCTTTGTCCTTAGACTCAAGCTGAAACTCCTCATGCTTTCTACTTAAAGCATGGAACCGCTCTTCTCACATGTCCTTCTCTTGCTTCACCTTGGCGAGTACGTCTTCCAACTCCTATACATCTTGGTTAGAGAGAGTTATTGGGTCAACCACAACCATAGACATAGGTCTCTCACAAGCATACGACATCTTCAACTCCAAAGCTCTCTTCTTCACCCAAGAAGTGTAAGCTTCCAAAGCTACACAGTTGCACGGACCAAGCTCGGGTCTTCCTTTCATATGCATATTATGCCAAGCATGCACTATCTTCTAATTCAAATGTTGGGGATCTTTACCCTCTTTATATAAAAGACCTTTTAACTGAGTGTTATTAGGTTTATCTCTCAAGGGGAACCCAAGTTGACGATGAGCCAAAGCAGGGTTGTAGTTGATTCCTCCTTGTGTACCAATGAGAGGTACGTTAGAGAATTCACCACAACCATCAATAATCTCCAAGCTACCCAAGGAAGAATCATACCAAAATATATCATCATTAGTGAGAGACATAAGTCTCTGAGACCACCTTAGACATTGTTTGTTCTCCATAAAAGCAGGCGTCTGAGGCAAGTGCGAAATAAACCACTTGTACAGAAGACAAACACAACATACAATAGTTCCACCACCTTTAGAATTCTTAGATGTAAAGAGAAATACATATCATCCAACAAAGTAGGCACAAGATTTCCAATCAAGAAGATTCTAATGGTGTTAACATCAACAAAACCATCAATGTTAGGGAACAAAGCCAACCCATAGATGAGCAACACAAAGATAGCTTAAAAAGCATCCATACTACCAGCTTGAGCAAAGGCAGTAGCTTTCCCAATAAGGAACTCAGAAGTCAACCCAAAGGTTTCTCCTTTCTTCACCCAATGAGCCTCAATCTCAGAGTTCTTTAGATGAAGAGCTTCAGCTATAATATGAGATATGGGAATCTCCTCCAATCCACTAAAAGGCACTTTGTCAGAAACAGGTATTCTAAAGAGATGGGCATACTCCTCTAACGTAGGAAAAAGCTGATAATCGGGAAAAGTGAAGCAACGATATAGATGGTCATAAAACTGAACCAACACACTCAAGAGTCCTTCAACTACATCAGTAGACAAAACAGATAGAAGCTTCCCATGACGTTGCTTGAAGTCCAAGGGATCTAATACAAAAGAAGATAACTTCCTTAGCTCTTTCAAATCGGGACATCTAAAAATATTTGTGATAACTTCCTCAGTTCCTTGAATTCATTTTTCGTGTGATGAATGTTATGATGCGCATGAATGCATGAATGCAACAATCACAAATAAGGGATCACACACAAGGAAAACAAACAAAGGTCAAGGGATGAATCAAGTCATTGTCAAGATTAATCATCCATTTTGGTGGATCATGGTTTTCACCTTATCAACACCTAAGTTCCATTGATATTTACAAGACTTGATTGGATCAACCAAGAATCAAGGGTTTGTTGTGAGTCACGAGCATGGAGTCAGGTGAAGAACCATCCTAAAGGAGTGTACTAAGGATAAAAACCTGTAGATCATGTTCTAAAAAGTTCTCAGAGTCTTAATTCCATCTATCAGATATTATAGGTTAGAATGACTGACTCATTAACCCATAATATTCTCAAGAGAAACTCGTCTGAGTGTAGTATCGCGTAACAACTGTTATCAAGTCTACACTTGAAAATTCTCCACACTACATCCTAAATAGGTCAAGTTGGGTTAAATGTTATACGGTCCGCATCTTCTCGGACCCCAAATCAGAGAAAGTAATGCCTAACCACAAATAACTTGTGTGACATCAATAGCTCCAAAAGGGTCTCCACTGAGTAGATGGGTCTCAAGCCAACTTGTTAAGGACTACTCCACACAAGTCGAACATGACTATACCATCCTCCTATCTTAAATGCACTCAAGTTCGGGTTAGAACTTATCTCACCACTCATAGATCACCAAGCATAACAAGTAGATTATATCATACAAACAAATATACAAACATAAAATACACAATTATATACACACCAAAAGGTAGGCTAAACCCTCTGGAGACTACTCCCCAGTAGAGTCGCCACTTAATTTCTATAGCGTTAAATTCATAACTATTAAGCTATGGATAAACTTAACATCAATTAAACCAGAGTCGCCACCGCACTCTTATTGTTTCCAAAGGAAAAGAGAAAAGTACGAACAAAACCCAAAGATAATAAGTTTTCAAATCAAAACTAATAAAATGCCAGAGATTACAGGTTAGGGGGTTGGTTACACAGAGGGAAGGTGTTAGCACCCAAAGTGTCCTAGGTACTCCTAGGGAGCCCTTTTTGTGTGTACATGTGTTTTGGTATGAAAAGATGTTTTCAATAAATAGAGTGTGGGGATGAGAAAAGAATTCATTAATTATATTTTTTGTGTTTGACAAGACCTTCGGACTTGTGCCTACGTAACAACATAAAATGAGGGATCAAGACCTCGTAGTTCGTGGTATCAATTTCAAAGTGAGTGAATTACTTTTAATAAAAAGTTAAGTTTGAAAGAGGCACAAAAGGCCTAAAAGAGTTTGAATGAGTGTTAGTTCTTTTTGTCTTTTGAAATTTTAAGACAAGTATAGTTAAGTTCATTTACAAGTTTGATTAAGGAAAATAAGTTTAAAAATGCAATGGCATAAGGCCAAATTTCTAATTTGCACTAAAGAGTCTAAGTTTAAAAATCACAAGCAAAGAAGATTTTGAAAGAGGGGAGAGATTTGAAATTAAAGAAGTGGGAGGAGATGAAGAGACTAATCCTAAGAAAAAATTTAAAATATAAGAGTTGAAAGGATCTGACCAATGAGATACAATCCAATAGACAAGAATGTCATATAGAAACCCATTTTCCCTTGGACTTTAGAATCAAGCAATAACAATACACACATAGCAAGATAAAGAGCAAGACATCAAATAAAGATATCCACATCCAAGCAAGCAACTCTATAGTCTTCTTCATCTCCTTGAATGGCTAAGAATAAGGCATTAGACACAGGTTCATAGTAACAACTTCATCAAGACCATGTAGCAGATGAACTCAAATGGATCTCAACACTTGCATCAGATGAAAATTCAATTCACAAGCACTTGGTTTCAGAAAAGTTGGCATTGACCAAGTCCTTTTGCATAGGAATGTTGCCTAATTCTAAGTCCAAGTCTCAGATCAAATCCAATAGTCCATACAAACATTTTTTAAGAGTTTTTTGTTGTTATTATGTACATTAAGGTCAAAAGACCACAAATACAAACAAAATACACAAACAAGTATATACAATCACAATATATGGCTCAAATGAGAAAAATGAAAATGGCATTAAGATAAACAAGTTTGGTATGAATAATGGCAAATGATAAATGACTTGAATTTAAAGTGCATAAAGTAAATGGCTTGAAATTAAAAGTTAGTTAAATGTTAGTTGATTAGAAGTTAGTATTGTTTTTGCTTTTCAATTGTTTAAGTCATTCTTTGGAGAACACTCAACCCTCTATTCACAAGCATGGATCCTTGAACCAAGATATCTTTCAAAGGAAGGAAAAAAGGCCAAGTTTCCACATAATACCATGAAAGGGGGAGACTTACAATCTTACTTACTAGAATGCTATGCTTTTCGGTTAAAATTTAGCGCTATGTTAAGCAATCGTAATTGGACTTACGTAGAAGTCACAACTATCTGAGATCGGGCAATAGAAATTTTAGTGTTAATGCATGTTAGAGATATGGTATAATGAATCATACTCCTAAAACATACCACACTTAAAAGAAAATGGCAAAAGGGTGGACCTAATCTCATCCATACTTGTATTGGTTTATGAACCAATTAGCCTTAGGATATAGAGATATCATAGGTCAATGAAATGGATGGGATAGAAGGGGATTTAAGATGAAGAGGGAGGTGAAATGAGACAAACACAAATTGGTCATGGGAGGACTTTTATCAAATTAAAATCATTCATTCATTTTGGGAGATGAAATATACATTTCATCAATCCTCTAAATCCAATTATTTTAATCCAACAAAGTCAAATCAACCTTGACTAAGGCCCAAACAACAATAGTTAAACTCAACAAGTCAATGGAAATAGCTCAACACAATTTATTCATAATTAAACAATTAAAAATCAATTAAAAAATGTCTTAAATTAAATTATGGTTGATCAAAGACCTAAAACCTCTTCAAAACACCAAATAAATGGCCAAGAGATTTATCATAGGTCAAACAAGGTCAAAGGATCTTGGAGAAAAAAATTCATAGTTATTGGAAACTTAAAAGTATTTTTAAATAATTAAAAATATGCACAAAACAATTAAATGATGAAAAATATTAATATTGATAAAAAAAATAATTTTAATACAGAAAATGATAGAGAAAAATATTTGAATATTTTTTGGTGAAAGTCTCATATTTTTTGGATCAATATTAAAATTAATATGAATTAATGAAAATAAGGCAATTAAAATGAAAATCCGAAATTACAAAAAAATGTGGACCACTTGATCTCCCTCATTAATTGAGGTGGCAGATCAAGTGGATCTTAGCGCGCGTTCCACCACACACCAAGTCAAATGTCCCACGCGCGTGGTAATTACTTTGGACGCCCCAGACTAAAACAATTTAAACGGATCATATGGTTCAGAAGGATGCCACCACATCGCAGGAGCCAGAGCTCCGGTCTTCTTCTCTGGTGGACCTCACCGAATTGGTCCACCCTCAACCATCACCAAAATGAAAAAGGAGGACATGAATTTAAAGAAAAAATGCTCAGGAGCTCGAATCTGGTCTCAATTTTGTCTAACTCCAAGTATATAGAAAGATACAGGGAGTTGAAATTTGGGGATCATGATCTGAGTTGCTTCGATTTGACCTCTAAACAACTCAATATTGTTGCCTACGTTGGTAGGACTTTAGACCACTAAAAATCAACAAGAATAATGGAGAATTGAGTGAGAATCGAAGAGATGAAAAATTCTGAAAATCACCTTCAATGTAGCTTAAGATTAGCACGATCTTGCTCTAAATTATGCTCGACCTTGCTTTAGATGCTTGATGGAGTGGAAATGGATCAAACATAAGGAAGGACTCTTGGAGTTTCAATCTAAAAAACAGTGAGATATTCAAACTCGATTTTCAAAGAAAATCTTCAAGCTTATCCCTTGAATATGAGGGTTTAGGGTTGCTGATTCAAACCTTGCGTGCCAGGGTCCTTAATTCTTAGCAAGAGGACCTCTATTTATAGCCAAGGAGATTGATAATTGCACACTTCCATTTTTGGCCAAAAGTTGGAATCTCACTTGCATGCTTGCGTGGGCGTGTGATAGGCCCATCAAATGATGCATTTAGGTCCAAAATCATGTGTAAGCAATGCTTAAATCATGTGGAAAGGCCATGCATTCGTGTATGAAAAGTGAAACTTCAAATCTTCCACATGGTTCTTCAGCTTTAAGCCATGCGCAAGTCACTCATACTTTGTCCAAATGAGATAAATTTGTACTTTTTGAAAAGGTTAGATCAAGAGGAACAACTTTCATGTTTAACACTTTGTTATTTGAATCTTGGATCATGATGAACTTTAAGGTGGAAGTTTGGAAAATTAAACATATCAAAAAAAATTCTAAGTATCAAGCCATATGTTCACTTCTTCCACCTTGAGTAACTTTTTCTATGGACTTAAAATTAAAAATTTTCCTTCATAAAAGTTGTAGCTCTCTCAAATTCCTTCAGATTGGTCCCAAATTCTACCTTATTTGGATTTAACATGAAGGAGTTATACATTTTATAAGTTGAGGAAAATCACTTGTTTAATGGTATTGACCCAAAATGACCTATAATGTTTCCTTTTATCACATGCATTTTCATGTTGAATTTGCACTTCCTCAAAACATAAAAGTTGAATTAGACATCTTGAATTTGATCATTCAACTTGAATGGCTTTCATATTATAAAAATTGAGCAAGTTATGGTGTTGGGAAGTTGACTTCCAAATTAGGGTTTAGACAAAATGACCTATAATCTTTCACCATAAAAAATGACTTTCAAAGCAAAATTAGCTCTTGACCTCAACATTAAAGTTGTTTTTAGTGTCATTTAGAGTAACTTTTATCTTGTAATCATTTTCATATGACAAAAAGTGTAGGAGATAGGGTCTAGGGAACCCTAGTTTTGACCAGTTGAATTCCTCTAGTCAACCACCATGAACCAACTTGCTAGCTTGACATTTTCTTACCTTTTGGGAATCATGGAGGATAATATATGAATAAGAGGATGAAATTTGAAGTATCCATTGAAATATTTGACCAATTGGTGAAGAAACTTGTTGAAGAAGTCACATAAGATACCCAGATGAATTAGGGTTTTCAAGGCAAACCAACTCCAAAATCTTGATGATTTCTTGATCAAAATAACATTTGAAGACCATGGGGATCCATATATGATACTTAGAGCCAATTTAGACCAATTCTTGATTAAGCTCCTTGTAATGAGGGTCTTAAACCCTAGATATGAGCTTGATAGAGAATAGGTGAGCATGTGCGCTACCTACAAAAGAGTTAAGCTATACAATGACATATTTTTGGTATTTTGGTTAGTAAACAAAGAAAAATGAAGTAAGATACAATCAAGTGTGCTTGGCGATCTCTCCCAATGCAAACCCAATGAATGAGGGGTAAGGAGGATGCCAAGTTGTGATCCGAATGTTAATCCATGTGATGAAATGGAATGAGGGGTCTTATGGTCAAAATTGGGGTCTTACACCTGTCATGACATCTTGGTAGAATAGATTGGAGCCGAGGAGCATGTTAGGCGTGTTTGTGGTCTTGGAAGATGCGTCAACTTGAAGATACATTTTGGATCTTTGTTAGGGACCAATTAGTACTACTTTTCATATAATTTTATTGGTCCCTTTTACCAATTTTTGATTTAATTACACACTTTTATTCTCATAATTTTGTATAAATGCAATTAAGTTTAATTGATTTTGTTTTGAGTAGATATTTCACGTATTTGTTAGTTTTGTAGAGTTTTTGGACAAGAGAGCATCGGAGTGCATAAGCATAATCTGGAAGAAGTGTCAATGGCAATTTGGAGGCATAATTTGGAAGATTAACACTTGGGAGAATTATTACATGAAGCTTGCAAGGCAAGGAAGCTGAATTGGCTTCAGTTCACGCCGCGACCAGGGATGGCGCCGCGAACCTTGCGAAACCAGCAAGCAGTTTGTTGGGCCAAGTGTTCTGTTTTCAAGCCAGATGTATTGTGACAGTTTTGTATCTGTTTTAGAGTGGTTTTCAGTTTTATATGAAAATGAACATTTTAGGAAAGGTTCAATTTTTTAAGAAAACAGAATGGAAAATAGAAAAATTATTCATTCCTAGATACACATATTGGAAGAGAAAAAGAAAGTTTATTGAGCCATTGCATTTTGTTGTCCAAAATGATGATGAGGAGCTAAACCCCATTTTGTCAAGATTGCAGGTAGTAGCTATTCCTATTTGTTTATGTATTTCATTTGACTCTTGTATATGACAAAAGGTTATTGATGTTTCAATGATATTTTTGCCCTAAGTTGAATATTTAGATTTGAGTAGTTGTTGAGAAAGATTATTCAAGTCTTGACTTAAAATATACTTTCAAGTAGTGAATGAGTTGTAGAAATAGATTTATACACCACTCTTCTTTTGTATCAAACATTAAAGATTGCTATATTGATAGTTAGGTAGAGAAATCATTTAACCATTAATATAGTGATTATCACAATATCATTTAGAGATAAATGATATTGAGAGGATACTTGAATATCATCAATAATCTTAAGTCTATATAGTTGTCATAAGGAATCATAAGCAATTTGAATAGTGAACTCCAATCTTGCCAAGCCTTTTACATTTGATTAAAACTATTTTATTGTTTTAGTGACATTTTACTCAATAGATAACTTTTCAAACAAAACAACTTGGTTACATTTTGAACTTATAACAATTTGGATTATAGAACGGCGGTAATAACAACCAATCTCTATGGATACGATATTAAAATATTTGCCGAAAATATGCTTTTCAACAAATTGGCGCCGTTGTTGGGGATTGGTGTTCGATGTTACAAGCATTGCAATAATTCATTTTTCTAAGTTTTGTACTTACAATCACTCTTCTGTTTCACTTGGTTTGTTAGTTTTGTAGATTCTAGTGCATGCGAGGAAAAGCTACCGAGGAGCAATTTCAATTCGATCTCGAAATTGAAAGAACACTTCGAAAGCTCAATAGCAAAACCCGAAGAAGAAGGAAACTAGCCGAAGAGAGGAACCGGAGAGAGAAAGTATCTACTTCTTCACTTGTTCAAATCGAAGAAGTGGTTGTAGAGACTTTTCAAGAAACATGGAGGATGATACTCCTACCGAAATGTCCGCTAATAGTCTAAGAAGAAATGCTTAATTTGCTCGTGGTGGAAGGAATATGGAGATGAAGACCGAAATCCTCCAACTCCTTTATGCAAACCCATTCACCGAAATGGACCATGAAGATCCGTATACCCATATCATCAAATTTTATGAGATTGTGGGTTCTACGGGAATAGACGAAACGGGTGAAGAAGCATTATTCAAGAGGATGTTCCCACACTCCTTAGTGGGAAAGGCAAAAGAGTGGTACCTTGATCAAGCAACAAGAGTGATGACGGATTGGAATTTGTTAGAAGAAAAGTTTCTAGAAAGATATTTTCCTCAATCCCGATTCATGGAAGCCAAAACGGCTATTGCGGTATTCACTCAAGGAAGCAACGAGTCTCTAAATGAGGCTTGGGAAAGATTCAAGTCAATGTTGAGAAAATGCAAAGGCCATGGTTTTGATGAGCTCACTCAAATCCATATTTTTCTAAATGGGCTCCAATCAACTCACAAGACACTTTTGGATGCTACCGCGGGTGGTTCTCTTATGTCAAAGAATGCGGAAGAGGCTAAAGTCATTATTGACCGGATGGCACTCAATGATCGTCAAAGTCAACACGACCGTAGTCCTTCACAATGGAAACCATGAGTTCTTGAATTAAATACCAACGATTCCATTCTTGCTCAAAACAAGCTACTTTCTCAACAAGTGGAGTTGCTCACTCAACAAATGTCCAAGCTTCCACAACAAATGAAGGAAATTCAAGGGTCTCAAGTTCGACATCAAGTAGCATGTTGTGAACTATGTCAAGGAGATCATCCAACCGGTTTTTGTCCTCCAATGGAAGAAGTGAGTTATGTGAACAACCAAAATCAAGGCTATCAAAGGCAACCTCCACCCCACAACAACTCATATTAAAGGAACAATCAAGGTTATCAACCATCGAGGTTCAACAACCAAAATTTTCAGCAACAAAGTCCTTATCAACACCCAAATTCTCAAGGACAACAATCGCAAGGAGGAAATTCAAAGCTAGAGGACACTCTCCAACAATTCATGCAAGCCTCCATGGCTAACCAAAAGAGCAACGAGGCAGCAATTAAGAATTTGGAGAATCAAGTAGGCCAACTTGCAAAGCAATTGTCGGAACAAAACGCGGGATCATCATTCTCCGCTAACACTCAAACCAATCCAAAAGAGCATTGTAAAGCAATTTTTACGAGAAGTGGTAAAGAGTTGACAAGTGGAAAAAGTAAGGAGATTACAGTAGAGAATGATATGGATGTTGTACATGAAAATGAGGATGTGGATTGTGAAAAGGAGAAAGTGGCAGAACCTGTTCAGTTCGCGCCGCAAAAAGAGCAGAACCAGCAACTGACAACAGAGCAGTAGGTTGAAGTGGAAATGAAGAAGGAAGCCGAGCCAAGAAAGAAAAAGAAAGGAGACAAAGGTGTGAGTGTCATTCCAGCTCAACATCTACCTTATCCGCACACACCATCAAAGAAGGACAATGCTAGACACTATGCACAGTTTATGGACATATTCAAACAACTTCAAATAAATATTCCATTTGCCGACGCCTTAGAGCAAATGCCACGGTATGCAAAGTTCATGAAGGATATTCTCACAAAGAAAAGGAGACATGTGGAAGACGAGACAATCTTGCTTGATGCACGTTGTAGTGTCATAATCCAAAAAATTCTCCCAAGGAAGGAATCCGATCCGGGCCAAGTCGTTTTACCAGTAACCATTGGAGGAACCTACATTGGTAATGGTTTGATTGACTTGGGATCTAGCATCAATTTAATCCCCCTATCCATTGTTAAAAGATTGGGAAATATTGAGATTAAATGTACAAGGATGACTTTACAACTAGCCGATAAGTCTACCACTTCACCATATGGAGTTGCTCAAGATATGCTAGTGAAGGTGGACAAATTCTTGTTTCCGGTAGATTTCGTGATAATGGAGATGGATGAGGATCGTGATGTTCCTTTAATTCTTGGAAGACCATTCATGAAAACAGCCTGAATGATGATTGACATTGATGATGGATTAATGAAAGTAAGAGTGCAAGATGAAGAGGTAACTTTCAATCTTTTTGAAGCCATGAAGCATCCTAATGACAAACATGATTCTTTCCGAATCGATGCCACCGAAGAGGAAATAGTGGAGGTCGCAAACCAAGTTCATGTTTCTAATTCATTAGAGAGATCTCTTATCGGAGCCTACAATGTTTTGACCGAAAATGAAGAAAAAGAGATTGAAGCAATGTTGCATGAATTAGAGTCTTGTGGAGAGCTTGCTTATCATGAAGAGACAAATGAAGATTTGGATCTGACAAAGAAAGTGGTAGAACCAAAACTAGAGTTGAAAATGCTACCTTCACACTTGAAGTCTGTGTTCCTTGGTGATGATTGTACTAAACCGGTGATCATTAGCAATACCTTGTCCACAAAAGAGGAGCATAAATTGATACAAGTGCTGAAAAAGAATGAAGGTGCAATAGGGTGGGTATTATCCGACTTGAAGGGTATTAGTCCAGCCTATTGTATGCATAAGATCATGATGGAAGAAAATTTCAAACCCGTTGCACAACCTCAAAGGCGCTTAAATCCATCAATGAAAGAAGTAGTTTGGAAAGAAGTTGTCAAACTCTTGGAAGCTGAAATGATTTATCCTATCTCCGATAGTGAATGGGTGAGTCCGGTGCAAGTAGTTCCAGAAAAAGGTGGCATGACGGTTATCAAAAATGATAAAAATGAGTTGATTCCAACTAGAAGGGTAACCGGGTGAAGGATGTGTATTGACTATAGAAGGCTAAACCAAGCTACAAGGAAAGATCACTTCCCACTACCTTTCATGGACCAAATGTTGGAAAGGTTGGCCGGCAAAAATTTCTATTGTTTCTTGGATGGTTATTCGGGTTACAACCAAATTTCGGTTAATCCGGCGGATCATGAGAAGACGGATTTTACATGTCCTTTCGGAATCTTTGCTTACCGAAGAATGCCTTTTGGGTTATGTAATGCACCGGCAACATTTCAACGGTGTATGCAAGCGATACTCCCGGATTTGATCGAAGAATGCATTGAGGTATTTATGGATGATTTCTCCGTTTATGGATCGTCCTTTGATTTGTGCTTGAAAAATCTTGATGTAGTTTTGGGAAGATGTGTGGAAACTAACTTAGTGCTCAATTGGGAGAAATGCAACTTTATGGTCACCGAAGGTGTTGTTCTCGGTCACAAAATCTCCTCCGAAGGGCTAGAAGTTGATAGAGCAAAGGTGGAAGTCATTGAAAAATTACCACCTCCAACAAATATAAAAGGAATAAGGAGCTTTCTCGGACATGCCGGATTTTACCGGAGATTCATCAAGGATTTCTCAAAGATAGCCAAGCCCTTGAGTAATTTGCTCAACAAAGGTACGCAATTTCTTTTCGATGAGTTGTGTCCAAAAGCTTTCCTTGATTTGAAAGAAAAGTTAGTCACCGCACCCATAATCGTTGCACCAAATTGGACACTTGATTTTGAACTTATGTGTGACGCAAGCGATTATGCGGTTGGTGCAGTTTTGGGTCAAAGAAGAGATAAATTTTTCATGCTATTCACTATGCTAGTAAAGTTTTAAATGAGGCGCAAGTCAATTATGCGACAACCGAAAAATAATTACTAGCTATAGTGTATGCATTGGAAAAGTTTAGAGCTTACTTGATAGGGTCTAAAGTTGTAGTTTACACCGACCATTCGGCGATCAAGTATTTGCTAACCAAGCCAGATTCCAAACAAAGATTAATTCGTTGGATTTTGTTATTACAAGAATTTGATTTGGAAATCCAGGATAAAAAAGGTTCCGAAAACTTGGTAGCGGATTATTTGTCTCGTTTGGTTAATGTGGAAATTACAAACAAAGAAGAGGAAGTAAGAGAAGAATTTCCAGATGAAAAACTTTATGCGATTCAAGTGAGGCCTTGGTTTGTCAATTTTGCTAATTACAAGGCAACCGGTTTAACACCGGAAGACCTCACTAGTAATCAAAGAAGGAAATTCTTGGCGGATGCAAAATACTATGTTTGGGATGATCCGTATTTGTTTAAAGTGAGTGTGGACAACATTTTGAGAAGGTGTGTAACACTTGAGGAGTCAAAAGACATCCTTTGGCATTGTCATAACTCTCCGTATGGAGGTCACTATAGCGGTTTGAGAACGGCCACTAAAGTGCTCCAAGCGGGCTTTTATTGGCCGTCTTTGTTTAAAGGTGCATATGAACACGCGAAGAGTTGTGACACATGCCAACGAAGTGGAGGAATAGGCAAACGGGATGAAATGCCTCTAACCAACATGTTAGAAGTAGAAGTTTTTAATTGTTGGGGTATTGATTTCGTTGGCCCATTCCCCTCTTCCTTCTCAAATGAGTATATCCTTGTGGGCGTTGACTATGTTTCAAAGTGGGTGGAAGCCATTGCTTCACCTAAGGCCGATGCCAAAATGGTGATAAATGTTTTAAAGAAAAACATATTCTCACGTTTTGGTGTGCCTCGGGTGTTGATAAGTGATGGAGGCGTACACTTTTGCAATACACCTTTGGAAAACGTTTTGCAACACTATGGTGTAAGGCATAAGGTGACCACTCTCTACCATCCACAAGCGAATGGTCAGACGGAAGTTTCTAACCGGGAAGTTAAGCGGATCCTTGAAAAAACAGTCTCGAGTTCACGAAAAGATTGGCCATTAAAATTGGATGAAGCTTTGTGGGCGTATCGTACCACCTGAAAAGCTTCTATTGGACTAACCCCATTTCAGATGGTGTATGGGAAGACTTGTCATCTTCCGGTGGAAATGGAGCATAGAGCACTATGGGCTCTCAAATTCTTGAACTTTGACTCCACTTTAGCTGGAGAGAAAAGAAAAGGACAACTCCATGAATTCGAGGAATCACGAAACAACGCTTACCATTCGAACAAACTATACAAGGAAAAAGTGAAAGCGTACCATGATGGAAAGGTCCGTCATAAAGAGTTTAAAGTTGGACAAATGGTACTTCTTTTCAACTCAAGATTGAAGTTGTTTCCTGGTAAGCTTAAGTCAAAATGGCCAGGACCGTTTGTTGTCAAGGAGGTGCGAAACTATGGGGCCATTGTGGTTGAGGATCCAAAGTCACAGGAGAGCTGGATTGTAAATGGACAATGACTAAAAGTCTACCATAATGGCGAAGTGAATCGGTATGTTTATGTCATTTCCCTATCTGGACCGAGATAATCATTGAACCGTCGAGCTCAAAACGACGTTAAACAAAGCGCTGGTTAGGAGGCAACCCAAAGTTATAAGTTTGTATTTCAAATTCTGTCAATTTAGTTGTTAAGATATTCTGTTGTGTTTCTTTTATGTGAAAATTGAGTTCTGTCCACTGCCAATAATTTGTCCAAAAATTCCTTCAGTTCGCCCCGCGAACAGCTTTCGCCTCGCAAATTGAATGGAAAACTTCAGGTCGCGCCGCGAACAGAGTTCACCCAGCAAACTGAGCGTGGCAGAACCTTTTAAGTTCTGTTTTATATCATTTTCATTTCACTCCTATTTTCATAAATTCAAAAATTTTCTTCATCAACCTCACTACCCCACTTCCAAAAATCAAAATTATTCCTCTCCATTTCCAAAATCCTAAGTTGTTAACAAGAACCAAGTCAAATTCAACAAGGTATGTGTACTCTTTCTTTCCTTTCCTTTTTGTTCCGCATTTAGGTGAAATAGGGTTTTGCAAAAAAATGGATTAGATGCTGAAGATAACCTTGCATGTTTAAAGTGGTTTCAAACTAGGATTGGGTAAGGGATTGTGGTTGTGATTGTTGAAAGGTGTAAGCATTAGGAACCCTAGAAGGCACCTTTAATTTTCCTAGTTCGCAGGGTTCGCGCCGCGAACTAGGAAATTCCAGTTTCATGTTTTATGCTTTTGAATGCTAACTTCTCTTATGGATGTTGTGTGGTTGTTCTGATTTTTGTTGCAGATGTCAAAAAGAACAAAAACCACGAGTTCCGGTCCTTCTCGTTCCGTGCGACGATTCACAAGCGATGAGCATGAAGAGAGATTCGACAAATTGATCAAACGAACTATTCATACAGAGAGATTCATCCGCTTGTCGCCGGGTGGAACTTATAGGAAGTTGGTGTCGAATTTTGAAAGAAGAAAATGGAGTAAGCTTTGTGAATCGGAGCCGGAAATAAATTATGACATTGTGCGTGAGTTCTACGCCAATGCTCTTCAGTTCGAAGAGGGAGTGGCATTCCATTATCAGACAAGAGTGAGAGGAAAGATCATTTCTTTCAGTAGAGACGCGATCAACGCGTATTTAGGTTTTGCCAGAGCCAGATGGACAGAGCCGAAGAAGCTGGGACTTCTTCCTCTAGACCCCGAGCCCGCAATACTCCAGCCTTCGATCAGATGGAATTCGCTACTTATTGCTGTGAGAGCTTTGAGGCCTCTAGGAGGTCTCAATCATTCATTTTTGATGCTTTGCAGCAACAATTTCAGAACACCTTCCTTGCACCTGAAGCCCGCACATTCCCTTCCCAGGCGGAGTATGTTGCTTATGCTAATTGGTCTGAGGGCAGACCAACTTTAATGGGGGGTGCAGGAGGTGGTGCGACCCATGACGATGAGATGGAGGATGTCATTGGATCCGTTGGTGGTGGCCATGAGGAGGAAGATTGAGGAGTTTGTTTGAATTATAGTAGAATTTTATTTTGAGTTCTTTCTAGTATTATTGTTTTTGTTTAATTATGATTGTACTTTTGGTGGCTCTAGTTTCACCATAAAACTTTGGTTTGTTAATTTGTTTTGTTAATTGCATGAATATTCTGTGAGATTTAAGTGTGTTACAATGAATTTGGTATACCAACATTTGTTTGTTTAATTGTTCTTATTCTTAAGTCAAGCTTAAAGCAACCAAGAAATGTTTGCAAAGAAGGAAGCGTAGGACACTTTGAGTGGTGATGATAAGAATTAGTGTCGGCATTTCAAGGTACACTTTATCGCTTTCTAGACTTAACATGAGTAATTTGATGGTGTGTTACAAATTCCATATCATAAATTCATTGAGACACATGTCATTTTTGAATCAAAATAGGACTTAACCAATTATGAGGAACTTTCCATTGTACACTAAATGCGGGAAACCGAACATTATTTCAACTCATTCTTATTATGCTAAATCATGCATTAATCTATTTTTGTGAAAATTGTGAAAATGATAGAGGCATTGTTTGATATGAGAAAAACCACTTTACCAAAAAGTTTGAATCAACTAACCTTGTGAGGAGTGATCCTTAGTTAGCCCCCTTTGAGCTTGTTTTAGGATTCATTTGATTGATAAGTGTAAAGTTAATTGAAAATTTTGTGAATAAATGAATCCT
This sequence comes from Lathyrus oleraceus, assembly GCF_024323335.1. Lineage (NCBI taxonomy): Eukaryota > Viridiplantae > Streptophyta > Magnoliopsida > Fabales > Fabaceae > Lathyrus > Lathyrus oleraceus. Next base: position 365,736,035 of record NC_066582.1, read on the forward strand.
AATTTCTTTCGTTTCAATTGAACCCTCAAACCAAGTTGTTTGCAAATTTTGCCTTTTGCTTATGTCTAAGTAGGGAGCATTATTGAATAAATTTGGTTTTGGAATCTAAAGTTGGGGAGAGTAAAGTAAAAAGAGTTGATTAAAAACTTGGAAAAGTGATGTTTTATAAAAGGGTGAAAGTATGAAAAGATACAAGATAAAGAAATCACCCTTGAAACTATAGAGCAAAGAAAAAGAAAAGAAAGAAAAAGCTCATGGTTGTGTGGATGTAAAAAAAAAATAAGAAAAGAAGAAAGATGGGGATCAAAGAAATGGAAATTGTGTAGAGTTGAATGTATGGGAATGCTCCCTTAGGATAGACATTTTTGTTGAATTCTCTTAATCATATCCTTTCTTGTAACCCAAGCCACATTACAACCCTTGAAAGACCTCTTGATTCTAATTTTTCACATGATTTGGTATTTGTTTTGATGACCGCATGATTCGAGTTGTTGTTGATTTAATTGCTTGGATGAGTGAAAGTAAACCTTCATGTTTATTCATCATTATTATGATGTGTGTGTAAGTTTGATTCAATTTTGACATGTATGGCTTTGAATTCCTTGGTATGATTTTTGCACCCAACCATTGATCTTATTCATGTTTTGTCTAGCATTGAGTTAGGTGGATTGAGAAAGTGCCATACACTTTTGAACCATTTGAATGCCCTTGGTTAATCCTTGTTTCAATCTTTTGTTTCATTGCTTTGGTTGTGTTGGTGAAAACTTTTGTTTAGGGACAAACAAAATGATAAGTTGGGGAGAGTTGTTAGGGACCAATTAGTACTACTTTTCATATAATTTTATTGGTCCCTTTTACCAATTTTTGATTTAATTACACACTTTTATTCTCACAATTTTGTATAAGTGCAATTAAGTTTAATTGATTTTGTTTTGAGTAGATATTTCATGTATTTGTTAGTTTTGTAGAGTTTTTGGACAAGAAAGCATCGGAGTGCATAAGCATAATCTGGAAGAAGTGTCAATGGTAATTTGAAGGAATAATTTGGAAGACTAACACTTGGGAGAATTATTACATGAAGCTTGCAAGGCAAGGAAGCTGAATTGGCTTCAGTTCACGCCGCGACCAGGGATGGCGCCGCGAACCTTGCGAAACCAGCAAGCAGTTTGTTGGGCCAAGTGTTCTGTTTTCAAGCCAGATGTATTGTGACAGTTTTGTATCTGTTTTAGAGTGCTTTTCAGTTTTAGATGAAAATGAACATTTTAGGAAATGTTCAATTCTTTAAGAAAACAGAATGGAAAATAGAAAAATTATTCATTCCTAGATACACATATTGGAAGAGAAAAATAGAGTTTATTGAGCCATTGCATTTTGCTGTCCAAAATGATGATGAGGAGCTAAACCCCATTTTGTCAAGATTGGAGGTAGTAGCTATTCCTATTTGTTTATGTATTTCATTTGACTCTTGTATATGACAAAAGGTTATTGATGTTTGAATGATATTTTTGCCCTAAGTTGAATATTTAGATTTGAGTAGTTGTTGAGAAAGATTATTCAAGTCTTGACTTAAAATATACTTTCAAGTAGTGAATGAGTTGTAGAAATAGATTTATACACTACTCTTCTTTTGTATCAAACATTAAAGATTGCTATATTGATAGTTAGGTAGAGAAATCATTTAACCATTAATATAGTGATTATCAAAATATCATTTAGAGATAAATGATATTGAGAGGATACTTGAATATCTTTAATAATCTTAAGTCTATATAGTTGTCATAAGGAATCATAAGCAATTTGAATTGTGAACTCCAATCTTGCCAAGCCTTTTACATTTGATTAAAACTATTTTATTGTTTTAGTGACATTTTACTCAATAGATAACTTTTCAAACAAAACAACTTGGTTACATTTTGAACTTATAACAATTTGGATTATAGAACGGTGGTAATGACAACTAATCTCTGTGGATACGATATTAAAATATTTGCCGAAAATATATTTTTCAACAATCTTCACAACCAATTAACGAAGTAAACTGTAGGAGATAAACTGAAGAGATAGTTGCTGAAAAGATAGGGAATTTATTAGAACAAAAGTGAGAGAAGTTAAATCAAAAGGAGCGGGATGAGCGAAAGAAGACGTTGTAGGAGGAACGAGAGAAGATGTTGTAGGAGGTACAGAAGAAGCGAGAGAGGTTGGCTGAGGTTGACCAAGAGAAGTGTACCCACAATGTGATTGAGGTATAAGTATAATTTAAAATATATGCGTTATATGTTGTTGTTATCATTTGTGTATTTTAATTTTTGTATTGTATTCAGTTGTTTTCATAATGTAGAAATTGAAATCAATGGATGCACTACACCACCCAAATCCAAATCAGTTGGACATGCCTGAGAAAGTAGTTGAGAAAGTTATTATGGGTGGTACAAGCACGAAAGATAGGTGTTCTACCTCAGCTCACAATATTGAGACCAACCTACCTCAACTAGATAACACTCAGAGACTATCTAGTGTGATAGACGAGATTGTAAACGTCTGCAAGTTTAAATTAAAACATTAACTAACACATGAATATATGCTTCATAAGAGTTGTATAGTGGAATTTGAAGGGAGATGATTGGCTAGACATACCCGTAATACAATTGTGGCGCTCGTAAGTATAAATCTTACAGTGATTTCAATTTATATTCATTGTTCTCATACTTTAACATAAAGTTTTGACATTTGCATTGGATTTTAATTAAAGTCCCGCACGAGATGTGTGTTGAAAGGAAATTGAAAAAGTATTGTTTCATATATCCATTTGTTCTTGATAAACACTATTTGGATAAACTCCCTGAGGCGAGTCAGGTGAGATCACAATTGTCATGTTTGTAGGAGGTGTAACTTGTTTGTTTTGGGAGGGATGAATAGCCTCCATTATTGGTGGTCAGAGGATTTTCATATGTTTCCTCCTTTTTATGTTACTCATTGATAAAATCCCGTGTTTAGTTGATTTCTGATAACGTTCTTCGTCCTCTCTAACTCTCAAGTAACACCTCTTCCATAAACTTATGTAACCCCCATGAAATCATGAAGTTATCTCATAATCGTCGTAGGTGGTTGTTCATGTCGTTTTGTAACACCTTTCAAGAAATCGGATCCGACCTGATCTTGTCGTATACCAGTGTTCTTATGGGACCAGGACCGACTTGCTCATGCCATATACCCATACCCCCTTATCTAGGATCCAACTTGTTCATGTTTATGCAGCTCGACATGTTTTTTCCTCTCTACTCGGCCTTAAAAACCCGGACTTTGGGAATTTCGAGATGTACATAAGCCCCCCGATCACGAGGTCGATCAGGTTGAAGTGTTCAGACAGAAAAGTCTTGGAATTCCTTCCTCCTTAATTCGATCACCTATTCGGTAAGTTATCGTGTGATAGTGGTTTTTAAAAGAGCAATAATGGCCATTCTTTTCTCTCTCTCATTGACATGATGATTTTTTATGGGAAACCCAACTTGTCATCATGATTTTAGCTCAATATAGCTTATTGACCGTTGTAAACTTACCTCCATAAAAGACTCTTTCCTTCTTTGTTCCTGACTTAACTTGTGATTTCTCATTTCCTTTCAAGACTTTCTGCCTAGTTTTGCTTTGCTCCCTCTAACAATCATTTTCTATAAGCTCAAGCCTCAAATGTTGGTTCCTTGCCTTATTTACTTCCCCCTCCTTTGTATTCTTTTATTATGTTTATAATACGCGATTGTGGTGATTTGGGGGAAACACCGATTTCGCTCACCGTCCATGATAGAAGAAAAATATGGGACGAATGAATGAGAGAATGTGAGGGTTATCTGAAGCAAGAGAAGTTTGATCAAATTATTAGGAAAGTTCATGGTGATATCTCTTCACCTCATAGTTAAAATGACTCAGAGTCTTCATCATCAGGTTTTGTGGATATTCCGATGGATATGACATGGTCTTTGATTGACAAATAAGTTCTAAGTTATGACCACATCGTCATCAACGACAACTACATCTCAAACCTTCGTTTTAACAATCAGATTTCCTCGACCGGGAATGATGAGGACGTTTGTGCTAGAACCTTGCGTGGGAGTTTGCATTACTCGGCCAAAAGGAGTGTCAGATGAGTACTTTTACTTTTACTCAGGGGTAACAAAGGATTTAAAGATCTGTATCCCCTTCAATGCCTTTGAATCTGACCTCCTCCAAACCCTAAATATCGGCCCTTCTCAATTACGCCCAAATGGCTGGGGTCTTATTAAAGCTTTTGAGCTTATTTGCGAGATGGTGAGTATAACCCCTACTTTAGGTTTGTTCTTTATTTCTTTGAACAAAAGAGGGCAGACAAAGGAGGCTGGGTCTCCCTTAGTGGAATCCCAGGGAAAAGCTTCCTTCAGGCCTATACTACTAATTATAAAGGTTTCAAGGATAAATTCCTTCGAGTAAGAAGTGGAGAAGGATGTCCCGAATGTATGCATTGGATGGGAACTATCGTTTTCCAATTTACTGGACGAACAACCCATCGTTACCGGTGTTCGGTTTTGATTATGACAAGTTAAATGCTTTGGAAATTCGAGCATTGGCTGTTCTAGATGCTTTTCAAGTAGTAAAAGTCAAGGACTTGCTACACATGGCCGATGAACCGAAACAAATTTCTAAAGTTTTGGGTAATGCTTATAAATGTCTTTTATTATTCTTCAGCGATCTTATTATTTTATCTTTCTGAACTCTAATTTGTTCATTTCTTTCCAGCCGATATGACGAGCCTGAAGTTATCATAATAAAATAAGTTGATGGCTGAAGCGAGGGAGAGGCGTGGGGAACAACTCGCCTCCAAGAGTGACCTATATGGTATCCAGACTCGGGCTCTTAAAAGGAAGAAAATAAATACTAGAAAGGAAGCCCTTATTGTATCAGAGCCCCATACTGCCCCAGTTCCCCCCTCTAGAGGATCAAAATCGACTTCTCCAAAGAGGATGAAAACTCAGATGAGAAACCATGTCAGTCATGCTGACTTGGCAATTACTTCTATGATGCAGGATTCAGGAAGTAGCCATCAATCTAATGGATCAACTGAATTCAAGTTCTGGTCCAATAAGTTTGACGACTTGAAGTATCTTTATGATCATCTGAATACGATATAGGATATTGAAAAGGTAAATACTATAAGTGTGTTGGTGTAAGCCCTAGAGGCCAATACTTTTTGGTACTTGTATCGAATTATTTATTAATAATAAAAGGCATTTTCTTTATTATGGTTTATTAATAAAGTCCCTGGAATAGATAGTCCGTTTAATGTATTAAGTGTGACTTGATCATGAGAACACATTAAACATAAGGACACCATTCTTAAAGTATCCGTAGTCGAGCTTTAGTGTGAAGTGGGATAACACTAAAGCATTAAGACTATTATGTTTGTAGACTGATGATCACATCTCATGGATCATGGATAAAGAGTTATCAAGTCTTAAACGTAGGTATGAATATTAGGAGTAATATTTATACCGGGATGACCCGCTATGAGATTACTATATAGAAAGTTATGCTAGTGTCATAAGTTATTCTCATGGTGATAATGGTGTATACCACTCTTCGACCTGAAACCACTATGGACCCTAGATGTAGAGTCGAGTGCTTTATTGCTGATCAAACGTTGTCCGTAACTGGATAACCATAAAGACAGTTGATGGGTACTCCACGAAGCATGCTGAGGGACATGAGTGACCTAGATGGAATTTGCCCATCCTGCATAAAAGGATAAATGTCTATGGGCCCAATATTGAACTGGACAAGGATGACACGGTCTATGCCTTGTGTTCAATATAGACATAAGGGCAAAAGGATAATTATACACATAAGTATTATCACATAAGGAATTGTCAGATCACATGACATTTTCGTGTCTTGGGTAGCAGTGATGTGTTGCTAGATACCGCTTACTGTTTATTATGTTAAATGCGTGATTTAATATAATTGCCAACGTCACGAAAACCTACAGGGTCACACACAAAGGACAGATTGATGAGAGATAGAGTAACTAAGGAATACCGTAAGGTACGGTGCCCTTAAGTGAATTATAGAACATCGTAAGGTACGGTGTACTTGAGTAGAATACGAAATATGGTAAGGTACCATGGGCTTAAGTGATTTTGGGCATATTATAAGATATGGGCCAAAATACACTTAAGTGGGCCTTTTAGCTTGAAGCCCACACAAGTGGTTCTATAAATAGAACCCTTGTGCAGAAGCATTCTTTTTTGCGGTTGCATTATTTTCGTTTTCTCTCACTCTCTCTCTCTCACTCAAAGCCTTCATTCGTACCAGCTAGCACTGAGATTGAAGGAACTCGTTCGTGTGGACTGAGTAGAGACGTTGTCATCGTTCAATGTTCGTGATCGCTTCTGTGGATCTGCATCAAAGGTTTTGATCGTCACAAGAGATCTGCACCAAAGGTTTCAATCGTCATAAGAGGTAAATATTCTATCACTGATCATGACCATTCGTAAGGATCTCTAAAGGAGAAAATTTTAATTTCCGCTGTGTTTTGGACCGCAATTCTCCTTCAGTGGTATCAGAGCCACTTACGAAACCATGAATCAGATAGCTGTTTAATTTCTGTATTAATATGATTAAAAGAGAGAATGAATCAATTAATTAAACGGGTAATTAAATTTGGCATCATGAGTGTACGAGTTGGATGATTGATGTTGACTATGCTTCGGTACCGACATTAGTATGGTGAAGCAGCGATACATCGATCGTCCATATGTTACGCAATTGAGACCGATCAACTTATATATGATATAAGTAATCTTAATGCAAAGTACGGTATATGTGATATACTGTTTCTGTTTCGTTCATTCAAACACTAAATGATTGTTTTCCTTTGAGCGATCAATGGTCATTTGCTTCGGAATCCGACATTAGTATGGTGAAGCAATGACCTGTTGATCAATCATACTGAATCAACAATCGAGGTGTGTTTGACGGTCTGAAATTGGCGCATTAGGGTTGGTGACGGCGCAAGGGTTGTGCCGTCAAGGAGTTGTGAATTTAGGGTTTTTGGAACAGGTCTGTAGACTGTTTCAAAGTTCTGTTATTTTGGATGCGTAACGGTCGTAACAAGACGCGTGACGTTCGTAACAGACCCATGACGGTCGTAACAAGGACGTGACGGTCGTCACGTACTTTGTGACGGTCGTCACACTCACAGATCCAAAATTGTAGGCGTTTCTGTTTTGGCCCCGTGACGGTCGTAACATATGTCTGTGACGGTCGTAACATGCTTGTGACCTGTGACGGTCGTAACATGCTTGTGACGGTCGTCACACTCACAGGGTCAGAATTCTTGGGGTTTCTGTTTTGTGACTACGCAAGGGTTGTGTTCATGCAAAACAATGTCCATTTCAAATGAATTGTTCAAATGAACCACCGTCCGCTGACCGGGCAGCGGGACCCCCGGCTAACTCTGCGTAGTGTGATCGGTCGCCGAAATTTAATTTGGTTTTAATTAATTAAAGGAATTAAAAATTAATAATAATAATGTGTTTGTTATTATTGCCTTGTAGTGATCAGTTATGGACTTAGTCTTCCTTTATTTTGTTTTGTTTTTTTTTTTAAAATACGACCTGCGTGTCGTGCCTCTCCTTTTGATCTCTTAATGTAACTTCTTTTCTCATCTCAATCCCTCGTATGTAAAACGAGTTTCTTCTGTAATGTAATGAAGAAAGAAAAGAAGACAATGTTATGAAGAAAGAGAGGAATTTAATATCAAAGGAGGACAACCCTGAAGATCTTGCTTGGAGAAGCTTAGAGAAGAATTCAATATCAAAGGAGGACAACCTTGAAGATCTTGCTTGGAGAAGCTTAGATCATTATTAGGTTAGCTTAGGTTCTCTCATTGGCTTGGGAGAACAATTGCGCTAGGGGCCATAACTGTTTCATTATGTATGTTGATGCATGTGTATGTATGTTGATGCATGTGAATATATGTTGATGCATGTGAGAGACGATTTATATGATAAATAAGCCGGTGAGATCATGACAACTACAATTCCCTCAAATTAAATATTAAGTTTATGCTTTCCAAGTTTTAGCACTCATCAAGACTAGTATCGGATAATGTAGGTTTCGCCTACGCGAGGTGCATGTTCTATATTAGTAAGGTGCGATGGGATAATTGTAATATCCAATTGCTAAAACAATGGGTCAAACTTAACTAAATAAATATATAATAAGATTATATATGTTTAGAAGCAAGAGTTGGGAATGATCCATATGATGGATTGGAATAAGGAGTTATTCACCCAACTGAAATTTTCGAGAGTTGTATGAGATACAACTGGAAGGAGTTCCTACCTAAATAACCTAGTTTTGTGTAATCCGCCGGACTTAGAACGAAGTGAAATATGGATCTCGACCCACTAGAAAATCTTCCAATGGGATTTTCCGAAACAAATGATGAGGGTCATTTGTTTTGAGTAAAATAGTGGGAGCATATTTGATTAAAGGCCTAATTAAATATGTCAATGATACTTATATTTTCTTAATCCTTATGTAGATAACCATGACATCAAACACCTCTAACAACATCTTGCGATCAATCCTTGACAAGGAAAAATTGTCTGGGACAAATTTTCTGGATTGGCACCGAAACCTGAGGATTGTCCTCAAACATGATAAAAAGCTGTATGTCTTGGAGACACCTGTTCCTGAAGAGGAACCTCCTAGTTCTGCACCTAAGGCAGAAAGAGATGCTTATAAGAAGCATGTCGATGATGCCAATGAAACTGCTTGTCTCATGCTAGCTACCATGAACTCAGAATTGCAAAAGCAACATGAGAACATGGCAGCGTTCGATATGATCGAACACTTGAAGATGCTCTATCAAGAGCAAGCAAGGCATGAGAGGTTTGAAGTTTCAAAAGCCCTTTTTCAAAGCAAGTTAGCTGAGGGAGCCCCTGTAGGTCCCCATGTACTCAAGATGATTGGGTATGTGGAAAACCTTGAGAGATTGGATTTTCCCCTCGAAAAGGAACTTGCGACTGATTTGATCTTGCAATCGTTGCCAGATAGTTTCAGTCAATTTGTCCTAAATTTCAATATGATTGATATGGACAAATCTCTTCCTGAACTGCTCGCCATGTTAAGAACAGCTGAGCAGAATCTGAAGACAAAAGGGAAGTCCATTCTGATGATCAGAAATGGAAAGAGACAGAACAAAAGGCCCACCAAGCAGGGTGATAAAGGGAAAGGCAAGGAAGTTGCCATACCCAGACCCACTGTTGTTGCTTTGAAGCCTAGTGGAGGCATAGCAAAGGCAGGCACCTGCTTCCATTGCGGTAAGACCGGACACTGGAAGAGAAACTGCCCAAAGTACCTGGAAGATATGAAGAATGGAGTAGAGACTTCAACTTCAGGTATTTTTGTTATTAAAATAATTTTTTCTACTTTTGCATCATGGGTATTAGATACTGGATGCGGTTCTCACATTTGTACAAATGAGCAGGGGCTGAAAAGGAGTAGAGATTTGGCAAAAGGTAAAGTTGACCTACGAGTTGGCAATGGAGCAAAGGTTGCTACTTTAGCCGTAGGATCTTATGTATTGACTTTACCTAGTGGTTTTATAATTCAGTTAGAGAACTGTTATTATGAACCTGCAATTAGCAGGAATATTATTTCCATTTCTTGTTTGGACAAGTTTGGTTTTTCATTTATAATAAAGAACAATTTTTGCTCAATTTATTTGAATGATATATTCTATGCTACTACAAAAATGAGCAATCGACTATATGTCCTTGATCTCGAAATGCCTATTAATAACATTAATACAAAAGGGTGAAACCTAACGAGTTAAAACCAACTAGGTAAGAATATTAAAACTCTTCGATCAGATCGAGGTGGTGAGTATTTAAGCCTAGAGTTTGATGACCATCTGAAAGAGTGTGGGATCCTATCCCAGCTTACTCCTCCTGGAACACCCCAATGGAAGGGTGTATCTGAGAGAAGAAATCGAACCCTGTTAGACATGGTCCGATCCATGATGAGTCACGCCGATCTTCCAAACTCCTTTGGGGGACATGCACTATTAACAGCAACTTACACACTTAACCGTGTTCCATTCAAAAGGTTGAGAAGACACCATATGAGATATGGAGTGGTAAGAAACCACATATGTCTTACATGAAGATTTGGGGTTGCGAGGTGTATGTGAAACGACAAATTTCAACTAAGCTTGAGCCCAAATCTGACAAATGCTTATTTGTGGGGTATCCTAAAGAAACAAAAGGGTATTACTTCTACAATCCTTCTGAGGGCAAAGTGTTTGTCGCTCGAACTGGAGTTTTCCTAGAAAAGGATTTTATTTCCAAAGGAACCAGTGGGAGGAAAGTAGAGCTTGAAGAAATTCAAGAATCACAAAGCATAGATACACCTATGGAGGAATTAGAGCAGGAAACACAAGAAGTTGTGGAAGAGCAACCTGCTCAAGTAGAACAAAACCAGCATAGGTCAAGCAGGATACGTCAACTACCTGAGAGATATGGATATCTCATAATTGATCAAGGTGATGTATTACTCATGGATCAAGATGCGCCTGTGACCTACCAAGAGGCCATAACTGGTCCCGAGTCTGAGAAGTGGCTAGAAGCCATGAAATCTGAAATGGATTCCATGTACACAAACCAAGTTTGGACCTTGGTAGAGCCTCCTGTAGGAGTTAACCCTATAGGATGCAAGTGGGTCTTTAAAAAGAAGACTGACATGGATGGTAAGGTACATACCTATAAGGCAAGACTGGTTGCAAAAGGATATAAACAAATTCATGGGATTGACTATGATGAAACCTTTTCACCAGTTGCAATGCTTAAATCTGTTCGGATTTTACTTGCTATCGCTGCATATCATGATTATGAAATATGGCAGATGGATGTCAAAACTGCTTTCCTTAATGGAAATCTTCTTGAGGATGTGTACATGACACAGCCTGAAGGATTTGACATACCAGAGGAAGCCCAAAAGACATGTAAGTTACAAAGATCAATCTATGGATTGAAGCAAGCTTCCAGAAGCTGGAATCTTCGTTTTGATGAAACAGTAAAACAATATGGATTCATCAAGAACGAAGATGAGCCTTGTGTCTACAAGAAGGTTAGTGGGAGCATGATCGTTTTCCTGGTATTATATGTAGATGACATATTACTCATTGGAAACGATATCCCTACCCTACAACAAGTAAAGTCTTGGTTGGGGAAATGCTTTTCTATGAAGGACCTAGGTGAAGCAACCTATATATTAGGAATCGGAATCTATAGAGATAAATCACAAAAACTGCTTGGCCTAAGTCAGAGTACATACATAGACAAAGTATTGAGACGCTTTAATATGCATGATTCCAAGAAAGGATTCATACCTATGCAACATGGCCTGTGTCTATCAAAAACACAATCCCCTTTAACTAAGGAAGAAAGGGATCGCATGAATAAGATTCCATATGCATCTGCAATAGGATCTATCATGTATTCTATGCTATGTGCTCGACCAGATGTCTCGTATGCTTTAAGTGCAACGAGTAGGTACCAATCTGAGCCTGGTGATGCTCACTGGGTGGCTGTCAAGAATATCCTTAAGTATTTGAGAAGGACTAAGGACTCATTCTTGATATATGGAGGTCAGGAAGAATTGGCTGTAATTGGATACACCGATGCTAGCTTCCAGACAGATAAGGATGACTTTAGATCGTAATCTGGTTATGTGTTTTGCTTAAACGGTGGCGCTGTGAGCTGGAAAAGTTCAAAGCAAGATACAGTTGCTGATTCTACAACCAAGGCCGAGTATATTGCTGCCTCAAGTGCAGCAAAGGGAGTTGTTTGGATCAAAAAGTTCATTAGTGAACTTGGCATAGTCCCTAGCATTGTGGATCCCATTGGTCTCTATTATGATAACAATGGTGCTATCGCACAAGCTAAGGAGCCTAGACCTCACCGACGATCCAAACACATACTTAGGCGTTATCATCTCATTCGAGAGATAATAGATAGAGGAGACGTGAAAATATGTAAAGTACCTACACTTGACAATATAGCTGACCCACTGACAAAGCCTCTTGCGCAGCAGAAGCATGATGGCTATACTAGATCAATGGGCATACGGGGTATGCCTGATTGGCTTTAGTGCTAGTGGGAGATTGTTGGTGTAAGCCCTAGAGGCCAATACTTTTTGGTACTTGTATTGAATTATTTATTAATAATAAAAGGCATTTTCTTTATTATGGTTTATTAATAAAGTCCCTGGAAAAGATAGTCCGTTTAATGTATTAAGTGTGACTTGATCATGAGAACACATTAAACATAAGAACACCATTCTTAAAGTATCCGTAGTCGAGCTTTAGTGTGAAGTGGGATAACACTAAAGCATTAAGACTATTATGTTTGTAGACTGATGATCACATCTCATGGATCATGGATAAAGAGTTATCAAGTCTTAAACGTAGGTATGAATATTAGGAGTAATATTTATACCGGATTGACCCGCTATGAGATTACTATATAGAAAGTTATGCAAAGTGTCATAAGTTATTCTCATGGTGATAATGGTGTATACCACTCTTCGACCTGAAACCACTATGGACCCTAGATGTAGAGTCGAGTGCTTTATTGCTGATCAAACGTTGTCCGTAACTGGATAACCATAAAGACAGTTGATGGGTACTCCACGAAGCATGCTGAGGGACATGAGTAACCTAGATGGAATTTGACCATCCTGCATAAAAGGATAAATGTCTATGGGCCCAATATTGAACTGGACAAGGATGACACGGTCTATGCCTTGTGTTCAATATAGACATAAGGGCAAAAGGGTAATTATACACATAAGTATTATCACATAAGGAATTGTCAGATCACATGACATTTTCGTGTCTTGGGTAGCAGTGATGTGTTGCTAGATACCGCTTACTGTTTATTATGTTAAATGCGTGATTTAATATAATTGCCAACGTCACGAAAACCTACAGGGTCACACACAAAGGACGGATTGATGAGAGATAGAGTAACTAAGGAATACCGTAAGGTACGGTGCCCTTAAGTGAATCATAGAACATCGTAAGGTACGGTGTACTTGAGTAGAATACGAAATATGGTAAGGTACCATGGGCTTAAGTGATTTTGGGCATATTATAAGATATGGGCCAAAATACACTTAAGTGGGCCTTTTAGCTTGAAGCCCACACAAGTGGTTATATAAATAGAACCCTTGTGCAGAAGCATTCTTTTTTGCGGTTGCATTATTTTCGTTTTCTCTCACTCTCTCTCTCTCTCACTCAAAGCCTTCATTCGTACCAGCTAGCACTGAGATTGAAGGAACCCGTTCGTGTGGACTGAGTAGAGACGTTGTCATCGTTCAACATTCGTGATCGCTTCTATGGATCTGCATCAAAGGTTTTGATCGTCACAAGAGATCTGCACCAAAGGTTTCAATCGTCATAAGAGGTAAATATTCTATCACTGATCATGACCATTCGTAAGGATCTCTAAAGGAGAAAATTTTAATTTCCGCTGCGTTTTGGACCGCAATTCTCCTTCAAAGTGCTCAACAGCTGATCCAAAACATCAAGGCCTACTTGATGAGGTGCACATTTATGACCTGAGGATTGTTTGAAATTGGAGGTGCTTATGAGCAGAACGAAATTGGTCTTACTAAATATGTGACTCAATTAAAGGATAACCTTAAGGTTCAGACTGATAAGGTGGATGAACTAAACCAACAATTGTCAGAAATGAGGAAGCGGAAGGAGACCGTAAAATCTAAGATTTCAGAAATGAAGAAGCAGAAGGAGATCGTGGAGTTCAAGTGTTTGGAGCTAGAAACGACCACTGCCAGTTTGGTCCAAGATGTGGATCAAGCTTAGGCTCTTAATGAGACACTAATGAAATCCTTGCAAGATACCCAGACAAACTTGCTCTCAACTGGCGATGAAGCTTTTAGGAGAGCTTAAGACCAAGCCTTATGCATCATGCCTAACCTTAATATGTTCGATATGGATTTCTTTGAGATCGTGGTGGATGAACGACTTGTGGATATGGAGGAAGCTTCTCCTAGAACTGAGGTTTTAAAGGATGTGACGACCAAAAATCTGACCCTTGAGGCTCAAGAAGATGAACATCATGATGTTTAAGTTTGTTTATGTTTGTTATTAGCCATCAATAAGGATGTACTTTTTGTAATATTTGGATAATGCGTTTTATTTTTGGGATCATGTTTAAGCCCTTTTGGGGCCTCATCGGTAAAATAGCAAGTGTACTATTTGCACCAATGTAGTAATAAAAAGGGAGTTATCCCGAGTATCGGTCTCGAGGACTGCGTAGAAAGTATCAATTTTTATAATAATTCAATTGAACAAAAGTTCATATGGGGTTTGATGATTGTTTTCACAATTGATAAGGAATAAAAATACAAAGAGTATAAAGCTCTTTTAATCGATATGAAAAAGAATGTTAAGGCCAGGTGTATGAATTGTTGTGTATTCCACTTTTTCCATATCATATAACATCGATGCTATTATAATTCAAAACAGTTTCTCTAGAGTAGTTTTCTCTAATTCCTTACCCAAAACCATTTAACAGGCAATTTCACTCCTAATTCCTTAGTCATTCAAATTGCTGTTAAGAAATATTTATTTTATCAAGAATTTACGGTAACCACAGTTTGATCCTCATTCCTAAGTGATTAAACGCGGGTTTTATTATACAACCCGTGATAAGGCGGTTTGTCTGACCTAAACCTTAACCAGAGATCAGAATTTCATTTGTCCGATTAATATAAGCATTAAGCACGTTGTATAATAATTTGAATTACGAAAACATCAATGAATAAAAGAACATGGATAAAATATTCATACAGTAGCAATTCAGGGACACCCCCTAGCATTAGGGGGTTTAGCCTCTCATAATATTCAAAGACAAAAGATTACAAATTGAAGACATTACAAGTTGTTATTGATGAAAGTTGATCTTCAATTTCTTCCGATCTTGAAGATCTCTTCTCTTCTCCACACCTTGCAAGGTTGCTTCCTCTTTTCGTATCTTTTCTTTTCACAATCCAAAAGAATTCCCTTTCTCAGTGCTTCAAATCCAACTAAATAGTTTCCAAACAGCTAAAAATAATGCCAAATGCCCAAAATGCCCTCCGGATGTCCACAGGAGTTAAAACAAGAAAAATCAGAATTTTGAGCGAAATGGCCAACACGGGCCCTGTCAGGTGACACTGCTGCCCGTGTTGGCTCCTCTGTAGGTTCACAAGGCACGCCATCCTGACACGGGCCGTGTCAGGTGACACGGGCACCCGTATCAGCCCCCCTGTTTTGTCCATTTTTCGCTTTTCCTTAAGTCTCTAACCTCCCTTCTTCCAATACACACTTTCGGACTTTTAATCAAATCTGGAAACCAACATTCTACACAGAAACGCATAAAATGCGACAAAATGCGAAAAACTACTAATGAAACATAAAACAAATGAAAATTCATACAATGCAATAAACTGAAGAAATTACTAAAATAAAACGCAAAAGTTACCGATTTATGAAGATTCCATGCTGGATAGATGATGAAAACTGAGTGTAAATGGTGGCCGATCACAACCCCAAACTTATCTCATTGCTTGTCCTCAAGTGATGCAAGAGACCAAGCGGAGGTCAACCATGGATTCTATTCTTTCCTCAACACAACTGATGTTATTTGCAACTTTGTTTTCTCCTTCCCGATTAAGTTTCTGGTTCACCCATTCGACATTTTCCATTGCCTTATCATTTCAGAGAGTTCTTTTACCCACAAGCTTATTCACACTACTCACCAAATCTCTCGAGGTTAAGGTGTTTAGCACTCACTAAATCAAGGTATGCAATATCAACTCTTACTTTTGAATAGATTCTACGTCAACTGCACAAACACAATTCATACACTTTAAGAGGTCTTCAGGGTTGTTACGAGGCTTAGGTACGGTGAGAGAGTAGACAACAAAATGGATTACAAAAGGTTTTACATCTCGGCATTCATGTTTTTGTTTTTCTTTGTGCAAGAATTTAATTATTTTTTTGGGTGTCGTCACATCTTGACTCTTTTTCCACTCAAATTCATTTTAATGCATGAGTATATTTCTAAGGCAAGTGCTTATTTTTTTTCATTTCTTTTTCTCTTTTTTCGGTAGAAGCGGATGTTTCTACACACTTTTTCTCTCTTTTTTTTTCTTTCTTTTCCTCGCACTTGCCATTTTTAATCTACGGATGCATACCCCAAACTTATCTCTTTGCACAAGTTTTACATTACACAGTCATGCCGAGCTAGGGTAGGGAGTGTATGGCTAAGGGTTAACATGATGGTTTACACAAACAAAGGGTTACAGGCTCAAAGGGGTTAACAACGGATGAAAACAACATTATGGGTGGCTAGAAAGGCTCAAAGGTTGAAAACAAACAACGCGCCTCAATGTGTGTTTTTGTATTATGCTATATCAGTAGAACTTACGCAAAATTAGAGAGATAGAGTCATACCTGAATGCGCTCTTTTTGTGTTTGGTTAAGCTAAAATCTCACCATGTTGGGTAAGCTTGCAGACTTCAAACATTCTTTATGATAAACAGCTTCTTTATCAGCTTGGGCTTACCTTCTTCTTTTTCGGTCTGGATTTCCAAGTTGCGTCCAACCTTTTGTTTCTCAGCTGTGTCACCTTCCAGGTTGCCTCGGGAGAAAATCCAGGATTGCGTCTTTTACTCACTGTCCACTAGTCTCTCATTTCTCCAGCATCATCTACTTTTATATGTAACTTACAAAAATAAAAACAACCACACAACAATGAACAAAATAACACACAGACACAATAAAAATGAAATTTAAAGCAATTCAATTAAAGACCTCCCCACACCTGAACCAAACATTGTCCGCAATGTTTAAAGTTAAGATATGATGAGCACTTACAACAATTACTGAGGAGGTGGTGGCGGGTATGGATAATGCAACATCATACGTTGCATCATTGTGTTCATCTCATCCAAAACCGTCCCTTGACAGCGTTGTTCAACTCCAAACCTGGTGAGCTCTTCACCTTGCCTGGATTGCTCCGTGCGAAGGTGGCCAATCTCATCCTGGATCCAACCCCATTGGTCTGATGGCATGGAGTAGGATCCGGAGGCTTGAGTTGGTTCCGGGGCCCTTTGGTAAAAAGGTTCCTCGGTGTTCGGTGCACCTTCCATCGGTTCATCTGCAGTAAAAGAGTCAAACAAATCTTCGTCCCCCTCTTCCGGTTCGGGACAGTCATAGAGCCAGTTGGCTCTGTTAGTGATACTGATAAAATCATAAGCAGGTAAATCAAGAACATGTACTTTTTGGCACAAAAGAGAATAGTAGTCTTGTTTTACCGTGATCATGCCTTGCTGGATCAAGGCTGCCATGTCCAGTTTACTTTTACCTGGCACCTGGGGGAAGTCAACTAGAGCAGCACCAAATCCGAAGTGGTCGGCAATCTGAGTAATCATGCCGCCAACAAAAATGTCGCCTGAAGTAGCGTGACCAACTCTCCCTAAGTAGTCGGCTGCAAAGGCTGCTACGTTGATTGGAGCCTGGGATGCCATACTGTATAGGAAGAACAACTCCCTTTGTATGGAAACACCTGTGCTGTCTCCGCGACCAAAAATGGTGTATGCCAATGCCTTTTGTGCATACCTGAAACATGGGTTGTGGATACCCGATGCCTTTGCCCCTTTTGAAACATATTTATTATTACCTGTTATGGCGGTCCAAAATTCCGTCGGGACAAATGTATCGGGCACGCTCCAGGGCCTACGATTGGGAGTTTAAAGATCCTCCTTAACTCCTCCACAGTCAGTTCCAAATCAGTATTCAATAAACGAAAGTGCAACGTACCGTAATATTCTTTTTCCGTTCTGTTCCACCTGTTTTTTAGCTTAAAGTCGATGGTGCTCAAAAATTCCAGCATAATTCGCGCAAAGGTAGGCGCTTCCAGCTGCATAAATTCTAGCATCCCTAGGGTGTGGAACATGCGGTGTACTTCTGCTTGCAATCCCAGTTCCTACAGTGTGCCATTGCACATATATCTCGTAGGGGTTAGTTTCCTTTTTAAATGAACCGCATACCTTTTCTGATGCTCCAGGCTCTCGAACACAATGTCGTGCTCGTTCGGGGTTCTCCTCACTCTTTGTCGGGGACGAGATGATTCCGCCACATTTTTGCTTTTTTCGACTCGGCGAGACATATTGTACCTGCACACAGTAAAGAGACAAAAGAATATGGAAAAAAGAGATTAAGTGAAAAATATTATCGTAGGAGTGTTGAGAGTAAAGAGTGGTGAACTTTTTGAGAGGATGGATGGAGAGTCGGCCGAGATTGGTGGTGAAAAGAGGTGGCATTTGAGTGAAACTTATGAAGGTATTAGGTCGTATTAGAGAGAAAGAAGGTGGAGATGAAGAAGTATGAAGGTAATGTCTGAAATGAGGAAAGAATTGGTGATTGGGTGTATTTATAGGGTGATTTTCGGAGGTGAGACCCTCCTTTAACGGTCAAAAATGCATGGTGAAAGGTGCCCAACGGCTATTTTTTCAAAAAAATTCACTACTGCGCGAGCTGACATGGGCGGCCGTGTCAGCGCAACATGCCCTCCCGACACGGGCCGTGTCATTCCCAGAAGCGCTTAAAAACAACTTTTTTGGGTCAAAGGCTGACACGGGCTGTGTCACCTGACACGGGGGGCCATGTCAGGCCCTTGGAAATCCAAATTTTCACTCCACAATCCTCTTCCTGACACGGGCGCCTGTGTCAGGCCCCTGTTTTCACATTTTTCTTGATTTCTTTTTCTTGTGCTGTTCACGGCTTTAGCTTCCGAATTTTTAGAGATTCGCTGTGACCGCTACCTTTATCTCCTCTATGAAACACTGTTTACGCCTGCAAGTAGAGAACACACTACCAAACAAAGAAAATGATTAGATACAAAAGTGTGAATTGCCTCCCACGTAGCGCTTTGTTTAACGTCGCTTGGCTCGACGGTTGTGCATCTTATCAGACCAGATGAACAACATCAATTTGGCCCACAACTTGCCCCACATTGTACGGATTCAATCTCTGGCTATTCACTTTTAAAATATCTCCATTGGAAGGGTTTTTTTTATTTCAACTTCTCCATGGGGATATACTTTGTGCACCACAAACGAACCTGACCATTTCGATCTCAATTTTCCAAAGAACAACTTCATTCTTAAATTAAACAGTAGTACCCTTTGTCCTTCCTAGAACTCCTTCCTTTGGATTCTTCTGTCATGCCATTTCTTCATTTGATCTTTGTAGATCTTCGCATTTTCATATGCCATGTTCCTGAATTCTTCCAACTCGTGGAGTTGAAGGATTCAGGATTCTCCTACTTTCTCAAGATCCAGGTTAAGGAATTTGGAAGCCCACAAGGCTTTGTGTTCCAGTTCCAAGGGTAGAATACAGGCCTTACCATATACCAATTGATATGGGGACATACCAATCGGTGTTTTGAAAGCAGTACGATATGCCCACAGTGCATCATCAAGCTTACTCGCCCAATCTTTGCAGAAGGCATTAACCGTCTTTTCTAGGATTTGTTTCAGCTGCCGATTCGACACTTCAACTTGACCACTTGTTTGCGGATGGTATGGAGTGGCTATCCGGTGTTTCACATTGTATTTCAAGAGTAGCTTCTCCATTCGGTGATTTAAGAAGTGAGTTCCTTCATCACTAATAAGAGCTCTTGGCACTCCAAACCTGACGAATATGTTTTCTTTCAAAAACTTGACCACCTTTTTTGCATAATTTGTAGGTAGCGCGACTGCTTCTACCCACTTGGATACATAATCCACCGCCACCAAAATGTAGTTCTTTCCAAATAACGGTGGAAACAGACCCATAAAGTCAATACCCCACACATTGAAGAGTTCAACTTCCAGCATGGGATTTTGTGGCATCTGATTTCTTTTCGAAATTTTTCCCATCCTTTGGCATTTATCGCACTCTTTGATCATTTGTTGAGCATCTTTGAATAGTGTCGGCCAGTATAAACCTGATTGGAGGACTTTGGCAGCAGTTCTATCACCACTAAAGTGCCCACCATAGTCCGAACCGTGACAAGCTTTCATCACATCCCTCTGTTCTTCTTCTGGAACACATCTTCGGACCAAACCGTCTATTCCCTTCTTGTACAAGAAGGGGTCGTCCCACAAATAGAACCTGCAATGATGAACAAACTTTTTCTTACGGTTAAAGTCAAAATCATTCGGGATCACCCCGCCCACTAGATAGTTCGCATAGTCTGCGAACCAAGGCATTCCAATAACAGCAAGGATGTGTTCATCAGCAAACTCATCCTTTATTGGGCGCTTTTCCTCATTCTCTTCTATTCGGGACATCCGGGAAAGGTGATCTGCTACAGTGTTTTCGCACCCACTTTTGTCCCGAATCTCCACATCAAACTCTTAGAGGAGCAGGATCCACCGCAACAGTCTTGGCTTCGAGTCCTATTTAGCAAACAAATACATCAAAGCAGCATGGTCAGTATAAACAATGACTCTAGAACCCAACAGATATTTCCTGAACTTGCCAAAGGCATAGACTACAACTAGAAACTCCTTTTCGGTAGTTGCATAATTCATCTGCGCAGGGTTTAACACATGATTGGCATAGTAGATAACATGCAGAAGCTTATCCATTCGTTGCCCAAGCACTGCTCCCACTGCGATGTCACTCGCATCACACATAATCTCAAAGGGTAGAGACCAGTCAGGAGCAATGACAATAGGTGCTGTCACCAATTTATTTTTTATTGTTTCAAAAGCAAAGGCACGGTCTTTATCAAAAATGAAAGTCTTGTCCTTAACTAACAGGGTGGTTAAGGGTTTAGGTATCTTTGAGAAATCTCTTATGAACCTGCGGTAGAAACCCGCATGTCCTAAGAAGCTTCTTATACCTTTTTCATTCATAGGAGGTGGCAGCTTTTCGATTACCTCAATCTTGGCTTGGTCCACTTCTACCCCTTTGTGAGAGATTTTGTGATCTAAGACTATTCCTTCTCGAACCATGAAGTGACATTTCTCCCAATTGAGGATCAGATTGGTCTGTTGGCATCTTTCTAAAACAAGGGAAAGGTTAGTTAAACAATTATCAAAAGAAAAACCAAATACGGAAAAGTCATCCATGAAGACCTCCATATGCTTTTCGAGCATGTACGCAAAAATGGAGGTCATGCATCTTTGGAAGGTGGCTGGAGCATTACATAACCCGAATGACATTCTTCTGTATGCGAAGATACCATAGGGGCACGTAAAAGCTGTCTTCTCTTGATCTTCCGGTGCAACAGCTATCTGGTTGTATCCAGAGTATCCATTAAGGAAACAATAGTACTCATGACCTGCCAACCTTTCCAACATCGGATCAATGAACGGTAGCGGAAAATGGTCATTTTTGGTTGCCAAATTCAACCTCCGGTAGTCGATGCACACACGCCAACCCGTGACCGTCCTAGTAGGGAGTAACTCATTTTTTTCATTCCTTATAACTGTAGTTCCTCCTTTCTTCGGGACTACATGCACCGGACTCACCCAAGAGCTATCGGAAATGGGATAAATCAACCCGGTGTCTAACAGTTTAACAACCTCTTTTCTGACCACTTCCTTCATCACGGGATTTAGTTTTCTTTGTGGTTGCACCACCGGTTTGTGACCATCCTCCATGAGAATTTTATGCATGCACACCGTAGGGATAATTCCCTTCAGGTCTTCTATTGCCCATCCCATGACACTCTTGTGTTTCTTCAAAACCTTGACAAGCTTGTCTTCTTGAGAAACCTCTAAATGAGAGCTTATAATAGCCAGGCATTTCTTTTCGGGATCTAGAAAAACATACTTGAGATTGTCAGATAACTGTTTCAGCTCAGCCACTTTCTTGGTCTCATCTTTCTTTTCTTCAACTTGAGGTTCCCTTAAGTTTTCCCATCGGAGTGATCGGGATCCCTTAACGGGCTGTTGTGTTGCCATTAGAGTTAACACTTCCATCTTCTTGAGTGTCTTCAAAAATTGAGTGACTTAGGACTTTCTCCAAGGGTAATTTTTGTTCCCCTAGGTGGTTTTCTTGCAGAACCATTTGATCAATAACCTCTATGTGTTGGCTGGTGGCCACATCATCTTTGTATTTCATGGTGTTGCGCACATCAATTTTTAACTCTTTGTCATAAACCTTTAGAGTCATGGTGCCTTCTTCTATATCTATCAAACACCTCCCGGTTTCCAAAAAGGGTCTACCAAGAATGAGCGGTATCTCTTCATCTTCCGGCATTTCTAAGATCACAAAGTCTACCGGAAAGACAAACTTATCAATCTTCACAAGAACATCTTCCACCACTCCATAAGGTCTCTTCACAGAGTGGTCAACAAATTGAAGTGTCATTCGGGTATCCTGTACTTTTCCAATCCCCAAACTCTTGTAAATGGATAAAGGCATGAGGCTCACACTTGCCCCCAAGTCTATAAGGGCCTTCTTGAAAGATCTATCCCTGATAGTGCAAGGGATAGTTACCGAGCCTCTATCTTTTTTCATTACCGGGATCTTCATACCCTGCAAAATAGCATTGTAACTTTCGGTTAGTACAATAGAGTCAGTGTCAGTGCTCCTCTTTTTTGAAATAATGTCTTTCATGAATTTAGCATAAGAGGGCATTTACTCAAGTGCCTCCAAGAACGGAATGCTGATTTCAAGCTTTTTGAATATCTCCAAGAACTTCTCAAAGTTCTTCTCATGTTTCTCTTTCTTCTTATTTCTTGTTGGGAACGGGAGTTTGACAACCGGCTTTGATTCACTAACTTTTTCTTTAGCCACCGGTTCAGGTACTGTCACCTCTTCACTAACAACTTCATTCTCTTTTATCTCCAAATCAACTTAAAGCAATTGATCTTCTTGTTCATCATCTTTTTCAGGGACTTCTTTTGCCTTACCACTCCTTGTGGTAACAACACTCACATTATTATGCTCTCTTGGATTCGTAACTGTAGCACTCGGTAATGCACCTGGTGTTTGCGAACCCGCAAGTTGTTGAGCAATCTGACTCATTTGCACTTCCAGATTTTTTATTGAAGCACCAGCGTCTCTCATATTACTTTTAGTCTCCTCTTGAAATTGAGAACTTTGAGCTGCCATTTTTTCAATGGCAATTTCCCAATCTGCTTTTCTTGGAACCTGTTGTTGGAATTCTTGTTGAGATGGATGAAATTGCTGCTGCTGGTAAGGTTGTTGTTGTTGTGGACGGTATTGCTGTTGTGGTTGACTTTGATACTGGGTGGGCGCTTGCTTCTGAGCATTTCCTTGCTGGTCCTTCTAGGAAAAATTTGGATGATTTTTCCATCCAGGATTATATGTATTGGAGTAAGGATTATTCTGCTTCCGAAAATTAATCTCTTCTACCTGTTGAGCAGTTGCCACACAATGCATGGCGAAGTGAGGGCCTCCACAAATTTCACAAGTAACAACTTGAATAGGTTGGATCGGTTGCACTTGTGCCACCGTTTGAGGGTCAAGAGTCATTTTCTCGAGTCTTCTCTCTACTTCAGCTGTTATTTGATCTTCCATCTTCACAACTTGATTTTCCAATTTGAGATCAATGATACCTTCAGGTTGACTTACACTGCGGTCATAGAGTTCCAGATGCTCATTTGCAGCAATGGTTTCAATGATTTTCTTTATTCCAATGGTTGTTGTAAAGTTTGTTAAGCCACCGGCAGCCGTGTCTATGAGTTGCTTAGTCTTCCTTCTAAGTCCATTCACAAAATTTTGCATCTGTTCAGTTGCATCCATGTTATGAGTAGGACAAGCAACCAACATCCGCTTGAACCGCTTGTAAGCGTCTCCGAGTGACTCTCCTTCCTTCTGTTTAAAGTTAACAATATCATATCTCTTACGGATATACACAGAAGCAGGGAAGTACTCATTCAGGAATGTTGTCTTCATTTGTTGCCAAGTTGTTATGCTTCCCGCGGGTAAAGAGTAAAACCACTCTTCGGCATCTTCCGACAGTGTAAACGGGAACATAACCAACATTTTAGCTTCTTCTGAGTGTCCCTCAATTTTCAACGATGTCGTCATGGTCAGAAATCTTTGTAAATTCTTGTTGGCATCTTCATTGATTTTCCCGGAGAACGGTCTTCTCTCGAGTTGACGAATCGTTGACGGGTGCAGCTGAAAGTGATCAACATTTACCGGTTGGTTCATAATTGTTAACCTTCCAGTATGAGCATTTGCACCCCCATAATCACCCAAAAGTCTTTCTGCAGGAGGTGGTGGGGCTTCACCCTGTGGTTCAGCCATTGGTTCAGAAACAACTTCTGAGTGTTCTGAATGAATAGAAATAGCTTCTTCTTTTTCGGACTCAGAAACAATAGGTGCTGATTCTGAAAGTTCCAGCCTAGCTTTTCATCGTCTTGCACGCAATAATCTTTCGGGGTCTGCGTAAAAAAGAAATTCAGTTGAGGCCTTACCTCGCATACACAAATTAGACAATTATTAGATTAAACAATAAAAATAAAAATTTTAGCTGTAGAGCAACAAAATTCCAATTGAATTATTTTTCAACTTATACTTTTGGCAGTCCCCGACAATGGCGCCAAAAGCTTGATCGGTAAAATAACAAGTGTACTATTTGCACCAATGTAGTAATAAAAAGGGAATTATCCAGAGTATCGATCTCGAGGACTGCGTAGAAAGTATCAATTTTTATAATAATTCAATTGAACAAAAGTTCATATGGGGTTTGATGATTGTTTTCACAATTGATAAGGAATAAAAATACAAAGCGTATAAAGCTCTTTTAATCGATATGAAAAAGAATGCTAAGGCCAGGTGTATGAATTGCTGTGTATTCCACTTTTTCCATATCATATAACATCGATGCTATTATAATTCAAAACAATTTCTCTAGAGTAGTTTTCTCTAATTCCTTACCCAAAGCCATTTAACAGGCAATTTCACTCCTAATTCCTTAGTCATTCAAATTGTTGTTAAGAAATATTTATTTTATCAAGAATTTACGGTAACCACAGGTTGATCCTCATTCCTAAGTGATTAAATGCGGGGTTTATTATACAACCCGTGATAAGGCGGTTTGTCCGACCTAAACCTTAACCAGAGATCATAATTTCATTTGTCCGATAAAATTAAGCATTAAGCATGTTGTATAATAATTTGAATTACGAAAACATCAATGATTATAAGAACATGGATAAAATATTCATACAGTAGCAATTCAGGGACACTCCCTAGCATTGGGGGGTTTAGCCTCTCATAATATTCAAAGACAAAAGATTACAAATTAAAGACATTACAAGTTGTTGTTGATGAAAGTTGATCTTCAATTTCTTCCGATCTTGAAGATCTCTTCTCTTCTCCACACCTTGCAAGGTTGCTTCCTCTTTCTGTATCTTTTCTTTTCACGATCTAAAAAAAGTGTCTTTCTCAGTGCTTCAAATCCAACTAAATAGTTTCCAAACAGCTAAAAATAATGCCAAATGCCCAAAATGGCCTCCGGATGTCCACATGAGTTAAAGCAAGAACAATCAGAATTTTGAGCGAAATGGCCAACACGGGCCGTCTCAGGTGACACTGTTGCCCGTGTTGGCTCCTCTGTAGGTTCACAAGGCACGCCATGCTGACACGGGCCGTGTCAGGTGACACGAGCACCCGTGCCAGCCCCCTTGTTTTGTCCATTTTTCGCTTTTCCTTAAGTCTCTAACCTCCCTTCTTCCGGTACACACTTTCGGACTTTTAATCAAACCTGGAAACCAACATTCTACACAGAAACGCATAAAATGCGACAAAATGCGAAAAACTTCTAATGAAACATAAAACAAACGGAAATTCATACAATGTAATAAACTGAAGAAATTACTAAAATAAAACGCAAAAGTTACCGATTCATGAAGATTCCATGCTGGATAGATGATGAAAACTGAGTGTAAATGGTGGCCGATCATGGCCCATTTTGGGTATACTAATATTATTTTGTGCATATATTCCTGAGCATATCTTTAAATTACCCCCACTTATGTTTTAGCAGCACGCCTTAGAACTTGACCTCACTGCATACCGACTTACTCCTTTTTAATAGATTTTGAACTAATTGACTTTGTTGATAATTTAGACATTTTGATTAAGTGATCAACCAATTTAATCATTTATTAAAGGCTCTTTAGACCATCGATTTGGTCACAAGCTTTATAGCCCGACCAGGGATTCTTATTTTCATTGTCGGTTTCGTTAGGTTAGAGGTTTTATTATCATAACCTAGCCAAAGGTTCTTATTTACGTGGTCATTTTTATTAGGCCAGAGGTTTCATTAACATAACCCGACCATAGGTTCTTATTTACATGGCCGATTTCATTAGGTAAGAGGTTTTATTAACATAACCTGACCATAAGTTCTTATTTACGTGGCTGATTTCATTAGGTCAAAGGTTTTTTTAACATAACTTGGCCAAAGGTTCTTATTTACGTGGCCGATTTTATTAGGTTATAGGTTTTATTAACATAACCCGACCAAAGGTTCCTATTTACGTGACCGATTTCATTAGGTCAAAGGTTTTATTAACATAACTCGACTAGAGGTTATGTGGAAGATTACTTAGGTCATTGCTGATTCCTATTATCATTATCACTTCTGGGACGAGGTTGGCTTTACTGTAACAGACTAAAAACGACACATAAACATATGCATTTAGGGTGCCTCATCAAAAACCCTTCCTTTGTAAGGGAAAAGAGTTCTACCCGCAATCTTTATTTAATAATGTCATTACATAATGTTAACTATAATAAAACCTAAGGTTGGAAACATTCCAAGCCCTTGGCATTTCTATTCCTTCCAAATTTTCATGTTTGTAGGCTCCATTATTCAACTTTTGTCTGATCCGGTAAGGTCCCCCCTGCTTGAGGAGAGTCCTCTGTTCTTTTGTACATCTGTAAACTTCTTCAAAACCATTTTACCATCTTGAAAACTTCTCGACCAGACTCTAGTGTTGAACCTTCTGGCCATCCTTTGTTTTGCTGCACATTCTCTCACGTGAGCCATTCTTCTGATTTCTTATAAGAGGTCGACCGAGTTGTCCAACCCTTCTTTGTTAAGATCGTCATCAAAGTTTAATCCATGCTAGGTTGGAGAATTGACTTCTATTGGTATCATTACATCAACCACATACACGATTCGAAAGGGTGTCTCCTTAGTGGTTGAATGAGGAGTTGTGTGATAGGACCATAAGATCTCATGTAAGTATTTGACCCAAAGCCCCTTCGTTTCATCAAACTCCTTCTTTATTCCAGATAGGATGATCCTATTTGCTGCTTCTGCTTGTCTATTAGCCTGGGGATGTTAGATCGAAACAAAATGGTTCTGAATGTCAAGGTGCCTGCAAAATTCTATAACAGACAAGCTCGCGAATTACGTGCCAATATCATTTACAATGATCCCTAGCAATCCAAAACGACATATGATATTTCTACAATAAAAACGGCTTATCCTCTCTACAGTGATTTGAGATACGACATCGACTTTAACCCACTTAGTGAAATAGTCGGCTGCCACTATAAGAAATTTTAGTTTCCCAGCGACCAAAGAAAAGGGATCCTGAATATTCAATCCCCACTAGTATAAAGGCCACAAGGATATTACCGAAAGCAATAACTCATCATGAGATTTTATGAAGGGATTATATATTTGACATTTCTCACAATGATTTACAAACCGTGCACATACTTGTAGCATACTTGGCCAATAGTACCCGACCTTAATATCTTTCCAGATAAATCTTTCCCCCCAATATGACTTCCGCACACTCCTTAATGCACTTCCTTCATTATGAGCCCTACACCTTCCTCGGTGATGCATCTCATCATCAAAGAAGATCTGCCCATCTTGTATTACTGGTCAGCTACCATGAGGTATCAGGAAGATATCCTCTTGATACGTCAGGCTTCGGTCTCCCGATGAGTTCCAAATTGGACTATAATTTCACATATAAACTTGGCATTTTTAAGCTAAATTTTATGTTTTCGATCATTTAATTCCCTAATTTTTGTTAGAATGTAACTTTAATTGCATTTGGTTGTGGTATCTCTGAAATGTGTGTTAGTATGCAGGAAATTGATGCATTAATCCAAAAATGACTACACTAAACAAAGAAAATGTCATAAAGATAGGAAGATAGAAATTAGTAAGATCACCCAGCGAGAAAGAGCGAACTGAGGGCAAGATCGCCCAACAAAGTGAAGGCGAGGCAAATAAGAATAACTCTAGTAGGTAAAGTTGTCATGGTCGTCGGGAGAGGATTTTACCAGGAAGTTCGTCGGGCGAGCTCTTGGTCGTCGGACAAGATAGGAAATTTGCTTTTTATATAAATAAAAACCAAGTCAAAATTTGGAGGAACACTTGATATTTTTATGCCCTAAAACTCATTGTAAGATCAAAACTCTGAATCCATTTAATAGGAGCCGAATACGTAACCTTGATCGGTTAATCAACTTGGATGCTTATTCATCTCTTGTCATTTCTTTTGGAGGATGTTACAATGGTGATGAGTAGATAAACCCTTTTTGTGCGGATTGGATGTAGTTAATCTTGATCGTATATATTTTGTTTGAATCTTGTCTGATGAACTAAGCTATTAATCAATATTGATATTATCTTTGCTTTCATTCTTTCTTTTGTTTGAATTACTATTGATAAATATCTTTCAAACCTAGACCTAAGATAATAATATATTAATGAGCAAACTCTAGATATAGATTTATAAATTGATATTCACTTGTATCAAGCTTTAAGATTATTGTGTTGATTATTAGGTTGAGAGATCATTTAGTAATATTTATAATATTGCTTTAGACATAAACGGTATTGAGAGGATATATGATAATAGAGATTGATAAACATGTTCACATCCTAGATTAAGAAAATACATATGAGAAAGGTTAATGAAATCCAATCTTGACATGATTCTTTAATTGTTAATTTCTTAAAAGCATTTACCGTTGTTACAAACTGTTACAATCATTACTTTCCGAAACCAAAACTTTTGTTACCCTTTCCTTAAAACTATATTAATTGCTGAATGGCGGTTATGTCACACTAATCCCCGTGGAGACGATACAAAAATACTTACCCTTAATTGAAAAACCACTGAGAAAAGATTGTTAACAAAATGACGTCGTTGCCGGGGATTCATGTTTAGATATTTCAAGCATTGCAACAATTGCTAATATTTTAAGTGATTTTATTCTAATCCTTTATGTTTTTTCTAGTATTTTGTTAGTTTTCATAAAAAAAAATTATGAGAGGAAGTGTTCCAGACAAGCAACTTCTTTTTGATTTTGAGATTGAAAGAAGTGTTCGGAAGCTTAATAGGAAAACCAGAAAGATAAAGCAGTTAACCAAGTGAATGAGCCAACTTGAAGGGACTTCTACTTCTAAATCTTCAACAAATCCTATTCTTGAAGTAACTATTGCTGACTTAGTAGTTCCTGGAGGGCGATGTGCTAATAGTCCCAGAATAAATGCTCATGTTGTTGGAACTGCACAAAATGCAAGAAATCATGAGATGAAGACCATATTGCTTCAAATCTTATATGTGAATCCTTTTACTGGTCTTGGCCATGAAGATCCATATACTCATGCCGACACACTTGGTACTCTAGAAGTTGAAGAGGAATAAGTGTTCAAAAGATTGTTTTATCATTCTTTGATCGGAAAAGAAAAAGAGTGGTATCTTGGTCAACCAACTCAAACAATGACGGATTGGAATGTGCTAGACGAGAAATTTCTTGATAGATTCTTTCCACACGACATATTTATGGAGGCCAAGACTTCAACTGTGGTATTTTCTCAAGGTTTAAGTGAATCCTTTAATGAAGCATAAGAGTGATACAAATCAACACTAAGAAAATGTCCCAACCATGGTTTTGATGAATTTACTCAAATCCATATCTTTCACAATGGACTTCAACCGCAACCAAAACTTCTTTTGGATGCAACTGCGGGTGGTTCTTTGATGTTTAAGAACACAGAAGATGCAATAGGAATTATTGATCGAATGGAACTAAATGATCACCAGGGGCAACACAATAAAGGGCCTACACAAAAGAAAGCGAGAATTATTGAATTGGAGACAAATAATGCAATTTTGACACAAAACAAGTTCTTATCTCAACAAGTGAAAGAACTTACAAAGCAAATGTCAAAGCTTCCACAACAAATCAAAGAGATGTAAGATCTTCCTAGCAAACATCAACAAGTTGCTTCTTGTGAATTGTGCAATGGAGATCATCCTACTGGTTATTGTCCTTCCGTTAATAAAGAGATGAATTATATGAGAAATAAAAATCAATACCAATAAAGGAAAACACCGTATCCAAACAATTATGGTTATCAACAAAGAATGAACAATGAACAATATGACCAAGGGTGGAGACAAGAAGGAGGATAATCCAATAGACAAAATCCTTATCAGAATTATAATCAGAATCCTCAATAACAAGAAAGAACTTCTAAGATTGAGGAAGCTTTGAATCAATTCATGCATATGTCTATGGCAAATCAAAAGAGAAATGAGGCGACCATCAAGGATCTTGAAATTTTAATGAAATTTTAACTAGGAGTTGTAAAGAAGTGGGAAAAGGAATTGGTGATGAGGTTGAAAGAGAGGAAGTTGTGATAGAAGAAGAGAAAGAAGTTGAGAGCTAAGTATAACAAAAAAATAAATATGAGGTATTAGTTGAAAATGAGAACATTGAAAGTGAGGATCTAGAAAAGAAAAAAAAGTGATGAAAAGAAGAAGAAAGCTCGAGAGGAGAAAAGGAAACTGAAGAGTCCTCCAATATTAAACTTATCTTATCCTCATGCTCATACCAAAAAAGACAATGCAATGTTTTTAGATATATTTAATCGGTTGCAGATAAATATTCCATTTTCTGAAACTCTTGATCAAATGCCAACTTATGCTAAGTTCATGAAGGATATTCTCTTGAAGAAAAGGAGGTACACAGATCAAGAAACTATTAATCTAAATGCTAGTTGTAGTGCCATTATTCAAAGAATTATTCCAAGAAAAGAAATAGATCCTAGGAGAGTTACATTACTTGTCACAATAGGCAATATAGACATTTGAAAAACACTAGTGGATTTGGGTTCAAGCATAAACTTGATTCCGTTGTCTGTGGTTCAAAGGTTAGGAAACATTGAAATTAGAGAGACAAAGATAACACTTCAATTAGCTAACAAATCTACCACTTGTCCATTTGGAATAGCTAAAGATGTTTTGGTTAAAGAGTACAAGTTCTTATTTCCAATTTATTTTGTTACGATGGATATGGAAGAAGATGATGATGCACCTTTGATTCTAGGCCGACCATTTATGAAGATCGCAAGAATGATGACAAATATAGATGATGGTTTAATGAAGGTTCGTGTTCAAGATAAAGAAGTGTGTTTTAACCTTTTTAAATCCGTGAAACACTTAAAAGACAAAGGAGATTGATTTAGAGTGGATGCCACAGAAGAAGCTATCATGGATGTGAGAAGGCAAGTTCACTTATTCAATCCTCTTGAGAAAAATTTAACTTATGCACTTGAAGTTCTCAATAAAGATGAAGGAAAAGAGATTGGAAAATGATTGAGAGAACTTGAGTCATTGAAAGAAATTATCCTCTTGATGTCAAAGTTGAAGAATTAAAAAATGAGCAAAAAATTGACGATTCTAAACTTGAATTGAAGATGCTACCCTCACATTTGAAGTATGTGTTCCTTGAAGAGGGTGGTAACAAACTTGTTATTATTAGTGGTTCATTATCTGACAAGGAAGAATAGAAATTGGTTCAAGTTTTAAAGAGAAATAAAAAGGCGATACGTTGGGTTCTCTTCGATTTTAAAGGAATTAGTCCGACCCATTTCATGCATAAAATCATGACGGAAGAGGATTTCAAACCAGTAGCTCAACCACAATGCTGCTTGAATCCTATAATGAAAGAAGTTGTGAGGAAGGAAGTTATGAAACTACTAGAGGCCAGTATGATTTATCCTATTTCCGATAGCCCATGGGTTAACCCAGTTCAAGTGTTGCCTAAGAAGGGAGGAGCGATGATGGTGACTAATTAAAAGAATGAGTTGATTCCGACGAGAATCATAACAGGATGGAGAATGTGCATTGATTATCGGAGACGAAACCAATCCACATGAAAATATAATTTTCCTCTACCGTTTATGGATCAAATGATTGAAATACTGTCAGATCAAAAGTTATATTGTTTCTTGTATGGTTATTTAGGATTTAATCGAATTATCGTCAACCCGGAAGATCACGAGAATATGGATTTTACTTGTTCCTTTGGTATTTTTGCTTATAGAAGGATTAAATTTGGGTTGTGTAATGCACCGACTACTTTTCAAATGTGCATGCAAGCTATCTTTTCCTATCTCATGGAGAAGTGTATGAAAGTCTTCATGGATAACTTTTCTCTTTTCGGGCCTTCTTTTGATTTATGTTTGGAGAATTTGGATACCATTTTGAAAAGGTATGTGGAAATCAATTTGGTTCTTAATTGGGAGAAATGAACTTTCATGGTCACCGAAGGCATAGTTCTTGGTTATAAGATTTCTTCTCAAGGAATTGAAGTAGACAAAGCAAAAATGGAGGTGATTAAGAAGCTTCCACAACCGTTGAACATGAAAGGAATCATAAGCTTTTTTGGGCATGCTAGTTTTTATCGAAGATTCATCAAGAACTTCGCAAAGATTGCCAAGCCATTGAGAAACCTGCTCAACAAAGTTAAGTCTTTTGATTTCGATAATGCTTGTTTAATTTCTTTTAAGGACTTGAAACAAAAACTAATAACTGCACCCATAATCATTGCTCTCAATTGGAAAATCAATTTTGAACTAATGTGTGATGCATGTGATTATGCTATTGGTGCAGTTTTAGGACAAAGAAAAAAAATTCAGGTTATACAATATGCTAGCAAAGTCTTGAATGAAGCTCAAATTAATTATGCTACCACTGTAAAACAGTTTCTAGCTATAATGTATGCTTTAGAGAAATTTAGATCTTATCTCATAGTTTCAAAAGTTATTGTTTATACTGGCCATGCTGTAATAAAGTATCTACTGACCAAACCTAATTTAAAACAAAGGCTTATTAAATAGATTCTCTTGTTACAAGAGTTTGATCTAGAGATTCGTGATAAAAAGGGGTCGGAAAATTTGGTGGAATATCATTTGTCAAGGTTGGTGAATGATGAGATAACAAGAAAAGAAAGTGAGGTTGTGGAGGAGTTTCCCATTGAAAAATTGCTCATGATACAAGAAAGACCGTGGTTTGATGACTTAGCTAATCATAAAGCTACTGGTTGGATACCTGGGGATTTGAATTGGCATGGAAGAAAAAATTCCTTCACGACTCAAATATCTATTTTTGGGATGAGTTTGATTTGTTTAAGATTGAAGCAGATAATTTGTTAAGGTGGTGTGTTACCAAGGAGGAAGCAAGAAGTATTTTATGACATTGCCACAACTCACCTTATGGCGGGCATTACAATGGTCAAAGGACGACAACAAAAGTTATTCAATCGAGCTTTTATTGGCCTTCCTTGTTTAAAGATGCACATGTGCATGCTCAAAGTTGTGATATTTGTCAAAGAAATGGAGGAATAAGAAAAATGAATGAAATGCAATTGCAAAATATTCTTGAGGTTGAAGTTTTTTATTATTGGGGCATTGACTTTGTTGGCCCATTTCCACCATCATTTTCTTGTGAATATATTTTGGTTTCTGTAGACTATGTGTCCAAGTCAGTTGAAGCGGTTGCTTCTCAGAAGGCCGATGGTAAAACTGTGATAAATTTTTTGAAGAAAAACATTTTTACACGTTTTAGTACTCCAAGGTGTTGATAAGTGATGAAGGTTCTCACTTTTTCAACTCTCAACTAGAAAAAGCCCTAGAGAAATACGGTGTAAAACATAAATTTACATCACCATACCACCAACAGGAAAATGGCAAAGTTGAGGTATTCAATCAAGAAATTAAGAAAATCTTGGAGAAAATTGTTTCTTATTCAAGAAAAGATTGGTCCCTCAAGCTTGATGAAGCTTTATGGGCGTATCATACCATATTCAAAGCACCAATTGGTGTCACCCTTTTTCAGATGATCTATGGGAAATCTTGTCATTTACCAGTAGAATTAGAGCATAAAGCATTATGGGCCTTGAAGTTTCTAAACTTTGATCCAAAGCTAAGTGGAGAGAAAAGGAAGTTGCAATTGCATGAGGTTGATGAATCCAACAAACTTTACAAGCACAACGTGAAGAAGTATCATGACAAGAATATTTTTAACAAAAGTTTCAAACCCGGGTAGATGGTGTATTATTCAATTCAAGACTAAAATTGTTCCAGGAAAAGTTGAAGTCCAAGTGGTCGGGGTCTTTCCAAATCAAAGAGGTGAAACACTATAGAGAAATTGTGCTTGAAGACCCTATATCAAAAGAAAGTTGGACCATAAATGGTCAAAGACCTAAAATCTACCTTGGTGGCGAGATTGATTGGTTAACAAAAACAATTTCATTTGTGATCCTTGAAGTCATCAAGAACAGCCGAGCTAATTGACGTTAAACAAGGACTTATTAGGAGGCAACCCAACGTTTGTAAGTAAACTTATGCTTTATTCTTTTCTATCATGTTAATAGTAGCAATGATGGTGCATAATTGGTTTGGGAGAAAAACAAAAAAAAATTGATCTTGAAGGTTCGCCCTAAGTTCACCGAAAGAAGTAAAAAATTTATGTCTCGCTATTTGTTCGCTCTGTCTCGCCGGGCGAACTAAGCGAATTCAGTAAAAACCCAGTTTTCAAGTTTTTTTACCAAGGCCTTTTACAAATCTCATTTTGTTGGGATGAATGACGTGTGAGGCCCACCTTCAACCTGAATACAGTCTTGTGTAGTCACTTTCACTTACACTTTTTCCACCACCAAAACCCTAGCCATCAATTTGAGCTATTAGTTTCACTCTCACTTTCACTTGTGCATTTTCTTTGAAGAACAACCAAAGCCATCAATTTGTTTACTTTGTTCAATCATCCAATAAGGTATGTAATTTCTTTTCTTCATTCTTAAAGATGTTTTTGATTGGATGAACTATTAGGATTTGTACTTGGTGTTTTTCTGAATTTTGTCCCTGGGTGTATCAGAGACCCTCAGGGAGCCTAATGAAGACCATCAAATGGCTAGTCATGATCAATTCCTGGCTCATGCTAATTGGCTCGAGGGCATGCCACTTTCTCGGGAGGAGGCATCTGGTCATGAATGGAAGGGTGATGCTGAATATCAAGTTCTGATAACGAGGAGTAAAGATTCGAGGAGGTGACAATGACAAAAAGCTTGTAATTACAAAGTGAAGAATTTTAAAATCTTTTCGGTTATTATTTCTTTTTATGTTTATCCTTTTATTTTGGTTGTATTTTGTTTTTTCTCTTATTTCGGTTGTAGTTCAAAACTATTTTGGGGATGTGTAATTCTACTTTTGACTCTTTTGGGGAGTACCTTTTTGTCGGTGTTTACATTAAAAACTTTGAATGTTTAAGTAATTATTAAGTTGTTGTTGATTATGTTGCATTTTTAATTTTGTTTAGTAAAGAAATTTTGGTTGTCTGTCTTCAAGTTTAGTTTTCTAACTTGCTTATATAAGCAAAGCAAGAGTCAATCAAGTTTTAAAGCTATTCAACAAAAATGTGATAGTGATGATAAATTTTTTTGATGTGAAGCATGCAAGAAAGGTACATGGTTATTGCTTTTTAGAATGTTAGCATGAATTCGAACTTTGTGCTTTATGCAAAATCATTTCATGCATCATTTTGCAAAAAATTGTTTCAAATGCTTGAATCACTTAGGACTAAACCATAAATTGTGAGAAAACTCACCATTGTTCACTAAATTGCTAAGGATGATTGATAATTCTTGTTATAGCTCGGCTGATTCATGTTAAATCTTGCATTTGTTGTAAATTTGTGAAAGCATGGAAATGATCAAGACATTTTTTTTGTTTATGAGAAATGCCACTAAACTAAAAATGACTTCTATTTACCTTGTGAGAGAGTGAGTA
Organism: Lathyrus oleraceus; assembly: GCF_024323335.1. Classification (NCBI taxonomy): domain Eukaryota; kingdom Viridiplantae; phylum Streptophyta; class Magnoliopsida; order Fabales; family Fabaceae; genus Lathyrus; species Lathyrus oleraceus. The sequence goes on from NC_066582.1 coordinate 365,772,229, forward strand.
TTTGAAAAACCCATTGAGCCATAAAAGTCTTGAATGAATCAATTGAAAAATTCAAAAAAATTGATTCATTGCAATTTTTTTCTTCAAAGCAAACACAATCCAATTTTGTTGAAAAAAATGAAGAGCATGTTCTTGAAAGGAAAGAAAGAAATGTTTAAAGTTAGAGAGAAATTTTAGTTGAATGAAATAAGAAAAAAAATGTTAAAAAGGGCCAATGAAGAGAAAGAAAATAAAGAAAAAGACAACAAAAAAAATATTGCATTGGCTATCAAAAGACACTAAGGGGTGAAAAAGAGAATGAGAAAAAAACTAGAATAAATGTTATATCAACTTGAAGTGTTCTTCATAAAATTTTAAACCAATGTTGTTTCAAAACCTCAGAAATGACCATTTGTTATGAAACCCGACCAAGTTTCAACCATGAAAAGCCCTTAGTGATCTATGCTTCTATGATTTCACAATGATTGTTGAAATGAATGCATGAATTGATCTGGATGTTAATAAGATTATCAGATGAGAGTATTTGTCTCGAATTAATGAGTACAAAATCATTTATCCATTTTATGAAGGTGAGAGTTAGGGTGATTCAAGTATGAAAATGATGTTGCTTGAAAATATATTACATGACTTTTGTGTTTAGAACTTAATTTATATTCATGTTTTGATTCTAGAAAGCGATTGAGCATTACTTGTACGCGTACGTTTGTTAAATTTGAACCATGCATGTTTCTTGTGATTTTGAAGCTTGAGTAAACCTTCTTGTTTTCTTTAAGAGAGTTTAAACTTTGTTTGAGGGTAAACAAAGATTCAAGTTAGGGAGAGTTTGATGAGTTCCGAATTGGACTACAATTTCACATAAAAACTTGGCATATGTAAGCTCAATTTTACGTTTTCGATCATTTAATTCCCTAATTTTTGATATAATGTAACTTTAATTGCATTTGGTTGTGTTATCTTTGATGTGTGTGTTAGTATGTAGGAAATTGATGCATTAATCCAAAAATGACTACACTAAACAAATAAAATGTCACAAATCAAGGAAGAGAGAAGTCAATAAGCTCGCCTAACAAGAAGGAGAGAAGTGAGGGCGAGCTCGCCCAGCGAAGTGAAGGTGAGGCAAAGAAGAATAATTCTAGTAAGAAAAGTTGTATTGGCCATCAGGTGAGGTTTTTAGCAGGAAGTTTGTCGGGAGAGCTCTTGGTCGCCGGGCGAGATGGGAAATTTGCTTTTTCTATAAATAACAACGAAATAGGAATTTGGAGAAACACTTGATATTTTTATGCCCTAAAACTCATTGTAAGATCAAAAACTCAGAATCCATTCAATCAGATCCGAATACGCAACCTTGATCGATTAATCAACTTGGATGCTTATTCATATCTTGTCATTTCTTTTGGAGGGTGTTACTATGGTGATGAGTAGATAAACCCTTTTTGTGCGGATTAGATGTAGTTAATCTTGATCGTATGTATTTTGTTTGAATCTTGTCTTGTGAACTAAGTTATTAATCAATATTAATATTATCTTTGCTTTCATGTCTTTCTTTGGTTTGAATTACTATTGATAAATATCTTACAAACCTAGACCTAAGATAATCATCTATCAATGAGCAAACTCTAGATATATGTCTTAAATTGATATTCACTTGTATCAAGCTTTAAGATTATTATGTTGATTATTAGGTTGAAAGATCATTTAGTAATCAATACGGTAATATTCACAATATCGCTTTAGACATAAACAATATTGAGAGGATACGTGATAATAGAGATTGATAAACATGTTCACATTACTAGATTAAGAAAATGAATATGAGAAAGGTTAATGAAATCCAATATTAACATATTTCTCTAATTGTTAATTTCTTAAAAGCATTTAACGTTGTTACAAACAATTGCAATCATTACTTTCCGAAACCAAAACTCTTGTTAATCTTTCCTTAAAACTATATTAATTGCTTAATGGCGGTTATGTAGCACTAATCCCTATGGAGACGGTACAAAACTACTTACCCTTAATTGAAAAACCACTGAGAAAAGATTTTTAACATTTCCTCATCTGACAACTTCTCTTGGGTCAGGTATTTAATGATGGGTGTCATCCAGCCCCTTGCACTTTCTAATACCATGACTTCCTCTGTTTTCGTGCTTGGTGCTTCCAAAGTTTTCTAGATTACCCTTATGTTTAACCCAGGGTCCTTGGTGTTGGCTAACTGGGCTAGCAGATTGGCTCTGGCATTTTCTTCACGGGGAATATGTGATACTTCAAATTTCGAGAATCCCTTAGCTAATTGCAAAGTTTGTTGTAGATACTTGAATAGTTTTGTCTGATAATCTCCTATGATTTGACTAGCGGCTAACTGTGAGTCAGTGCGAACCAGCAAATGAGAAACTATGTCTTCTCTTGCTAGCTTCAAACCGGTATCGCCTTAATTCATTGATAGCAATTCATCATCTTAAATCCAACTATGTCATTTTTGTAGATATAAGACTCTCGAGCTTTTTGCAATGGGAATTGCTTATAAGAAAAATTGAAAAGAATATTCACTCTATTGTTATAATGCAAATTGAATATCTCATCACACTCGTGTCTAAACAAGTTGCTGCTACACAAAATACTCCTTCCAACAAACGATAGATATCATGCTACTAAGAACATGCACCTACACTTTATAGGACTAAGCACACACAATATGAAACATAGGAAAACATATGAGGTAATTACTTTTTTGAGCCTCTAAAGCACTATGATAAGCAGTATTGAGCCCCTAAAGCTCCTGCAATACTAGCCAAGACTGACAGCTTAAACAAAAATGAGTTAATTACTAAATATTTGACGGGCCTTGATTCTCACCAATGGTGAACAAATGTTGAGTGGAAGAAGGGAGAGCTAAAGTTTATTCTCACCATTGGTGAACAAAGGTTGAGTAGCTAAAAGGTTTGCACTGATATTGTTACCTTTTTTTAGTGGCGTTAGAGTCGTTATGTTCGAGCTTCTTTGCATTGAGAAGACACCCTTCTTAAAGCATGTAGGTGACAGGATTCAGGAAGATATGTGGTTGTAAAAAATCAATGATACAGTTGTGACTATGATCACTATTCTACACAAATGCCAACAATTATTATTTTATGGATATAAAATATCTAAACTAAGGGAAAAAGGAGAAACTATCAGCGGAAAAGAAATATATTTGACCATATTCTTGTGGTGACTCCAATTCATTATTAGCTTTATTAACACTACTTTGCTTGCTGCAGAGATTCATCAACAAAAAGAAAACGAAGAAAGAAATCATATATTTATGCTATAAAGAAGATAAAGTTGCATCTGAATGTCATACTTCCTAACATAACTTATTTGCTTAAATACCAATCCAGACAATGTAATCTCTAACCTTTTCTTTATCTTCATTGGTTCCGATACTTACCGTACAATCAACTAGTGACAAATTTAGCATGGTATATATACATTTTTACTAACCAAGAAAATAAATAACTAGTAAGAATCATAAAAGCATGCTTATGATACGTGACCCATAAGCCAATATCCATACCTAGATTCCACGCCTTCTCTATTGTAACAAAAAAAGTTGTTACTTTCCATTATCCAACTAACGAAACAAACAAACAAGCAAATAATAATTTGTAAAAACAAAATAAAGTCTTTACTGCATCTTTTCTTTATCCTCTTTAGTACAACCACTAACCTTTAAATTGGTAGGGTTGGTGTTTCCTAATGGATACTTCCTTTTCAAGCACATCAATTTAATAAATTTTTGGGTCTTCATCACTTTCATGCATAGATTCTTAAAAGTTGAATATAAACTTCCCTTCTAGAAATTTCAATTTGAGGTCACCGGACTCCAAATGAATATTTCCCAAGTATGAGAGGTACCTTATCACTTCTTCCATGTCAAGGATTAAAAGATAAATTTGGAATACAAAGGCGTCCATTTTTACTAACATGTATTCCATTACGTGTGTAAGTAATTTTTAGCTTCTGAATAGTACATCAGTTAATAAGAATGATTTTCTAAGTATGAGAGGTATCTTATTGTTGCGGTGGAAAAATTTTAAGATTAAGCTATTGATTAATTTAACTCAGAAAAGCAAGAGTCGCCACTGAACTTTATTGTTTCCAAAGGGAATGGGAAAAAGGTCGAACAAAAGCCACAAAAGGTGAAACAAAAGAGAAATCTGGATATGGGTGTTGGTTATGCAAGGGGAAGGTATTAAAACCCCTCACATCTATGTTACTCCATAGGAACCACTTGCAAATATGTGTTTATAAAAAAAAGTTGGATTGTTTGTTGATTGATTTTAATTTGAAAGGATATTTTGTCGTATTCGAGTGGAAAACTCAACTTACTACCTACAAGTATGAGGAAATGAGCATTTGCATCATCTTGATATGGAGAACTTTTACTTGGACTTTCTCACAAGAACGTCTCGACATTCAAGTGGAAAATGTCAATCATTTCTCAATATATTATAGAAGTATATTGGTTTGCATCACTAAAAGAATAGACTAATATCCAATCTTAAAAAAGAGGCTCTTAAAGGAAAGTGAACAAAGGCAAAAAAAGAAATTTGATGAGGTTTGTCTTTTTTAGAAGTTTGAAAAAAAGAGTTTAAATATGCTTAATTGTTTTAGCGTTTCTTGAGAAAAATATTTTCTGGACCACTTGACAAAGTCAAGGTTTATTAAGAAAAGAGTGTGAAGTTTGAAAACAAGAAGTTTTTGAAATAGGGAGAAGTTTTGAAAATTGACGAAGTGGGAAAGAGATGAAGAGACTATTATAAATCATAAAGTAAATGATATGAAATAAAAGGTCTCATTGTAAGGTAGCCCAAGAGAAAACCTTTGTGTGTGTAGGTGTTCTAACTACAAGATGGAGCAAGCATTTGACATTGGTAATAACACAAGTGATACTTCTAAAACATGTAACACAATGATTAAAACAAAGAAGAAAGATAGATGAAGAAAGAGAGATTAGCAAGCAAACTCAAACAATCACAAAAGATCATTTATTAACAAGTCAAAGGATCCAAACACATGACACTCTAAGGGATAATCTATCACTAATCCAAAATGTCAAAGATGATCAAATGATCATCCATCAACAAGTTTGAAATATTGAAGGTTCAGTCAACCAAAGGATCATCTATGGATGACTTGAAGTGTTGAAGATAGGATCAACCAAGCAATCACTCAAGCAAAGTCAAAAGGATGACAAAATCTGAATTAAAAAGGATTTAAAAATGGTTTTAAATGGAAATTAAATAGAAAATTCAAATCAAACACCAAAAATATAAAAGAAATGGTTGAGAAAATTAGAGAAGATCAGAAAAACTTCATGTAAATGGACCTCAAAATTTGAATCTCAAAATGTTTTAAAATGCTTGAAAATTAAATTGAAAATAAGTGAAAATAGCAAATAAGTGCTAAAAATGATTTTTAAAATGTTTTGAAAATAAGATCAGGCATTTAGAGATTTTCTATAAAAAAATTGGAATAAAAAAGAGTTAGGGAGATATTTTTAATAATTTTGAAAAAAAAAAAGGAATTTAAAAACTATTTAAAACAAAATTAAAATAAGAGAAAGCCTGATCCATTTTAAAAACTATTTAAAATAAAATAAAAAATATTTTCTGCAGGATTTTCTTGATATTTTTATTTGTCGCTTCAACAACCCCTTTCATCTTAGATCTATAAGGTAAAGAATTGTGATGCTCAATCTTGAAGTTTCCATAGAGTTATCTCATCATCTTATTGTTCAGGTTTGAACCATTGTTAGTAATGATCTTACTTGGAATACCGTATCGATAGATGATGTGATTCTTGATAAATTGGACCACCACTTGTCTAGTAACATTGGTGTATGATGCTGCTTCGAACCATTTGGTGAAGTAATCAATAGCTACCAGAATGAAATGATGTTCGTCTGAATATTTGGGCTCAATCATGCCAATCATATCAATTCCCCATATAGAGAATGGCCACGTAGACAAAATGACACTGCGTAGAGTCGGAGGTATATGCACTTTGTCCTTATAAATCTAACATTTATGAAACTTCTTGAAAAATTGGTAGCAATCAAATTCCATTTCTAACCAATAGTAGTCGACTCTAAGCATATTTTTAGCCATAGACTGTCCATTGGCATGAGTACCGAAGGGCCCTTCTTGAACTTCCTGCATTAACATGTCTGCTTCGTGTCTATCCACACATCTGAGCAAGACCATGTCAGAATTCCTTTTGTATAACACATCCTCATTGAGAAAAAAGTTATACTCCAATCTTCTCAAGGTTTTCTTATCTTTACCGGATTCCCCAACTGTGTATTCTTGACTCTGGAGGAAACAAATGATATCATGATACCTTGGTTTATTGTCTACTTCCTCTTCTACTGCAAACACGTGAGTAGGTCGATCCATACGTATAATCGTAATTTGGGGTGCCTCATTATGGAAATTTACCTGGTATATGAAGGATAAAGTGGCTAAAGCATCTTCCATTTGATTCTCCTCTCGAGGTATGCGATGGAAATTCACTTTATCAAAGAAAGGCAACAACCTCCTAGCATAATCTTTGTATGGAATCAAACCCGGATGATGATTTTCCCATTCACCTTTGATCTAATTAATAACTAATGTTAAATGCCCAAAGACATCGAGGATCTTAATCCTGAGATCAATAGCTAAAATTCTGGTATCAGATATGAGATGTCGAAGGTAATGTCACGACACTAATATCTAAATAATACAAATAGGATAAAGATAAAGAATAGTAATGCAAGAGACACAAGCAATTGTTAACCCAGTTTGGTCCAACTCACCTACATCTTGGGGCTACCAAGCCAGGAAGGAACTCCACTAAATAGAATCAGTTCAAAGACTCTCAATACACTCCACAAGTTACAGTCTTTTTCACCTAATCTCTACCCGTGCGACTTCTACCTAAGAACTCTTAGATATGAGAACCCACTCACTGCCCCTCAATCACACCTGTGATATTAAGCAATAATTTCTTATGAAAAGAAGACACTCTTCAAAGACACACAGTTGATCTTCAATCAAGTAGACACACACTTGATCTTCAACCAAGTAGACACACACTTGATCTTCAATCAAGTAGACACACACTTGATCTTCAATCAAGTAGACACACACTTGATCTTCAATCAAGTAGACACACACTTGATCTTACTTAACAACTTCAATCAAGTAGACACACACTCATGCTTAAAAGCTTAGAGTGACAAATTTCAACTCACAAATCAGACCAATTCAATCATCTATGGATGAATTGAATGGCTTACAAGTCTCACGACTAAACAAGAAACAAACCCTTATATTCTCTCAATATTTCGCTCAATATTGGTTGTGTATCAAATCAGGTTTTCCATGTCCTATTTATAGAAGCATTCAGTTGGGCTTGGACATCTTGAAAACCCTAAAACTATTTTCCAATTAAATCTTCTCATGACAGCTGGTTAGATCTCCTTGGAAAATAAGTAAATCAGGTTGTAATTAATGATTGAATGAACCTGCAAATCCGATCTTCAATCATACATAGATTGCCATTAAATGCGCTATCACATAACACATAACATTCACCCTGAATGTTCTGTGTACAGGATGTCATGACATCGGGTCTGACATCCTGGAACAATCCTGCATAACTCCATTTTAAATATCCAACAGGTACATAATATCAGATGCCATGACATCGTGTATGACATCCTGAAACAATCCTGCATAATTATATTTTTAAACTCCAGCAGGTACATAGATATCTTATGTTAAGACATCACATGCAACATCTTGTGAACACTCTTTGTTTTACCAAAATTGATGTCAACACTTAGAACCAACAAACTCCCCCTTTGGCAAATTTTGGCTAAAACATATATCTGTCCATTTTGTTCACAAGAAAAAACATCAACAATTAAACATCATAACAGTGTTTAAGCAGCAGCAGAAGCAAACACAATTACTAGCTATAATAGCAACTAGTAATACACACATGCACATGGGTACTTCTTCTCCCCCTAAGTCTGTACAACACATACATCTCCTTTAACAATAAGAACACCTGTAATAACAACACCAGTAACATTCAGAGTCACACTCTGACATCTCCTTCAACATCTGTAACATTTAGAATCACATTCTGACATCTCCTTCAACATGTTAACATTCAGAATTTCCTTCTGAGATCTCCTTCAACATGTTAACATTCAGAACCTCCTTCTGACATCTCCTTCAACATCACCTGTACAACACAAAACTTTATTCTGTTCAGACATCAGACATCTCATTCAACATTACTGAACAGAACAGAACAGAATAGAACATCATTAGCTGTCATATGTTTAGCCTAGCTAGCTACACCAGAACATAATAACTGCAGCTCCCCACATCTCCACACATTAACTGCAACTCTCCATATAATAACTTCTCCCCCTTTTTAGTCAAAATAGACCAAAGTGACCAATTAGACAAAATAAATGTCAATCAGTCCAGCAGAGAATGTCACAAAGGATGTCATAACATATAAAATGTTAGAACATAATGTCAGGTGTTACAGACCAATAATTATACACAGCTATATCAGCTGAGATAAAAAGAATTCCAGAGAACTCATAAAGAGCCCAAAAATGGCATCAACCAAGACTGCCAAAACCAACAAATCATCAAAGCATCCAGAACAGCATATCATCATAACAGGGGGACTATCTTCACCACAACTCAATCTGAAGAGGTAACATCTTCTTCACCTTCAGATCCAGAACTGCCACTAGAATTGTCTCGAGAATCAGACCTCTCACTTGAGGTATGGGCATCTGTTTCCTTGGCTTGTTCAACAGTGGTTGTTCTACAGACTTCATTGTCTGTGGCTTCTAATTCAACAACTCCTTCTGTTCCTCTTCCTAGGAACTTATTGATTACAGTTGGGAACACCCTTACACACCTTCCTCTAACAAACACTTTGCAAAACCCTTTGTTGTTCTTGTCAGCAATATCCTCTGGAATGTTCACCACAAACTCCTTCACAAGACCTTCAAAACATTGGAGCAATGCACTAACTATTCCGGCTGTCATCAAATCAGCCACAGACTTGCCTTTCCTGGTCTTTATTTTCTTTGCAACACTTGGTTTCAAGTGATGAACCAATGTGTCATCTTCCTCGTCTGAGCTTTCTTCTTCCAAATCAATTACCTTCTTAGCAGTGTCATCTTCCTTATCTGAGCTTTTTCCACTCCACATTATTTGCTATAAATTCTCATGGATACAAATCCCCAATTTCCTTCTTAAACATTCAAATTGATTAGCATCCAAAGCCTTTGTAAATATGTCAGCTAATTGTATTTCAGTTGTAACATGCTTCAGTGCTATGATTTTCTCTTACACAAGTTCTCTAATGAAGTGATGACGAATATCAATGTGCTTTGTCCTGCTGTGCTAAATAGGATTTTTAGAAATATTTATAGCACTCAGGTTGTCAAAGTACACTATCATGACATCTTGTGTGACATTGTATTCTGTCAACATTTGTTTCATCAAAACCAGTTGAGAACACTTACAAAAAAGGGCAATACCCTTAAAGAACAATCAATTTGGGCAATACCCTTAAAGCATAATCAATTTGGGGCAGACCGCTACAATGGCTTGATCAAAATAAACAACCTCCAAAAAATGGCTCATATGGGGTAGTTCATTCCAAGAGTCGATTAATCAAGGAAAAATATCTTCGAGGCTCATACAATGACAGGTCATCTCAAGTGCATGGTAATGGCCAATTTGCTTCAAAATTCATACCAAGGAGAATCTCTTGAAAGACCCAACAAACTGGGGAAATGATAGGATATTGCATGGACACACCCTCTTAATACTTTCAAGAAGCATACAAGCTCTGTCGTACATCAACAACCGTCAAGTTCAAAATGAGTATCAGGAAGTCATGTTGACGTAATACCCTACCATTGTGGGACAAACAACCTTGTTACATAAGCAACCTCTCTAAACCTTAACCGCCCATAACCCATTATAGGGGCACCGGTCAAAAACATTCAAGTCAACACATAAATCATTGTTATGCATTAATCATGTTTCTATGCTTTAGAATCTAATCATGCATATCAACTCATTCATATGGCCTATTCTCAATCCTTCTTGGCCTCCTCATAAAGCCCAATCCTATTTGGCCTCTCATAAAACCCAACCTTACTTGTGTGAGAGAATTCTTTACCTTGAATTAATTTTTAATGATAGCAAATTGTGTGATCATCATCCAAATGTTGGTTGTGCATTGCATTACATGATACATTTGTGTTTTATTATGTTTTCCATCCCATTCTATTTGTTGCATAACTGTACATATAAACCTACATTGATACTTCCCTTAAAATAACAATTAAAATGCATTTTATGTCAGTATGTATCAATACATAAGCCTCTGCATCGATACATACAGCATGTGATAAATCACAAAAACCTTTCTGTTCAGTATGCATCGATGCATACGAGTCATGCATCAATACATGGAAGGCTAAAGACTCTATGCATCGATCCACACGATCCCTGCATCGATACATGACCAACTGAAACAGCCTGTGTATCAATACATGCGCATTAGGCATCGATACACACTAGTGAAATAATCACATGCATCGATACATACGAATTATGCATCGATACATGATTAATAAATTTCTCCAAAAATTCACATATCTTACAGTATGCATCGATACACACTCTTATGCATCAATATATAAAGCTGTTTTATGTTATAACAGTAACTGTTTTGCAGCATATATAAGACAGGTTATGACAACAGTGAAAAGCACGAATTCATTGAGGGAAAACAATTGAACACAAGATCAAAAGCAGTGTTGGAGCAATTGTTTGAGAGCAATTAGAAACCTGAAAGAGACTTCATCTTCTTCATCTTCTCAATCACTTTTCTTCAAGAACATTTACACATAACCATTCTTGTTCTTTGGATTAAAGAAGCATCGAGATAACGTTCAGTGGTACGATCAAGGATCTAGCTGTGGTTTGCAGTGGAACGATCAAGGATCTAGCTGAGTTGAAGATTGAAGGGGGTTTCTAGGAAAAACCTACTGGTTTGTCCTTCAAGAACTGGAGTGTTCTTGAGGGTTTGGGAGTCACGTTTGCAGAACATATTCAGCCGCAGCGTTGCGTTTGGAGATCGGGGGATTTCGCAAGCAGGTCGTGGAACCGGTGAATTGTTTGCAATTTCGTGCAGGAAAATCTTGATCGTGCTCAGATCAAGTGAAGGTTCATACAAGAAGAAGTTCTTAGAGTTTAGAATTCTGTCTTTGTATCATAACCTTGTATCAACGGATTCGGCAAAAATTGATAATCAAAGTTCTCAATTTCATTTGAAATTGAGAGGGAGACGTACCCACACGCGAGGACGACGTGGGGAACTTCCTTACCAAATCTCTGCGTATCGTATTCTTACCTTACTCCTCTTTACGTTTTAAAACTGTTTTCGCAATTTCAGTTAGTGTGTGGTGATTGTTCCTGTTGCAAGACAGCAGTGGCAAGAAAACTTTTAATCAAACTCCATTGCTGTTTATCATCGATCACATACACACCAACTGTTTGACAAAACGGTTAGCTAGATTTAATTCATTGGAAATAGACTTTAATGATAAGTGCATTCAATTAGTTAAAATTCTGGTGTGAATTGTTTTTGTCATTCTCATTAAAATCCAGCAATTAAACTTGTGTGTCCGGCTTTCTAGTAGCGGTTCAGAATAGACGGAAGTCGATTCGGGACTGATTTTTCCGCCAACTTTGAAAACTCTGATAAAATTTCAAATCCGTTAAATTTCAAAGAGGTGATCTATTCACCCCCCATCTCGATCACTAGCCACACCGTCTAACAAGTGGTATCAGAGCGCCGGTTCGCTGGTGCTCTGTGGCTGCCTGTAACAGTATGGATTCTGAACCAAAGGGGGCGTATAATAGAGCGCCTATTTTCAACGGTGAAAATTACGGCTACTGGAAAGACTGCATGCGAGTTCATATAAATTCTGTGGATAGGCTAGTATGGGCTGCCATTGAAAACGGTTCGTTTCAAATTACTATGACTAATGCAGCTGGCGCCATAGTACCTAAACCAGAAGATGATTGGAATGAGAAAGATGAGAAAAAGTGGTCGTGTGATTGGAGAGCTCGAAACATGTTAATTTCAGCACTTGGTGTTGATGAGTATTATCGAGTATCCCATTGCACGACAGCTAAAGAAATGTGGGACGCTTTAGAAGTTGCCCATGAGGGTACTACTGAAGTAAAACAGTCCCGCATTAACACACTCAATCAAGAGTTTGAGCTCTTTCGCATGAAACAAGGAGAATCCATCTCCGACATGCAAAAGAGATTCACTCATCTAACTAACCGATTGAATGCTCTTGGAAAACCTATTTCCAATGAAATTGCTACTAATAAAATTCTCAGGTGTCTTAGCAGGGAGTGGCAACCTAAAGTAACAGCAATCAAGGAAGCCAACGATCTAACAAGACTTACGATTACAACTTTGTTTGGAAAGCTGGAAGAACATCAGCAAGCATTGGAAAGTCTTGAAAAATATGAGAACAAAAGTAAGAAGGAAAAGGAAAAGAAAAGAGACAAAGAGGGAGAGAAGAAGCCAGTAGCTCTTGTGGCCTCTAGCTCTAAGTCCTCACGAAAAGAGCAAAGCGACAATGATTCAAGTAGTGACAAAGACTCGGATGATGAGGAAATGGGACTGTTTGTAAGGAGATACAATAGATTCATTCGAAAGAATGGAGTCAAGCATTCCGACAAAAATCTCATGAAGTTTCGAAAACAATCTACAAATTCGAAACAAGAAGAGAACAAGAAGAGTAGAGGGAGAGGATCCTGTTTTAATTGTGGTAAATCTGGACATTATAAAACGTTTTTCCCTATAAAGTATAAGGATCAAAGAAAGGATTCACCAAAAGGGTACAACAAACAAAGAAGAGCGTACATTGCATGGGAAAGTGATAGTGATTCATCAAGCACACAAAGCTCAAGTGATGATGATGAAGCAGCAAATCTGTGCCTTATGGCTCACACAAAAAATCTGTCCTACCATAAGAAGAAAAACAATGACAAAAAGGTAAAACAAGCCTACTACAATAATTTCTCTTCTATGTCTTTTTTGGAACTAAAAATAGCTTTTGAAAAACTGCATAACGAGGCTGTAGATGCTTTTAAAAGACTATCTTCCGACAAACATATTTTTTCATTTTTGGAAGGTAAAGTAAACAAAGCTGAAATTGAGTTAGAAGCGTTGAAAGCTAGTATTGCAGAAAATTCAAAAATTATTGACATTGACAGATGTAGTAGAGTTAGGTATTGTGACGCTTGTTATATTTGGCAAAAAGAGGTAAACACTCTTAAAGTCAAATTAGAGAAAGCGCTACAACCTAAAGTTACTTATGCCGTTGACCCCAAGTTGTTTAAGAAGTCATTGAATCCTCCATATGCAAAATACTCTTTTATTCTAAAGGATTCAATGAACAAGAAACAACAAACACATCATCATGGTTTATGTCATTATTGTTGCCATGCTGGCCATACCATTGAGAAATGCAAATTTAGGAGATTTCTTGTCCCTAAAGGCATTTATCAATGGAAGCCAAAAGGCAACCATGTTAGCACTTACCCACTTGGACCCAATGAAAATTGGGTACCAACTTCTCTCTTTTGATGTTGTAGGATGAGTGCCTTGCCTCCGCAGATAGAAGGTGGTTTCTTGACAGCGGCTGCTCGAGGCACATGACCGGTGACATATCGCTCTTTATAGACTTCAAGGCAAAGAAGAAGGGATATGTCACTTATGGAGACAACAACAAAGGAGCTATACTCGGCAAAGGTAGTGTAGGTAATCCCTCCACCACTACTATTTCAAATGTCCATTTAGTTGAGGGACTTAAACACAATTTGTTAAGCATAAGTCAACTATGCGACATGGGCTATAAAGTGTCGTTTACAAAAACTTGCTGCATAATTGAACATGTTGAACAAAACATTGTGTTTAAGGGTGTAAGAGTAAACAATATCTATATGCTTGACTTGTTTGATGTACCTTTAACAAATACTAAATGTCTAGTCACCTTGAATGATGATTCTTGGCTTTGGGATAGACGTTTAGCGCATGTTAACTTCGATTTGCTAAATAAGGTTGTATCTAAGGATCTAGTAGTCGGTCTACCAAAAATAAAATTTTCAAAAGACCACCTATGTGACGCGTGCCAAATGGGAAAGCAAACAAGGGTGTCTTTTAAATCAAAAAATGTAATTTCAACTTCACGACCCCTTGAGCTTCTCCATATGGACCTCTTTGGACCTTCTAGGACAAAGAGCCTAGGTGGAAATTACTATGGCTTTGTAATAGTTGATGACTACTCTAGATTCACTTGGACTATATTCCTTCATAGCAAAGATGAAACTTTTTCTGCTTTTAAAAATTTTGCAAATCTGTCCCAAAACAAAATGAATTCCAAAATAGTTACAATTCATAGCGATCATGGTGGTAAGTTTCAAAATTACCACTTTGAGAAGTTTTGTGACAAGTATGGTATTGAGCATAACTTTTCAGCCCCTCGCACTCCACAACAAAATGGCGTTGTGGAGCGTAAAAATCGTGTTTTAGAGGAGTTGGCAAGAACAATTCTTAATGAGGGTGGATTACCAAAATACTTTTGGGCTGATGCTGTCAGCACGGCCTGTTATGTTCTAAACAGAATCTCAATTCGCCCTATTTTAAACAAAACTCCTTATGAACTTTTGAAAGGAAGAAAACCAAACTTGTCACATCTTCACGTATTCGGTTGTAAATGTTTTGTTTTGAATAATGGTAAGGAAAACATTGGGAAGTTTGATGCAAAAGCGGATGAAGGTATCTTTCTTGGTTACTCACTGTCAAGTAAAGCATATAGAGTGTATAATAAGCGTTTACTTACTGTTGAAGAATCTGTTCATGTTTCTTTTGATGAGTCTTATCCGAAAAATGTCGGAAAAGGTATTTCTTTTGATGATGCAGGTGTATCTACAGAAGACATACTCAAGGAAGCTGTTGAGGAAACTGATCAGTCCAAAACAGCTGCCCATGAGAAGGAGGAAGATACTAGTCATGAAGAAATTGAGGAAGAAAAGACAGCTGAAGTGAATGATCTTCCAACAGCTTGGAGATCCTCAAAAGACCATCCCATTGACAACATTTTGGGAGACATTTCAAAGGGAGTAATGACTCGTTCTAAGATAAGTAATTTTTGTTCTCACTTCGCGTTTGTTTCACAAGTAGAACCTAAGAATGCCAAAGAGGCCTTGATTGATGAATTTTGGCTAATGGCCATGCAAGAAGAGCTTAATCAATTTAAAAGAAATGACGTTTGGGAACTTGTCCCTCGTCCGCGAGATCATCATATCATAGGCACTAAGTGGGTTTTTAGGAACAAGCTTGATGAAAACGGAGTGATTACTAGGAACAAGGCACGTTTAGTAGCACAAGGGTATAACCAAGAGGAGGGCATAGACTATGAGGAAACTTATGCTCCAGTTGCTCGCCTTGAAGCTATACTTCTTTTGCTTGCCTATGCGTGTTCTAAGGATTTTAAGCTTTACCAAATGGACGTAAAGAGTGCCTTTCTTAATGGTGTCATAAATGAAGAAGTATATGTTTCACAACCTCCCGGTTTTGAAAATGCTGAAAATCCAGATCATGTTTACAAATTAAAATGAGCTTTGTATGGTCTTAAACAAGCCCCTCCGGTTTGGTATGAAAGGCTTAGCAAATTCCTAATTGATCATGGATATTCAAGAGGTAAAGTGGACAATACTCTCTTTATTAAACACAAAGGGAAGCACATTCTTTTAGTTCAAGTTTATGTCGACGATATCATATTTGGTTCAACTAACATACACTTGGTCGAAGAATTTTCTAAGGTTATGCAGGGTGAATTTGAGATGAGTCTAATGGGGGAGTTGAACTACTTCCTAGGACTGCAAATAAAGCAACTTGATGAGGGTACAGCAGTATGTCAAACAAAATACTGCAGAGAACTACTCAAGCGCTTTGGAATGAATGACTCAAAATCGATTGACACCCCAATGCCTACCAACGGAAATCTAGATAAGGATGAGCACGGTAAGTGTGTAGATGTCAAAAGGTTCAGAGGTATGATTGGATCTCTCTTGTATCTTTCTGCTTCTAGACCTGACATCATGTTTAGTGTTTGTATGTGTGCACGCTATCAATCAAATCCTAAGGAATCGCACCTAAAAGCGGTGAAGCGCATATTTAGATATCTTCACGGAACACCTAAAAATGGGCTTTGGTATTCCAAAGGAAGTGATTGTAGCTTAGTAGGGTACTCCGATTCTGATTTTGCTGGCTGCAAATCAGATAGGAAAAGCACAAGTGGCACATGTCACCTGTTTTCAAATTCCCTAGTCAGTTGGCATAGCAAAAAGCAAGTTTCTGTGGCTTTGTCAACTGCAGAGGCAGAATACGTTGCAGCCGGTAGTTGTTGCGCTCAGATTTTATGGCTGAAGCAGCAACTACAAGACTTCAACATTCAACTCAAACGCATTCCTATCAAATGTGACAACACTAGTGCCATAAACCTTACTAAAAACCCTGTTTTACACTCACGCACTAAACACATAGAGATTAGACATCATTTCCTTCGTGATCATGTTGAAAAAGAAGACGTTGTCTTTGTGCACGTTGATTCCAAAAATCAGCTTGCTGATATTTTCACTAAACCGTTGGCAACGGAACCTTTCTTCAACATTCGTCGCGAATTGGGAATCTTAGATCTTTCTCAATTGATGTCATAAGCATGTTACCTCTTAATTATATTATGCCTCACCATGGTTGATAAGAGCTGTTTTAGATGTCAATTATCCATCACAAGAGTTCTCCAACAGAGGTAATATCAATCCTTTCTACAATTTTCTTATTGCTAAGTGATTGTGTATGTTAGAACAAATGTTCTTACTCTAGTTGATATAAAATTTGATTGCATATACTCCTTGTCCATATTGTGTGCACATTAACAATCTGACTTCTGAATCTCTGTTGAGCATAATCATCATGACATAGTGCATAATGCATATTCATACTGCATTAAAATTCATTAAAAGCTAGTTCAGCATCAGTATGCATCGACACAAACGAAGCATGCATCGACCCATACATTCTGAAATTCAAATTTTTTAAAAACTGCTTCAGGATGCATCGATGCATCCATCGCATGTATCGATACACATGCCAATTGTGAATATTTGGCATCGACGCATGACCCTCTGCATCGATACATACTGATGCTATCTGAATTAAATGCATTTCTTTCTCTCTCATGCATCGACACATCAGCCAATCATATCACTTCCTATCTCAAGACTTCATATCATCTGCCCTCAAAAACCCCAAAACCAGTGGCTAACCCTAATCCTCCTCATCTTCACTCTCTCTCTAAAACCCTAAATCTCACATCACCATGCCTCCACACACTATTCCAGTCAGAGCCAAAGGAAAAGGAAAGGGAAAGGAAACAGCCGGTACATCTCAGCAACCACCAGACGTTCCTTCAAATGCCTTAGAGCTACTTCATCCTGCTGTTGTTGCTGAATTTGAGGAATCCTTCAAGACAAGGTTAGTCATGAAACCTCACGTCTTTGATAAAACAGATGCTATTCACCTACACCTAAATGAAGTGGTTGAACTCTTACATGCACAAAGACTTGGGTCGTTTCTGTCCACAAAGGATGATTATCATGAGGATTTCATTCGGGTCTTTTATGCTGGCTTACAAACTGGTAGAGGCTATATGTTCCGGTGTTCTATCGGAGTCAGAACATATACCTTTGAAGCCTCTGATTGGGAAACGGTATTTCAAATGCCGCCTCCGTCGATGGCTTTCAAGTGCTGGCATGACCTGCATTTTGATCCTGAATTTGACATGAAGGACTTTACTCCATCTATCCTAAAGATAGACAGACCGTTGAGTGATGATGAACACGTCACGTCTGGAATGATCAAGCAAACTCCGCGTATTCTTCACTGGATTATTACACATATTCTGCGTCCAACAAACAGTGGACATTCGCGGTTGGACAGGCCCTGCATACATCTTCTCTACATTTTGCAAAATAAGGTGCTCTTAAATTGGGCTAATTACTTTGTAAAACGTCTATTTTTCGTGCGAGACAGCTCCAAGAATGTGGCTCTAGGTTATGCCTCTCAAATAATGAAAATTCTTAAGTTTTGGAAAGTTGCAATACCTATTGTTCCTCTCCTATCTCCATCTGCTGCTCAAGAGTTTGACTCTGCCACTCTATCGCATATGGGATATCGGTGGGACAAGGACCGCAAATGTTTCTATTTCTTCGAAAGAAAATCCAAAACCAGAATTTACAACTTTGACGTGCCCTTGGAACGCATCCATGTTGCTGAAGATCAGCCTGATGAAGAAATGCAGGATGCGGCTGAAACAGATGCACCACAAGCTGAGGCCAATGCTGGTTGGGGTGATTGGGCGCCACGAAGGTGGTCTCCTACCAACTATGTACCTGAACCTACAGCCCCTCCATTCTCCGGTGGTACTTCAGCCTCAACACCAAATGCGGACATCACTCATATGCTTCAACAGATGGAAATTGTCAACAAAGAACGCCATGAAGAAGCACAGTACTGGCATGTTCAACAATCTGAATGGCACAACGAGCATCGGGACTGGCATGATGAGCATACACGGATGTATCAGAATCAACACGCTTGGCACCAAGACTTGGTTAAATGGCATCAGGTTTTCTACAGCGAAATGTCCGGCTTTATTGACGACTGCCGTGAAAATCCTGGTATTATGGACAGCTTTAGAAGCATTGAAGTTCAGAACCGATTTAGGCAATACTCCTTCATGGGCCAAAATCCAGACACAATGCCTCCTCCTCCGCCTCCGCCAAGCTACAGAGATCCTGACAGACATGATGAGGAGTCCTGTGGTGGCCACAATCCAAATTAACCAACCATCTTTTCATCTCACTGCATTTCATTTCATATTGCTCAAGTTTTATTTTGTTGCACAATATATGGTTTAGCTTATGTAACTCTTAAACTCGCTCGTGTCTTTAAAATGCTTTTCTAATTCTGTTTATCTCTATTGTTATTGCCCTTATTCGTCATTCTTTGTGAATGATTCTTTACTTTGAAGCTTCATTCTTTGTGATTGATAGCCTGTCATCCATTTTTTGCCATGTCCTGCTACACTATGCTACCTTGATAAATCTGTTTCTTCCTCTTTTTGATGTTGACAAAGGGGGAGAAAATGCAGATATGCACAAACTCAGGGGGAGTATCACACATCTTGCCAAGAATTTGCCATCATCAAAAAGGGGGAGTTTGTGAGAGAATTCTTTACCTTGAATTAATTTTTAATGATAGCAAATTGTGTGATCATCATCCAAATGTTGGTTGTGCATTGCATTACATGATACATTTGTGTTTTATTATGTTTTCCATCCCATTCTATTTGTTGCATAACTGTACATATAAACCTACATTGATACTTCCCTTAAAATAACAATTAAAATGCATTTTATGTCAGTATGTATCAATACATAAGCCTCTGCATCGATACATACAGCATGTGATAAATCACAAAAACCTTTCTATTCAGTATGCATCGATGCATACGAGTCATGCATCAATACATGGAAGGCTAAAGACTCTATGCATCGATCCACACGATCCCTGCATCGATACATGACCAACTGAAACAGCCTGTGTATCAATACATGCGCATTAGGCATCGATACACACTAGTGAAATAATCACATGCATCGATACATACGAATTATGCATCGATACATGATTAATAAATTTCTCCAAAAATTCACATATCTTACAGTATGCATCGATACACACTCTTATGCATCAATACATAAAGCTGTTTTATGTTATAACAGTAACTGTTTTGCAGCATATATAAGACAGGTTATGACAACAGTGAAAAGCACGAATTCATTGAGGGAAAACAATTGAACACAAGATCAAAAGCAGTGTTGGAGCAATTGTTTGAGAGCAATTAGAAACCTGAAAGAGACTTCATCTTCTTCATCTTCTCAATCACTTTTCTTCAAGAACATTTACACATAACCATTCTTGTTCTTTGGATTAAAGAAGCATCGAGATAACGTTCAGTGGTACGATCAAGGATCTAGCTGTGGTTTGCAGTGGAACGATCAAGGATCTAGCTGAGTTGAAGATTGAAGGGGGTTTCTAGGAAAAACCTACTGGTTTGTCCTTCAAGAACTGGAGTGTTCTTGAGGGTTTGGGAGTCACGTTTGCAGAACATATTCAGCCGCAGCGTTGCGTTTGGAGATCGGGGGATTTCGCAAGCAGGTCGTGGAACCGGTGAATTGTTTGCAATTTCGTGCAGGAAAATCTTGATCGTGCTCAGATCAAGTGAAGGTTCATACAAGAAGAAGTTCTTAGAGTTTAGAATTCTGTCTTTGTATCATAACCTTGTATCAACGGATTCGGCAAAAATTGATAATCAAAGTTCTCAATTTCATTTGAAATTGAGAGGGAGACGTACCCACACGCGAGGACGACGTGGGGAACTTCCTTACCAAATATCTGCGTATCGTATTCTTACCTTACTCCTCTTTACGTTTTAAAACTGTTTTCGCAATTTCAGTTAGTGTGTGGTGATTGTTCCTGTTGCAAGACAGCAGTGGCAAGAAAACTTTTAATCAAACTCCATTGCTGTTTATCATCGATCACATACACACCAACTGTTTGACAAAACGGTTAGCTAGATTTAATTAATTGGAAATAGACTTTAATGATAAGTGCATTCAATTAGTTAAAATTCTGGTGTGAATTGTTTCTGTCATTCTCATTAAAATCCAGCAATTAAACTTGTGTGTCCGGCTTTCTTGTAGCGGTTCAGAATAGACGGAAGTCGATTCGGGACTGATTTTTCCGCCAACTTTGAAAACTCTATTAAAATTTCAAATCCGTTAAATTTCAAAGAGGTGATCTATTCACCCCCCCTCTCGATCACTAGCCACACCGTCTAACAACTTGGCACCTCACAAAATCCCAATTGTACTTGGCACCCTACAAACAAACCCATCCTCATTAACAATCCCAGAATCCATCCTTCAAAAGCCACTTTTTGAAGGTCCCACCTAACTCTCCACTGAAAGAAAATAAGCCATATTCTCCAAATGATTATATCATCCATGGACGAATCGTCCACAACATCCCATTCATGCATCACATCATGTGTAGAATATCCATGAATATGGAGTATTACGGTATACAAACTCTAAACATGCATACATGACATAACATAACATACATAACATAAATACATAACACAGGATGAGACTCAGGACTTATCATGAGAGTCTGGATCCATCCCCAACTAAGTCTGCAATAGATCCCAGTCCAAGCTTCTCCCCAACTATTTTATTAGAGTACACCCCAGTAAGTCGGTCTTAAGGACAATTCCTCAACAAGTATCCTTGGGACTCATTCTCTAAGTAGAAAATACTTAGCAACAATGTCCCCGGTATTCCCTAATGATATACAATTCCTTCACCAGATCCTTGCAAGGATTTCGTAGGAGTTTCCTCGACACTCGTGCTCCTTAGGAAACCTCACCTAGAATCATATTCCCTAGTAGATAGTCATCTTACGTGACACCAGTCTTACCTAGTAGAGACATTGAGTTCTTCTATCAATATCCTTTTTACTCAGTTTTTCTCAGAGAACCCCCCAACAGAAGTTCCTACTCTAGTATTATCCATGATAATATGCTATTTATGGTTCTTAAACCATAGTTCACTTTGGTTCTTACACCATTGTCATTCAGTCACTTCGGTTCTTACACCGTTGTCATTCAATCACTTTGGTTCTTACACCATTATCATCAAGTCACTTCGATTCTTACTCCTTCATCATACCTTTACTTTTGTTCTTACACCTTTTGTTTTTTCAATTTGGTTCTTACACCATTTATCATCTTGTTTTATGGTTCTTATAACGTTGTCATTTCCTTAAGATCTTCCGAGTCTTACATCAATTTTCTTGCCAATAGTGAGTTATCGGTTCCTATACCGATGACGATCGAAGTATGATCCCTAGATATACCAGTACAACTCCCTAAGTAGGAATGCTTATTAGTCTTCCCTAGTAAGTAACATCTCCACATAGCCTTTTCAATAAAGGACTTTCCTAGCAAAATCACTTGCCATGAGTCATCAAAGGAATCTATCCAGTAGCCGGTCATCCTAAATGACCGTTATCAACTATTGAGCGGGTCTTCACCTCTAACATCTCTATCTCATTAACCTATCCCACACACGGGACACGTCCCATAAACCAGACTTATAAAGGGATTTTACCAAGGGATTTTATCAACGGTGTTTTATCAAAGGGGTTCAATCAAGGGGTTTTCACCAAAACATCATCCACCAAGGTTTCACCAGGGTTTTACCAAGAAGCTTCAACAAAGTGTTATTGTCAAGGGGTTTTATCATGGATTTATCAAAGGGTTTCACCAGAATTTTCTATCAAAGGGTTCCACCAGAATTTTATCAAGGGATTTTATCAAAAGGTTTTTCTCAATTAATTTTATCAAAAGGGTTTATCAGGAATGTCATTAAAAGATTCCGTCAAGGGGCTCTGCCAGAACTTTACCAAGGGGTTTCATCCAGAGTGATCGGGGTATCAGTAGAGTACTATTCGATTCTCGTGAAATGATCGGCTGATCATGGTGATCGTATGCAAGTTTCATCGAGAATGTTAAAATTGATCAAAAAGGGTTTCATAAAGAGGTTTCATCATATTTTTATTAGAGGGGTTTCATCAGGTTTTTATCAAAGTGTTCCACCAGGGTTTCACCGTGGGTTTCACTAAGGATTTTATCAGGGATTTCATCAAAGGATTCTATCAAGGGGTTCTATCAGGAGTTTCATCAAGGGGTTTAACCAAATTTCTATCAAGGGGTTTCACCAAATTTCTATCAAGGGGTTTCATCAAGCGATTTCATTAAAAGGGGTTTATCAAGGGTTTCATCCAGGGATTCCATCCAAAGTTTAATCAAATGGGTTATATCAAAGGGTTTTCATCAAAACATTATCCACAGGGTTCCACCTAGGTTTCACCAAGAAGGTTCAACAAAGGTTATTATCAAGGGGTTCAATCATAATATTATTAAAGGAGTTTCACCAGACTTTCATCAAGGGGTTCCACCAGATTTTTATCAAGGGGTTCTACCAGAATTTTATCGAAGGGGGTTCATCCAGAGTAACCAAGGTATCACTAAAGTCCAACCCGATTCCATCGAAGAACAACAAGGTATCACATCGAAGAACAACAACACTAAAACCCTAAACTTCAGACATCTCGACAATTTAGATTCCAACAAGCATCAAGGCGAAAAGCAACAGAAAGTGGAAAGAAGGAGAAATGAGCAAAGAGAAACTCTAATCGTGCTTAAATCAGAGAAATCCTCCTCTCTGTGGGTTGGTCTTCAGTTATATTTATCTCATTCTTGTTAGTATTGAATCTGGTTCCATTTTTTGATGTTTGGGTTTATTGTGTGTTCAGGTTTATTGGTGGATTTATTGATGTTTGGATTTCTTGGTGCTTGCGTTTATTTTCTAATTAGGTCAAATTAAAAATCATAGTAACTTTTTTAATAAAAAGGGTTATAAAGTAATTTTTTTATCAAAATTTTGTTCAAAATTATAAACAAAATTACATGGAGTAGAATTTCTAAAAGCAAATGTAAATCAATTCTTTTACTAATAATAAATCAACCTTTAAATAAATATCATAAAAACTATTTTTCTAAACCTACAACATAAATTCTCTTTGTAAGATATAACAAAATATAATAAAAAAACAAAAAAAAATATCTTAACTCATGTATTTAAAATTTAAAATACAAATAATACATAAATAAGTTTTATTTAATCAATTAATTAATTAATTTTGTTTTTACTAAAAATACTAAAATAAAAAATACTTCTCTATTCCATTGAATCCAAAAATATAAAAATATTTTAGTCTATTCATTCTAATTCAAAAATATATCTTTTCCCTTTAAATTCAAAAAATATACAAAAATAATCTTTCTTTTAAAGTCAAGAAACAAAACCAAAATACACAAAAACATATATAATTAAATGTTTATTCAGGGTTTTTAATTAGGATAAGAATATAATTAGGATAATTAAGTATAGTTAGGGTTAAATAAAACTATTGTAATTCCTTTATAACTAATATAAATAAAATAAAAAGAATAAAAAACATAATTAATTATGGAATATTAATCCATAATTTAGGGTTAATAATATTAAATTAGGATAATTAGAGTTAATTAATATTTTTTACAATAATTATTAATCAGGATTATGATATAAAATTGAAAAAAAAATAATTTAGAGGTTTAATATAATTAGGGATTGAATAAAAAATTATTTAAATAATTACTTAGATAATTATAATTAACAAAAATATAATTAATTTTAGGGATTAGTTTTATAATAATTAGGCATGTCGGAATTAGAGATTAATTCTTAAAAATGGGTTAATATAAATAAATTAATAATAATGAGATTAATTATGGGATATTAATCAATTATGGTTAGTTTATGGGATAGTTTTAGGGATAATATGAGATAAAATTATGAGATAAAATTCTAGGATTTTAAAGGATAAATCAAGGGATATAAATCAGGGATAAAAATCAGGGACAAAAATAAAGGATAAGGGATATGGTCTTTGGGTTTTTTATAATAAAACTTTTAATATGTTTGTTAAATTAAATATATATATATATATATATATATATATATATATATATATATATATATATGTATGTATATATATATATATATATA
This sequence comes from Lathyrus oleraceus, assembly GCF_024323335.1. Classification (NCBI taxonomy): domain Eukaryota; kingdom Viridiplantae; phylum Streptophyta; class Magnoliopsida; order Fabales; family Fabaceae; genus Lathyrus; species Lathyrus oleraceus. The sequence goes on from NC_066582.1 coordinate 365,797,200, forward strand.
TATATATATATGTATGTATATATATATATATATATATATATATATATATATATATATATATATATATATATATATATATATATATATATATATATATATATATATATATATATATATATATATATATATATATATATATATATATATATATATATATATATATCACTATGGGTTTACTTTCTTAAATCAAAATAGTTAGATTTTTTTTCCAATCAATCAAAAGGGATAAAATCAATTTAAACTCACATCAAACTATAAGTCCTCTGCCCTAGTGCATTGAGACATTTTTCAAAATCAATTACTTCTCCACCCCCGATGCATGAGAACTTTTAAGGGATAAAAGCTACAAACAGACAAATATTTTTTAGTAGAACTACGAGACTCTGATCCTTCACTCAAAATGAGGGTACGTAGGCATAAAGTTGTAATACCCTTGCGAGTATAATAATAAAAAACTTTTTAGGTCTTTTCCTCTTAATAAATTTTCTTTTTGTTAATAATAAAATATTGTTTTTTTAAATAAATACGGAATTAAACAATGAATAGATGTTAAGCAAACATCTCAATCATATACTAACCTTATAATTAAATAAGGATCCCATGAGTACAATGGAGGTAAGGGGTGTCTAACACCTTCCCCTTACTTAACTGACTCACGAACCTAGCATCTTACCCTTAGTTTATAGGTTTTATCATTATTTCCCTATTCCTTAGGAACGAATAAAAGATGGTGGCGACTCTGTCCTTTTTCCAGCTGCGACAATAATCAACAAGAAAGTAAATGGTCTCATTGTAAGGTCGTCCAAGAGAAAACCTTGTATGTATAAAAGTGACCTAAGCTAAACAAAAGATAATGGTCTTACAAACATGTCCCCCTAGGGTAGTGCCATGATATCATTATTACAACCGATATGTAAGTTATAGATGAAATCCAAAGTTACCAGAGTATCATAGAGATAAAGAAAATGCCTCCAAGCAAAGGTCCTAGGATGAGATCCTCTAAGTCCAAGTTGATGAAATGTTTTTTGGTCTTATAATTTTATCATATTTTTGTTGTTTTTCAATGTATGATAACAATAAAGATAAATGACAATAATAAACATGCATCATGAGTTTATACAATGAATATGATGATGATGAGTACTTAAATGAAAATTAAAAAGAAAATAACATAAAAGTAAATGAAAAAATAACAATGATAATAACAAGGATTAATGATAATCAAAGTTAAGTTAAGTTAGTATTATGAACAAGGGACCAACACTTGAGGATTATCTATCCTTAGGTCAATAGATTCAAAATTTGAAGCATCATGGGATAACTTATCACTTATGCAAAGTATTTAAGATGATCAATAGATCATCTTACAATCAATTTATAATAATGAAAGTTATACAACCCCAAGTCCATCTATCAATAGATTGACAAAAGGTAGACTATGCAAACCAAAAGATTGAAAGTTAATGTGTGATTAAGTTGTTAGGTTAAGCAAGTTATAAGATTAAGGTATAATATGAATAAAATAGTAAAAGGTTAGTGTATAATATAGACAATTTAGTATAAATGGGTTAGTGGGTTAGTATAAACCAAAATAAATGTCAATATATTAGATGAAATCACAAGTTAGCATATGTATAACCAAGGCTTTATCTACAAGTCAAATGACCCAAGTTGGTTGATGTACGGGCAACATATCTATGATTCAAAGTACCATGAATGAACACTTGATCATCCATTAGTAGGTTTGAAACATGGAAGGTTATAGCAACCCTAAACAAACCAATAGCATGACAAATGTAGACTTCATTAGCCATTGGATTCAAGACTTCAAGTCCATCAAAAAAATGTCCAAATGACAAGAAACAAAGCACCAATGAATACTAGAGGCAAAATAATAGGGGTCTATGTTGAACATATTTTCAGAATAGTAAAATAAATGAGGGTAAAATATAAATCAAAGATGGAAATAAAATGTGAAAATTAAATAAATGAAACAAGAGTGAAATAAAAAAATAAGGCAGAAATGCACACGCTGGGGGTTGAACCCCTAACGTTGGGGTCATGGGGGATCAACCCCCTCTCCCACTGAGCCAAGCGCTTGCTTGTGTAAACAAAACACACTTAATAGAATAAATAAAATAACAACAATTAAAAATGAATGTGCATGCTGATTAACCAACCAGAGTGGGACATGACATGTTTTCAAATTCAAAGAAAACACGCAAACGGTCATCTTCAACCTCCAACCTTAGAAAATCAAAACTAAAAAACAAGTGTTCTTAACCATATTTTAACATGGATTCATCTTGCAAACAATTATTTGAATCACCTACCACATTCATGAGCCATTGATTGGCTCTGAGTATGAAGTATTTCACCAAGAACCAGAAGAAATAAGTTTACCTAGTTTAAGAATTAAATGTTGAAAGTTGGTTAATCAAAGCTAAAAGTTTAGGGTTAATGACCAGAAAGGAATTTCGAATCGAATGTCAACTTTTTTGGATGATGAGGGTGAGTGGAAATACCTGATCGGAATCGATCTCAGAATGGAGTTATGATGACTCAGCTCAGCTCAGGTGAGGCTCAAGGAAGGTGAGTTAGGATTTGGGAAAGTTTGAGTGGAGGTCAGTGATGGATTCTAGGTGGTTGTTTGGAGTTGAAAATGTTTGAAACTTAAAACACGAATCTCTGTTTTGGCTGCTTCATCTCGAGTATGTAGAAGGGTTTTTGTGGCTTTTTAAGCTTGGGAAATGAATGAAACACCTTCCCCTATTTAGGGAAGGTGTTGGGATGGATTGGAGGGAAGAATGTGAAGGTTTGCTTCAGAAAGGGAAGTGGCTCGAAGCATGCTCGAGGTTGGACTTGGGGAGACAAGTGTGGTTGCACTATGCCCTTTCTTACAACTCAGATCACTTTACTTTGGTCGTTAGCATTGATTTGGAACAAACAAACGGTTTGGGATGGCCAACTATGGATTTCACTTTTTTCCATTTTGGGAAAAATCAGAATTTACACATGGGATCGGGTTTTGCAAATTTGAGAAGTTTTGGCATCCAAGTTGACTTTCATTTGGGCCTTGCAATATTGTGTGACATGTTGGTGGTCAAAAGGAATCAGATTGGAATGATTTGGGAGCTTGGTGGATGGATTTGAAAAATATGACTTCATCATGTTTGGTTTGCACATAAGGATAATCCTCAATGTTTGAACCAAGGCCAAATGAAATTAACTCGTGCATTTTGTTCAAAACGTGTGCTATATGTTCCTTGCCATGTCCTTGATTAAATGCAAAAAGAACCAGGTCAAAAAGAATTATGGTTTGGAAATGGAAATGTGGTAAAGTAGTGGTCTTGGTCATGTTTTAGGGCATGATAGGCATGTTGGACCAACTTGGCCAATGCAAAAATTGAGATCCTTCCTCAAAGAATTAGGTCGTGGACCTTGAAACAATGTTGGATAAGGCCTAAATTAGGACATTTTGGACGAAGTGGAACTTAAAAAGCTTATGAAATGAGAAAGTTATGGTCTTTGGAACTTTCCATATGCCATTCTTGCCAAAATGCGACCAACCAACATGACCTAAAAATATGATTTTGTGGTTTCTTGATTTCTAAGGCATAATGGTGGATTTTTTAGCTCATATGATCATATCATGACGGGAAATGATATTTAGAGTTTTATGGGATGATTTTAGGTCATGTTCATGGGTGGATCAAATGCCTTGAAAGTTTAAAATCCATGACCAAGTCAAGTACTTGTAACATTGATTGAATGGATGTTTAAATGATGGATTTTGATTGTAATGGACATGAATTGACATTGAACGAGTGTTGGGATGATTGGATGATCAAAATGAAACAAGGCCAATGATCAAGGGATGCCCAAATTAGGGTTTCTCGAGCCTCAAGTTTTGTCAAGAACCAATGCCAGATGAATTAGGGTTTGGTGATGCAAGGATCATATTGAGTTGTTTAAAAGGTGTGAGGCATGAAAAAACTTTGGATTTTAGGGTTCCTCAATGACTTGGTCAAGATCCATGGTGAATCATGACTTGTACAAGCCAAGGAGGGTCAAGAGCTAGGGTTAGAGTCCTTGGGTGACCAGATGAATCTTGAGGTGTCTTCAAAGGGGACTCACCATCCAAATTGGGTTTTGGAGAGTGAGTGAGATGACTTGAATGATCCTTAAAGATTTGTTGGATATTTAGGATGAGATTAGGGTTAAGGTGGCTTGGGCACACCCTAACATGACTAGAGGATCTTGAAGCTTCACAAATGAATCCCATGCCTTGAGTTTGTGGATTATTATGGATTATAAGTAGAAATGCATGTGAGATGACATGTATGGGATGTATGCTCATGAGTTAGGGCTCAAGAAGATGATATGGGGGTAGGGTAAATTTAAGGGTATGACAATTCCCTCTACAAGGTTTCTTCAAGGATCAAAGTCAAATTATGCTTGGAAGGCCATGGAATTCTTTGCGACATTATAGATCATTTTCAGCCATTTGGGACTTAGAATTTTCCAAGTTACATTATCAGATTTTAGTGCCAACTTCAACATGTCATAACTTTGTGCTCAAGCATCCAAATGCAACTTTTCTCGGCATATTGTGATCTTTGATATAATGTCAACAAATTGTAAGAAGAATGGGATCAAAAAGCCTCCTGAGTAAGATGCCCCATTGAGTTAAACATGGTGACTTGGAACTAAAGAAATCATCATGATCAGAAATATGAACTTCACTAATCCTCAATTACAAGCCAATTTACCACGTGTTTTGGACCTAAACATATTTAATCAAGTCTCCAGAAGTTAAATGACTCATAAAATGCATGATTTGGATGAGTTTTGATGGTTTTACAAGTCAATACTCCAAAAGGACGGAGGGAAGAAACTCTACTAGGGAATGAGAGAATTGACAAAAGAAAAGGACGACTGCCCCTAACAATGGTTGGGGAGAAAAATAATGGTGATTATTAGCAACAACTGGAACACCTAACTCTGATGGGGAAATATAGATTCAGTGACGATTCCTAACAATGGCTGGAATACTTGACATTTACTATGGGATCAACAAAATAAACTCAACAACGATTCTTAGAAATGACTTGAATACCTGACTTAGTGGAAATAAAACAACGGGTTCAGTGTAGATTCTTAGTAACTGTTGGTTCTATGTGTTGGCATCAATTTTGGTAAAACCTAGAGTTTTCACAAGTTGTCACAAGTGTTGTCTTTACATGAGATAACATGTTCCTGCATAGTGTTTAAAATATGGTTGTGCAGGATTTAGCTGAGATGTCAGACCCGATGTCAAGACATCTGTTTACAAAACATTCAGTCTGAATCTTATGTGTTTTGTGATTGCGCTTTTTATGCTAATCTATGTGTGATTGATGTGAAGATTGAACGCGCCATTCAATCAGAAATTAAAACCAGATTGATTTATTTTCCAACAAGATATGATCTGTTGTCATTAGAAGATACGAATGGAAAATAGTTTTAGGGTTTTATGATGTCCAAGCCCAGTTAAACACTTCTATATAAAGGGCATGGAAAACCTGGTTTTAAACACTAGAAATAACGAACGAAATAGTGAGAGAGAATAAGGGTTTTAGTCTTGTGTGAGCGTGTGTATTATGAGCCATTCATTCATCCATTGATGATTGAATTGGACTGACTTTTGAGTTGTAATTTGTCCACTCTAAGCTTTGAAGCATGAGTGTGTGTTTACTTGATTGGAGCTTTTAAGCAAGATCAAGTATGTGTTCTTAAAGAGTGTCTTCTTTCATTGTCATATTTCTTTTTACATCACTACTGTGATTGAGGAGGGGGGGGGGGGTGAGTAGGATCTCTTATCTAAGAGTTCTTAGATAGAAGTCACACGGGTAGAGATTAGGTGAAAAGACTGTAACTTGAAGTTGTTTACTGAGAGTCTTTGAACTAATTCTGTTTAGTGGATTTCCTTCTTGGCTTGGTAGTCCCCAGACGTAGGTGAGTTTGCACCAAACTGGGTTAACAATTGCTTGTGTCACTTGTACTATTGTTCTTTATCTTTTATCCTGTTTATATTGTTCAGATATTAGTGTCATGACATTACCTTCGACATCTCATATATGATACCAGAATTTCAATTGGTATCAGAGTAGGCATCCTACTCTAGTTCTGGGTGAGATCTTGGGACGTTACTTTCTGGTACTAGGGGTAGAGACGGAGGATCTGTTCACAGACCGCCAATTCTGGATGGATCTAACTATGATAACTGGAAACCTCAAATGGCAGCCTTCCTAAAATCTTTGGATAATAAGGCTTGGAAGGCTGTTCTAACCGGCTGGGAACATCCAGTTATTAATAAGGAAGGAGAAGTTACAACTGATAAGAAGGCTGAGGAACAATGGACCAAGGAGGAGGATGAACTAGCCCTTGGAAACTCTAAAGCATTGAATTCTATATCCAATGGGGTTGATAAGAACATCTTCAGACTGGTGAACAATTGTGAGGTGGCTAAAGATGCTTGGAATATTCTCAAACCACTCATGAAGGTACCTCTAGAGTAAAGATGTCTAGATTGCAGCTGCTTACTACCAAGTTTGAAAATTTAAGGATGAAAGAAGATGAAAATATTCATGACTTTCATATGAATATCCTTGAAATTGCTAATGCCTCAGGAGCCCTGGGTGAGAAGACGTCAGATGAAAAACTAGTAAGGAAAATTCTCAAGTCACTTCCCAAGAGATTTTCCATGAAAGTGACAGCCATAGAAGAATCTCAAAACATCTGCAATATGAGAGTGGATGAGCTAATTGGATCCCTCCAAACATTTGAGTTGGGAATGAGTGATGGATCTAAAAAGAAAGTCAAAAGCATAGCCTTCATGTCAAACACTGAAGAGAAAGAGGATGAAAGTGGTCAAGATATTGATGAAGATCTGGAAAATGATGTAGCATTACTGGGGAGACAGTTCAATAAACTCCTGAAAAAGATGGATGTAAGGTCTAAGTCTAATGTCAAGAACAAGTCATTTGACATCAGTAGGTCCAATGATGCTAGAAGAAGAACAAGATCTGATGAAAAGTCCAAACAAGGAAAATGAGTTCAGTGCCATGAATGTGATGGGTATGGACACATTAGAGCTGAATATGGGACCTACCTCAAGAAACAGAAGAAGAGTCTTGCTGCTACTTGGTCTGATGAAAGTGAAACAGAAGGAGAGTCTGCCAATCTGGTGACTGCCTTGACTGGAAGATGGGGTTCTGATGAAGACTCAAGTGATGATGAAGTAACCTTTGATGAGTTAGCCACTACCTACAGAAGGTTGTGTTACAGAAGTGAAGAAGTGTGTCAACAAGTGGAAAATCAGAAGAAATTGATAACACAACTTGAGGATGAGAAGACAGAACACTTGGAAACCATCTCTAAGTTGAAGATTGAAGCAGTGTTCTTGAACTCCAAACTGGATGAGATGACAAAGTATGTCAGAATGCTAAACAATGGATCTGACACCTTAGACAAAATCCTCCAGACTGGAAAAATGGCAGGAGACAAGTTTGGCCTTGGGTTCAATGAATCTAAACCTGAATGTAGTTACACTGGCAGCAAACCAAAGATGTCACATCATGTGTCACAACATCATAAGGAAAGACAACATAAAGGAAAACACCAAAGATGGAGATGTCATTAATGTGGAAAATTTGGCCATATAAAACCATTCTACTTTAAGTTGTATGGTTATCCTAGTCCTTCTCATCATCAACCTAGACCCAAACACCACATTCCTGTCAACAGAAAATAGTGGGTTCCTAGGACTGGTTCTACTAACCTGATAGCTCACACTTCCTTCAGAGTTTCAGCCAAAGAAGACTGGTATTTTGACAATGGATGCTCCAGACACATGACTGTAAGCAAAAACATGCTAATTGACCTTCATCCTCATGCCACCAGCTATGTAACCTTTGGTGATGGAGCAAAGGGTGAAATCAAAGGGATTGGAAAGCTAAACTGCCCTAGAGTCCCTTGTAAGAACAAAAATTGTTCTACAACAGATTCCTTGATTTTGATGATAACAAAGGATGAAACCAAAAATAGCACCCTAACGAAAAGTTTCTAAGTGTGCAGAGTTCTAAAGAAAGAAGAAATAAATCTGATGATGTCATCAGATGCACAACAAGATCAGATACAAATTATCAAGTATCAGAAGCATCTAAAGTGGAATCTCGTTTCAAGAAGCTCTGACTCTGGACAAAACTGCAAAGTATCAGAAGCATCTGAACATGAAGTAAAGTCTAGAAGCTCTGACTCTGAACAAATGCCTTTTGGAAACTCTGAAATTTATCAGCGCTATCTGAACTCTCAAGAAATAACATCAGAAGCCAGATCCCAAGATTCTTCAGATACACGAAGACTCTAATCAGAATTGTTAATCATGATGAAGTAACGTTTAAGCCAAGTTAAAGTTCTGCAAATGGATTTCCTCAATTAGAAAGAGACGTTAATCTCCTCTTCCAAGAGAGAAGATACTACTTGTGGTAAGTAGTCACTTCTAAAAGAAAACAGTCTCCTGCAGAAGCTATTTATGGAATGGCGTAATTACATCTCATTATCCAGCAGATTTAACTCTACTTCAACTCTATTTCAACACTACTTCAACTCCTATATAAATAGAGAAGAAATCAACATTCAGTAAGCAAGAAATCACTAGCCAAAACTATACTGAAATTATATCACGCTCAAGAAAAACATCTTTGTTCTTCAAAGATTTTCACTAAGCTTTTGCTTATCAAGTGAAAAATTTGTTCTTAAGTTTGTAATATTTGCTTTCTTAGAAGCACTCTAGATTACACATCTTGTATCTAATTTTTATTTGATTTCCTCAAGTGACTCTTTGTAGTCTGTAGACTTGAGAGGACTAAGAGATTTTTTTCTCTCTTAGGGGTTGTTTGTAATCTTTCAAGATTAGTGGATTAAGTCCTTGTTGAAGGCGAAATCACCTTGGCCGGGTGGACTGGAGTAGCTTTGTGTTATAAGCGAACCAGTATAAAATCATTGTGTGATTTCATTTTGCAAAAGCGCTTATTTTTCAAACAATTCAAACCCCCCCTTTCTTGTTTTTCTCACCTTCAATTGGTATCAGAGCTCCGGCTCTGTTATTGATTTTCAAATCAAACACTTAACCGTGTAGAGAGATCCAGTGCGAGAAAAACAAATGGCTCACTCAAATGAGAGAGATTCTTACAATGCTAAACCTCTTGTTTTTGATGGAGAAAAGTTTGATTACTGGAAAGACAGAATCGAAAGTTTCTTTCTGGGTTATGATGCTGACCTCTGGGACATTGTCACAGATGGATACAAACCTCCAGTCTTAAATGGAGCTGAAGTTCCCAGAAGCAAAATGTCAGAAGATCAGAAACGTGATTTCAAGAATCACCACAAGGCCAGAACAATACTTCTAAATGCTATATCATACAACGAATACGAAAAGATCACCAACAGAGAGACGGCTAAAGATATACTTGACTCTCTGAAGATGACCCATGAAGGAAACTCCCAAGTCAAGGAGACGAAGGCTCTGGCGCTGATCCAGAAATATGAAGCCTTCAAGATGGAAGATGACGAGGCTATAGAAGCTATGTTTTCCAGATTCCAAACTCTTATTGCAGGTCTTAAAGTGCTAGACAAAGGATACACGACTGCAGATCATGTTAAGAAGATTGTCAGAAGTCTGCCAAAGAAATGGAGACCAATGGTTACTGCTCTGAAGTTATCAAAGGATCTGAACAATATCAGCCTTGAAGAACTTGTTAGTTCTCTCAGAAGCCATGAGATAGAACTAGAGGAGGATGAGCCTCAGAAAAGGAACAAGTCAGTGGCACTGAAGTCCAGACCTGAAAGACGGAAGTCAGACAGAACCAAAGCCCTTCAAGCAGAAACTGCAGACACTGATGACTCTGAATCTGAAGACTCTGATGATGAAGAAGAACTGTCCCTACTAACCAGAAGAGTTAAGCAACTCTGGAAAAGGAGGAACAACAACAACTTCAGAAGATCAAGACCCAGAGGGGATCGATCAGAGTCAACTTCAAAAGGTAAACCTAACAAAGATATTACCTGTTTTGAATGTAAAGAAACAGGTCATTATAGAAATGAATGTCCCAAGCTGAAGAAAGATAACTCTAAAAAAGAAAGCTTCAAGAAAAATGCCTTCAGAACAAAGAAGGGATTAATGGCCACCTGGGACGATAGTGAATCCGAATCATCAGAATCTGACTCTGATGAACAGGCCAACGTAGCTCTTATGGCTACCACATCCAGCAGCTCAGATGAAGAATCTGAAGAGGTATTTTCTGAACTTTCTAGATCTGACTTAGAATCATGTTTATCAGAAACTCTTACCTCTATTCAGAAATTAAAACAAAAAGTTAAAAACATTAAAGGCCTTCTTAAAGCAAAATCTGAAGAGTGTAGTAAACTTGAGACAACAATTCTAGCAAGAGATGATACAATCATATCTTTAACGTTAGAAAGAGATGAAGCTAAAACGAAAAGCTTAGAATTAGAAGAAGTGTTGTCTCAAGCACCACAAACTTCAAATGAAATTATTTATAAATATGAAGAAGCCTTTCAGAAGTTTCTGAAGAATGGAATAGATAGGAGTATTATGGCATCCATGATTTATGGAGTAAGTCAGAATAATAAAAGGGGAATTGGGTATGATTCTGAGGAAAATAAAACCTCTACCAGTAACCAGCTTAAATCTCCTTTTTCATATCACTACACACACACACAAGAAAACAAGTTTAAAAATGCTAGAAGACCCAAAGTTATGAGAAACTCTGGGAAAACTAATCTAAAAGGACCCAAGAGATTCTGGGTACCGAAAGATAAGATTATCTATGTTGCAGATATCCTATGCAGCAAAGTTCAGACACCAGTCATGGTACCTGGACTCTGGATGCTCGCGACATATGACGGGAAGAAAGTCTATGTTCCAAAGCCTGGAACTTAAAGACGCTGGATTTGTAGGCTTCGGAGGAGATCAAAAAGGAAGGATCAGAGGCTCCGGAACTATTGGTAACGGTACTCTTCCCTCTATATCTGATGTTCTTTATGTAGAAGGATTAATGCATAACTTGTTATCCATAAGTCAATTAAGTGATAACGGTTATGATGTAATCTTTAATCAAAAAACGTGTAAAGCCATTAGTCAGAACGATGGCTCTGTCCTTTTCACAGGAAAGAGGAAAAACAACATTTATAAAATAAATCTTTCTGATTTAAAAGATCAAAATGTTAAATGTTTAATGTCAGTTCACAAAGAGCAATGGGTATGGCATAGACGCTTAGGCCACATTAGCATGAGAAAACTTTCTCAGCTAACTAAACTTGAGTTAGTCAGAGGCTTACCTAAACTGAAGTTTTCTTCAGATGCTCTGTGTGAAGCTTGTCAGAAAGGAAAGTTTTCAAAAACATCTTTTAAAAAGAAAAATGTTGTTTCTACCTCCAAGCCTCTGGAGCTTCTTCACATTGACTTATTTGGTCCTGTGAAAACAGCATCAGTCAATGGAAAGAAGTATGGACTAGTAATCGTTGATGATTACAGCCGCTGGACATGGGTAAAATTCCTAAAGCACAAGAGTGAGTCTCACTCTGTATTCACCAGTTTCTGTTCTAAAGTGCAAAAAGAATTTGACTCTAAAATTGTTAGAGTCAGAAGTGATCATGGTGGAGAATTTGAAAATAAAGATTTTGAAGAATTATTTGATTCTAATGGAATATCCCATGATTTCTCCTGCCCTAGAACTCCACAACAAAATGGAGTTGTAGAGAGGAAGAATAGGACACTCCAAGAAATGGCCAGAACCATGATCAATGAAACAAATGTAGCAAAGCACTTTTGGGCAGAAGCTGTAAACACAGCGTGTTATATTCAGAATAGAATCTCTATTAGACCTATTCTGGAAAAGACTCCCTATGAACTGTGTAAGGGAAGAAAACCCAACATTTCATATTTTCATCCTTTTGGATGCATTTGCTTTATATTAAATACTAAAGAACATCTGAACAAGTTTGATTCCAAAGCACAGAAAGGTATTATGTTAGGATACTCAGAACGCTCTAAAGGCTATAGAGTATACAACATAGAAACCAAAATTGTGGAGGAATCAATTCATGTTAGATTTGATGATAAGCTTGACCCTGAAAAGTCAAAGCTAGTTGAAAAGTTTGCAGATTTAGAGATCACTCTGGTAGAATCTGAGGAAACTCCAGAAGCAACTGTCACTCCAGACTCTGAAGAAATTAAATCTCCAGAAATTCCAAGGAAAGTTAAAAGTCGTATTAACGTTTCTGAAGATTTGATTTTGGGAAACAAAGATGAACCTGTTAGAACCAGATCTACCTTCAGAACTTCTGAAGATATTCCTCTGGGACTAGTGTCTCTGATTGAGCCTACGTCCTGTGATGAAGCTCTTCAAGATAACGATTGGGTGGCAGCTATGCAAGAAGAGTTAGATCAATTCTCCAAGAATGATGTCTGGGATCTCGTTCCTAAACCCAGAGGCACTCATGTCATTGGAACCAGATGGGTTTTCAGAAACAAACTGAACGAGAAAGGAGAAGTTGTCAGAAACAAAGCACGACTGGTAGCTCAAGGTTATAGTCAACAAGAAGGTATTGATTATAATGAAACCTTTGCTCCAGTCGTGAGGTTAGAATCTATTCGTCTTCTTGTATCTTTTGCTATTAATCATTCTATCAAATTATACCAAATGGATGTCAAGAGTGCATTCCTTAATGGTTATATTTCAGAAGAAGTGTATGTTAATCAACCTCCTGGTTTTGAAAACTCAAATTTTCCAGAACATGTTTTCAAACTTAAGAAATCCTTATATGGACTTAAACAAGCTCCCAGAGCTTGGTATGAACGCTTAAGTAATTTTCTTCTAGAACAAAATTTTATCAGAGGGAAAGTTGATTCTACACTCTTCTGTAAAAATCTTAATAATGATCTCATGATATGCCAGATTTATGTTGATGACATTATTTTTGGTTCTGCTAATATCTCTGTTTGCCAAGAATTTTCTAAGTTAATGCAGGCAGAATTTGAAATGAGTTTAATGCAAGAATTAAAGTTCTTTCTGGGAATTCAAATCAATCAAACTCCAGAAGTCACGTACATTCATCAAAGCAAGTACATTAAAGACGTTCTGAAGAAGTTTGACATGACTGAATGCAACTCTGCAAAAACTCCTATGCACCCAACTTGCATTCTGGAAAAAGAAGAGGTAAGCAACAAGGTTTGTCAGAAGCTCTATCGAGGTATGATAGGCTCTCTTCTCTATCTGACTGCTACTCGTCCTGATATTCTCTTTAGCGTCTGTCTGTGTGCCAGATTCCAATCAGATCCTAGAGAATCTCATTTAACAGCTGTTAAGAGAATTCTTAAGTATCTGAAAGGAACTCCTAACCTGGGCCTGATGTATGAGAAAACATCAGAGTATAGACTTTCTGGTTATTGTGATGCAGATTATGCAGGAGATAGAATAGAACGAAAAAGCACATCTGGAAATTGCCAGCTTCTGGGAAACAACTTGATCTCCTGGGCTAGCAAAAGACAGTCAACAATCGCTCTATCAACTGCAGAAGCAGAATATATCTCAGCATCACTGTGCACAACTCAGATGCTCTGGATGAAACATCAGCTAGAAGATCTACAAATCTTTGAGAGTAACATTCCTATCTTTTGTGATAATACTGCTGCTATTTGTTTAAGTAAGAATCCTATTCTACATTCCAGAGCCAAACACATAGAAATTAAACATCATTTTATTAGAGACTATGTTCAGAAAGGAATAGTAACGATGAAGTTCATTGATACAGAACATCAATGGGCAGATATCTTTACTAAGCCTCTAGCTGAAGATAGATTTCTTTTTATCTTAGAACATCTGAACATTAAAAATTGCCCTGAGTAAAATATGGCTCTGAACATGTAAAATGAGACTCTGATAAAAACAAATACACTTCTGCCTCTGACTCTGATACTTCTACAAGTTAAGAAGATATCTGAGTTAGAAATCTTCAGAAACCAATCCTTTGGTATTCCTGAAGATCAGATACATCAACACGTGGAACTCTGAGCGTCAAAACTTTAGAACTTCTAGACAGCTGTCAAGAAATTCAAAAGGCAGACGTTTGAGTTTTCCTCGAGCAGTGTGCAAACTGTGGGATTAGACATTCATTTATTAGCTATAATCATTTTTCCCCCCAAGCGTGCTATCTTGAGTATTGTGTCTAACGCATTCTGAGGCGTCGTTTTGCATGTGTTTACTTAGAGTATATAAACACTTTCTCTCACATTTCACACTTATCACTCTCACTCACTCTAAAACCCTAAACCCTCTCTCGAAGTTTTCTCTGCAACTCTTTCAAATCTTCATCTTCTTCATCTCAATGGATGCTCAACAACAACAACTGTTCAACTACTCACAGCAAATGGAGTCAACTTCCACCGCTCAAACATCTACTGTTCCAACTCCAACCGTCACCGGTGTTTCTATAACCCCCGTTTATCAAGAACCTCACATTTTGGAACGTGAACGCCACATTCATCTTGCAACCTCCTTTGAAAATTTGGATGTACTGTGTGAATCGCTGGTAGATTTTGAGAACTTGAGAAGAAACGGTGTTGATCTTACTGAAGATCTTCACAAGCAAGGTTGGGAGAACTACTTCAACAGGCTTTATGGTCCCATTTACCCTCTTCTTGTCAAAGAATTTTGGAGACATGCTGATGCAGATGACCAGTTCATTGTTTCTTTTGTTCTGGGAGTGAAGATTGTCATCACTGAAGCATCAATTGCTTCCTTGCTGAACATGGAGACTACTGGAGGAAAGAGGATTTACAACATTCCTCCTAGGTCAAAACGCATCACTGAGGTTATCAACCCAACTATCTTCAAACCAAACGCTGAGGGAAATCCCTCTAAGAACAAGGAATTGCATCAGAACCTGAGAGTATGGTTGAAAATAATTCTGGGAACCATTCACCATCGCCCAGCCTCCAACTCCTCTGATTATATTAATGCTGATCAGAAACTCATTTTATATTGCATTCAGAAAGGTATCAAGATCAATCTCCCTGTTCTTCTTTTCAAATATCTAAGGGATTCTGTCAAAGACTCCAGAAACAGCTTGAAGCCAAGATCTTACATCCCTCTGGGAAGACTGCTTTCTGATGTCTTCATTGAGCATGGATTGGTTGACCAGCTGGAAAAGGCCAAGCTGATGGATGATCTGGCTATAGAAACTGGAAAGCCTCTGAATGCCAAAAACCTGAAGAGCATGGGAATCATCAAAGAGATTAGAGTCAAGCCCACTATGGATGTGTCCTGGGAATCTCTAAAAGATCAGAGGAAGATGCCTCATGGCCTTGAAAGGTTCTTCAAGAATGAACCCAGAGATGCCATTGCTATCTACCTTCAGCGTCTGCTGGATGAAGGTATTGATATTTCTGATTTCAGAATTGAAGACCTTTTGGATTCAGAAGAAGATTTGGTCAGATACAAAAGAGGTCTTTCTGAGAAGAAGATAGCTGAGGAAGCAAGGAAGGCAAAGAAACCCAGACTTGGAGAATCTTCTGGAACCAAAGCTCCAGCTCCTCTGAAAATCTCTTCTTTTGGTAAGTCTATTCCTCCTGTTACTTCTGTAATACCTATGATGGCCTCTTCTACTCCTCTCCCAACACCTCCCTTATTTACAACCTCTGAAATCCCTCCTTCAACCATCAGAACCTCTCAACCTCCACCTGTTCTAAAAGTTGCTCGTAATTTCACAACAACCTCTGACCCTAATCAACTATATCACCACAGCACTTCCTCTTCCTCATCCTCTGCACCAGAAACACCCCCATACTTTAGTGTTTCTTCATCATCATCCACAGAACCTTCTGACCCAAAATCCCCAACAATAGCTGAAATTTATGCTAGAAAATACGCCCCACAAACTCAAAAACAATCTGAAGTAACCTCCACCCTCCAAACTTCTCTTCCACAACAAACAACCACCACACCCTCTGAAACCCAACCATCTGTAATTCGACCATCTGATCCTTATATCACCCCACCAATCCTTCCCGCTGTCCCAGAACCAGAATCCGAACCCTTAGATGTAAACCCACTCTATGCTTCATCCCCAGATTCTGAACTTCAAGCAGAATCTGAACCTCAACAAACTGAACCTCCCTCTCTAAATCTCAGCCCTCAAAACTCTCCACCTCATTCACCTGAACCTGAACCTGAACTTACCATACCTACCCTTGAGGAGGCCATTTTACAGGTTGCAGAAGCTTCAGTCCAGAAGATCAAGTCTCTGGCTAAAAACTCTGAAGTTAGTGATGATCCTAAATCTGTTAGGACACACTGGAACAGAGTCATTAGTTGGATGACCTCTGAGTCTTATAGGCTGAAGAGTATCTCTGAACAAGTCAGAAATGGCTACATCAGAGACTCTGAGGAAAGACTCCAAGAGAGACTGGCTAGAGAAGCTGAGGCCAGAAGATTAGAGGAGGAAAGATTGGCTAAAGAAGCTGAAGAAGAAGCAAAGAGGTTAGAAGAAGAACGACTGGCAAAGGAAGCAGAACTTCTAAGGATTCAGGAAGCTGAAGCCAAGGCTCAGGCGGATGCAGAAGCCCAAGCTGCTGCTGAAGCTGAAGCTCAGCAGGCTCTGACTCAGGGGGAGTCCTCTTCTGCGATCCCGTTGATTCTTAACACTCTGAAAGAGATCAAGCAAGATCAGAAAGAGATCAAGCAAGATCAGAATGAGCTCCGGGCCAGGATGGACAAGCAAGATGCTTTGAATGAAAACATCCAGAACATGTTTGCCATGTTGCTTCAGAGACTTCCTCAACCTCCAAACCCTTAGGCACTTAGGATTTATTTTGTTTGCTTGCCTAATGTTTTTGCTTCTGTCTTCTTTTTAGCTCTGATATTCTCTTGAATCTGATGTTTTGATTGCCTTTGTGCTTTTGTTTAATGAAATGTTTTTCTCTTTATTGTCTTGTTATTTTTTATCTACCTTTTTGATTCTGACAAAAAGGGGGAGAAATCATTAAATAGCTCTGATGAAAATTTGTCTAAAACCTTAAGCACTATGCAACATTTGTAGATATAGCTCTGATAAAAATAGCTCTGATTAAATAGCTCTAACATTAAATTTAAGAAATTGCAGAAAGTTTTCAGAAATCTTATTACTTGGAAAGCTCTGGTAAGAACTTCTGAACTCCCTAGCACTAACTCAGGGGGAGCTTCTGTCTATCTGATCTTATTTTATTCATGTTTCATCTGCTATTTTAAGTTGTTTTGTCATCATCAAAAAGGGGGAGATTGTAAGAACAAAAATTGTTCTACAACAGATTCCTTGATTTTGATGATAACAAAGGATGAAACCAAAAATAGCACCCTAACGAAAAGTTTCTAAGTGTGCAGGGTTCTAAAGAAAGAAGAAATAAATCTGATGATGTCATCAGATGCACAACAAGATCAGATACAAATTATCAAGTATCAGAAGCATCTAAAGTGGAATCTCGTTTCAAGAAGCTCTGACTCTGGACAAAACTGCAAAGTATCAGAAGCATCTGAACATGAAGTAAAGTCTAGAAGCTCTGACTCTGAACAAATGCCTTTTGGAAACTCTGAAATTTATCAGCGCTATCTGAACTCTCAAGAAATAACATCAGAAGCCAGATCCCAAGATTCTTCAGATACAGGAAGACTCTAATCAGAATTGTTAATCATGATGAAGTAACGTTTAAGCCAAGTTAAAGTTCTGCAAATGGATTTCCTCAATTAGAAAGAGACGTTAATCTCCTCTTCCAAGAGAGAAGATACTACTTGTGGTAAGTAGTCACTTCTAAAAGAAAAAAGTCTCCTGCAGAAGCTATTTATGGAATGGCGTAATTACATCTCATTATCCAGCAGATTTAACTCTACTTCAACTCTATTTCAACACTACTTCAACTCCTATATAAATAGAGAAGAAATCAACATTCAGTAAGCAAGAAATCACTAGCCAAAACTATACTGAAATTATATCACGCTCAAGAAAAACATCTTTGTTCTTCAAAGATTTTCACTAAGCTTTTGCTTATCAAGTGAAAAATTTGTTCTTAAGTTTGTAATATTTGCTTTCTTAGAAGCACTCTAGATTACACATCTTGTATCTAATTTTTATTTGATTTCCTCAAGTGACTCTTTGTAGTCTGTAGACTTGAGAGGACTAAGAGATTTTTTTCTCTCTTAGGGGTTGTTTGTAATCTTTCAAGATTAGTGGATTAAGTCCTTGTTGAAGGCGAAATCACCTTGGCCGGGTGGACTGGAGTAGCTTTGTGTTATAAGCGAACCAGTATAAAATCATTGTGTGATTTCATTTTGCAAAAGCGCTTATTTTTCAAACAATTCAAACCCCCCCTTTCTTGTTTTTCTCACCTTCATCCCTAACCTTGACAATGTGCTACTTGTTAAAGGACTGGCTACAAACCTAATCAGCATCAGTCAACTGTGTGACCAAGGTCTAAATTAGGCATGGCAATATAACCCGTACCCGCGGGTACCAACCCGAACCCGTCCCGAAGTTGATGAAGAAAACCCGATTTGACTGGGTTTGGGTTTGGGTTTGGATTTTCCCCGATTTTAAAATATGGGGATGGGTCGGGTAATGGGTTTGTATCACATTTTCTCCAACTGTGATTAATAAGTTTTTGGGAAGAGGAACAGAATGTGCATGTGATCTGGAAGCCACAAATAATAAGGTCTGTAGGGAAATCACAGCAAGACAGGTGAAGGAGTGGCCTAGTAAGAAGCATCTCCCTGCTGGGAAGCTGAATGTGAAATATGCCATATTGCACAAGATAAGGTCAGTAAATTGGGTGCCTACCAACCACATCTCTACAATTTCAAATGCCCTTGGAAGGTTCATCTTTGTTGTTGGAACCAAGCTGAAATTTGATTATGGTAGATTTATGTTTGAACAAATTGTCAAACATGCTTCTACAAATGCAGTAAAGCTGCCCATAGATTTTCCCTCAATGATTTGTGGGATTATCCTGAGCCAACACCCTGGAATTCTGAGTACAAATGATCTTCTTAGTAGAAGAAAACCTCCTCTATCAGTTCATTACAAATTGTTTGAAGGCAATCATGTCGAAGACATTGTCATGACATCTGTTGTGAAAAAGCCAGCCTCAAAAGGTGGTCTTATTGCTGAGCTGAAAGAAACTTGTAAAGAATTGGATACAAGGATAAGTGTAGCAACTGCCAGGAAAGAAGCTTTGGAGGCTCTGTTTGCAAGCCTGGAGCAAGCTGAAAGAGATAATGTTGGACAGGCCAAGAAAGCAGAAGCCCAAACCTCTAGTGAGAGGTCTGAGTCTAAAGATGAAACAAGTGGCAGTTATGGTTCTGATGCTGATGCAGATGCAAGCTCCTCTGACTAGTTTTGTTAAAGTTGTCCCCCACTCTTCTGATGGTGTGCTGTGATAGATTTTGGTGGTTCTTTTGGCAGTCATGTTCTGTTGCCTTGATATATTTTTCTATTTTTTTTTTATTTTCTGGATTTTATCTCAGCTTGTATAAAGCTGTGTTTGTTCCTGGATCTGTAACACTTAACAATCTACTTTGACATTCTATGTGACATTCTGTTTGACTAATAGACATTTATTTTGTCTCTTTGGTCTCTTTTGGCTAAAAAGGGGGAGAAATAGCTAAAGTAGCTATGCTATATACAGATGATGTTACATATAGATGATGTTACAGATGTATGTTGGAGATAATCTGTTTACTACAAGTGATGTTGAAGGTGATGTTAGATGGGGAGGTGTATGTTACAGGTGATATTGAAGGTGATGCTAGATGGGGAGGTGTATGGTACAGGTGATGTTAGAGAGGAGAAATGTTCTGTTTGTGTTGAGCAGACTAGTGCTAGCTGGAGGGCGAGGTGAGCACAAGCGCATGTGTGTATAATATGTGTTTACTAGTTGCCATCTTAGCTAATAATGTGTGTTTTATTACTTCTGCTGCTAAACTGATACTGTGATTATTCTCTTGTGAAACAAATGATCTGATGTATGTTTTAGCCAAAATTTGGCAAAGGGGGAGTTTGGTAAAACCTAGAGTTTTAACAAGTTATCACAAGTGTTGTCTTGACATGAGATAACAGGTTCCTGCAGGGTGTTTAAAATATGGTTGTGTAAGATTTAGCTGAGATGTCAAACCCGATGTCAAGACATTTGTTTATAGAACATTCAGTCTGAACGCGCCATTCAATCAGTAATTAAAACCAGATTGATTTATTTTCCAACAAGATATGATCAGCTGTCATAAGAAGATACAAATGGAAAATAGTTTTAGGGTTTTATGATGTCTAAGCCCAGTCAAACACTTTTATATAAAGGGCATGGAAAACCTGGTTTTAAACACAAGAAATAACGAACGAAATGGTGAGAGAGAATAAGGGTTTTAGTCTTGTGTGACCTTGTGTATTGTGAGTCATTCATTCATCCATTGATGATTGAATTGAACTAACTTTTGAGTTATAATTCGTCCACTCTAAGCTTTGAAGCATGAGTGTGTGTTTACTTGATTGGAGCTTTTAAGCAAGATCAAGTATGTGTTTTTGAAGAGTGTCTTCTTTCTTTGTAATATTTGTTTTTACATCACTACTGTGATTGATGGGGAGTGAGTAGGATCTCTTATCTAAGAGTTCTTAGATAGAAGTCACATGGGTAGAGATTAGGTGAAAAAGCTGTAACTTGAAGTTGTTTACTGAGAGTCTTTGAACTAATTCTGTTTAGTGGATTTCCTTCTTGGCTTGGTAGCCCCCAACATAGGTGAGTTTGCACCGAACTGGGTTAACAATTGCTTGTGTCACTTATACTACTGTTCTTTATCTTTTATTCTATTTATATTGTTCAGATATTAGTGTCGTGACATTACCTTCGACATCTCATATCTGATACCAGAATTTCAGTAACGACTAGATAACCTGACTCAGCTGGAGAGAATGACAAGGTACGATGACAATTCTTAGTGACGGCTAGAATACCCGACTCTATGGGGAAAATAAGTCGTTCAATGACGATTCCTAGCAAAGGCTAGAATACCTGACTCGGCTAGGGATATAAACCAAAATAGTTTAGTGATGAATCCCAACAGTGGCTAGAAATACCTAACTATTCTTGGGGGAAAAATGTCTCACGGAGGTACAATGACAATTGTTAGCAACGTCTAGAATACCTGACTCTGCTGAGGAAATATAGAAGTTCAGTGATGATTCCTACCAACAATTGGAAATACCTGAAATCTATTGGGGAGATCAAAATAGTTCAGTGATGATTCTTAGTAATAACTAGAATACCTGACTCTGCTAAGGAGAATGAAAGTTCAACGATGATTCCTAGAAAGGGTTGGAATACTTGAGTCTAGATGGGGGGAGAGATTTCAAAGATGATTCTTAGGTACGACTACAAATATCTGACTCGGCCGAGGAACAAACCTAAAACACGTCTTGTCCGGAAAAAGGAAAATTCAGTGATGATTCTTTGCAACGGCTAAGAATACCTGACTCTAGTAAGGGATAAATGAAAGTATAATGATGATTCTCAATAGCGGATGGAATATCTGACTTTGTAGGGGAGAAAAGAAGTCCAGTGACGATTCGTTAGCAATAGCTAGAATACCTTACTCTACTGGGGAAAATCCCTAACAACTGTTGGAAGGTTCCGATATCTGATGAATCATTCTTGAGCACCAATTGAGGAGTGATTTTCGGAAGATACTTATGATGAAATGTTATGTATGCAAGATGACAATGTATGTTCGGGATTCTGCATGGGATTATGCAAATGAAAGGCTTGCAAGTTATGCCAACTATGATTGGGCTTTGCCAGGGCTTACGCAAATGCAAGGTTTGTAAGTTATGCCAAGTATGATTGGGCTTTGTGGGGGAACGTGGAATGGCTTCCCGACATTTGGAAAACTGAATCCCTGATGTCCAGGCAAGCAATATGTGCGATAGCTGAGGATTTATGCCGGGGAATCTCTTGATTGGGCCAAGTCTAAGGGACTGCGTGGCATTTTTTTAGGTGTACCAAGTATGTTGGACTATGGTTACCTTTAGTTACTTTTGAAAGAGTAATAATTTGATGTTTTCCCTTAAAAGTTTTTTTTAGTAAAAGTTATTTTCTACCAAAAAATTTCCAATGTGATGTCAATTTAAGAAAGGTTACATTTTGCACACAAAGCAGGAAAAACATAAACATTGAGCACATATGAGGGAATTGATTTTATTGATAAAATGGTCCCAAAAGTAGGAGATTTGTACAAGGAGTCAATTCCTAAAAGAGGTGATTGCAAAAAGAAATTGTAAAACTATAATGGCAATGGAATATCTCAGATTTCCACTAGGTTCTAACTTTGCTATAGTCCTTATGTCTTTGCCTGTCCTCAAATCCTGCTTCCAAAGGGGAGTGACTAGATTGACTCGCTGAGGAGTGAAGAAAGATTCTTTGCGGGATGCATCCTATCACTTTTGTGAATCCCTAATTTTTTCCTAGATTGTCCTTTCGGGTTTTTAGTCTATCGGGATACCCATTTTTGCATAAATCTCCCTTTCGGGTTTTCAACTTATCAGGCTCTTTTTTTCCCTAAGCATATTATTTTTTGATTACATCCGCGTTCATTAGGGATGGAAGATATTCACCATCCATATTTGAGAGAATTAAGACTCCTCTAGAGAAAACCTTTCTTACAACATATGGGCCTTCATAGTTCCATGTCCATTTATCCCTTGGATTAGTGTGAATTGGTAGAATCTTCTTCAACACAAGATCTCTGACCTTGAGAATGCAAGGAAAAACCTTCTTATTATGGGCCTTTTTTATGCGCTTTTGGTAAAGCTGGCCATGGCAGATGGATGACAAGCGCTTCTCATCAATGAGGTTTAATTGGTCAAACCAGGCTTGCACCCACTCAGCTTCGTCAAGCTTGACATCGGTCAAAATCTTTAAAGAAGAAATCTCTACTTCGTCGGGTAGGACTGCATCCATGCCATACACTAGAGAAGAAGGGAGTTTCCCCCGTGGAGGTGCGTATTGAGGTACGGTATCCATGTAATGGGTGAACGAGAGCATTTCATGCTAATATTTGTAGGTTTCCACCATTTTCTGTATAATCTTCTTGATGTTCTTGTTAGCTACCTCAACAACGCTATTCATCTTGGGCCTGTACGGCGATGCGTTATGGTGTTCGATTTTGAAGCCTTGGAAAGGCTCTTTCATCATTTAGTTATTGAGGTTAGATCCATTATCCGTAATGATCTTGTTGGGGACCCCATAATGATAAATGATTTCCTTTTTTATAAATCGAGCCACTACTTGTCTTGTGACGTTGGCATAAGAGACTGCTTCCACCCATTTGGTGAAATAGTTTATGGCTACCTGAATAAAATGATGTTCGTTCAAGGCAATTGGCTAAATACGTCCGATCACGTCAATATCCCACATTGCAAAAGACCAAGGAGGTGTTAAGACATTGAGTGGCATTGGTGGCGCATGGATGTTGTCGGCGTATATTTGGCATTTATGGCATGATTAGACATGGCGGTAATAGTCAACCTCCATGGTCATCCAATAATAACTGACCCTCAAGATTTTCTTTACCATGGTGTGTTCATTGGCATGTGTCCCAAAGGACCCCTCGTGGATTTCCATTATGATTTGGTTTGTTTCTTGCTTGTTCACACATCTAAGCAAAACCGAATCATAATTTCTCTTGTATAACACCCCTCCACTTAAGAAGAACTTGGATGACAGCTTCCGAAGATACTTCTTGTTGGTGATTGATGCGTTTTCAGGGTAGTCTTGGCTTTATGAGAACTTCATGATGTCATAGAACCAAGGATGACAGTCACCTTCATCCTCTGCTGCCAAACAATGGGCAGGCTCATCCAAGTAGTCGAGGTGAAAAGTTGGTGCTTCATTTTTCCATTTGAACTAAAACATGGATGATAAAGTTTCCAGGGTATCGGCCACCTGATTTTCCTCCCCCGAGATGTGATTGAATGTAATCTCGTCAAAGTATGGGATCAGTTTTAGAACATGCTCCTTGTAAGGGTTGAGCTTATGATCTCGAGCTTCCCAATCTCCTTTAACTTAGCTAATGACCAAGGCTGAATCTCCGTAGACTTTGAGAATTTTGATTCTAAGATCAATGACAACTTCAATGCCAAAGATACAGGCCTCGTGTTCTGCCATATTTATGGTACATTTGAAACACAACCTTACAATGAAGGGTAAGTGAAAACCAATTGGGGAGGTGATGACTTCCCCAGTACCATTTTCGTGAGCGTTAGAAGCTCCATCAAATACCAAGGTCCATCGGGATCCAGGTTCTAGTCCTTCCTCGGATCCGGGGATGTTTTAATCTCTAATCAGCATGATGTCCTTGTCGGAGAACTCAAAGCGCATAGATTGATAGTCTTCCAAGAGTTGATGTGCAAGATAGTCAGACAATACACTCCCCTTGATAGCCTTTTGAGTGACATGTTGGATGTCTTACTCGGTTAAAGCCATTTTCCAATGGGCTACTCTACCGGTTAGAACAAGCCTCTCAAAGATGTACTTGACGGGGTCCATCTTGGAGATTAACATCATTGTATGAGTGAGCATATATTGTCTTAGGCGTTTGGCATCCCAAGAAAGTGCAGAACAAGTTTTCTCAAGCATTGAATATCTACTCTTGCAATCGGTAAACTTCTTGCTCAAGTAGTATATGACATGTTCTTTCCTACCAGTATCGTCTCATTGGCCGAGGACACATCCCATGGATCCTTCAAGGCTGGTAAGGTACATTATGAATGATCTTCTAGGCACATGAGGCATTAGGATAAGAGGTTCTTGTAAGTACTCCTTTATCTTATCAAAACCGTTTTGGCAATCGTCATTCTAAATGACAGCTTGATCCTTTCGAAGTAGTTTGAAGATTGACTCACAAGTAGCTATAAGGTGAGATATGAATCTAGATATGTAGTTCAATCTACCTAGAAATCCTCAAACTTCCTTCTCGGTTTTAGGTGTAGGCATAACTTGTATGGACTTTACCTTCTCAAGATCTACCTCAATGCCATGTGGGTTGACGATAAAACCTAGTAGTTTGCTAAATCTTACCCCAAACGTGCACCTGTTGGGATTAAGCCTCAACTTGAATTTCCTTAGCCGTTCAAATAGATTTTCCAGATTGATAATATGCTCTTATTTGGTTTAATATTTGGCGATCATATTGTCAATGTAGACCTCGATCTCTCTATGAATCATATCATGAAAGAGTGTGACCATGACTCATTGGTAAGTTACGCCAACGTTCTTTAGTCCTAAGGGCATAACTTTGTAGCAGAAGGTACCCCACGGGGTTATGAAAGTAGTCTTCTGCATGTGTTCTTGAGCCATTCTGATTTGGTTGTAACCGGAGAAGCCGTCCATGAAGGAGAAAACAAAGAATTGAGCGGTGTTGTCCATTAGCACTTCAATATGGGGTAGTGGGAAGTCATCTTTGGGACTTTCTCTATTCAAATCTCTGTAATATACACGCATCCTAACTTTGCCGTCCTTTTAGGGCACAAGCACAATATTGGAAATCCACTGAGGGTAGTTGGAGACTACTAAGAAACCTGTACTGAGCTGTTTTTGCACTTCCTCCTTGATCTTCATAGCCATGTCAGGACGGGTCCTTCTTAGCCTTTGCTTCACGAGAGGGCAATCTTCTCTGAGGGGTAGACGATGGACCATGGTATCAGTATCAAGGTCTGGCATATCTTGGTAAGACCATGCGAGCACATCCATGTAATCTTACAAGAGCTTGACAAACTTTGCCTTTACTTCCTCTTGTAAAGCTGACCCAATTCTGACCTCTTTAGTTTCCTCGTTCATTCCAAGGTTGACCACTTCTACTTATTCCTCGTGCGGTTGTATGACCTTCGACTCTTTCTCGAGTAGTCGTGCTAACTCTTCGGTGAGCTTGCAATCTTCATCACAATCTTTGTCGACGTGATTAATCGGGTCGTCAAAGTCATATGAGACCATAGAAGAGCCATTATTGGTGGTAATCGAGTGTGATATGCATGATTTAGGGTTCATGCCTTTATTTGTATGAAAGGAAGAAAATGATTTGAAAACTTTAATGAAAAAGAAAAAAATATTGCCACTTTATTTTATTTTAGTGAAAAGATAAATGAAAGACAAGGATCACATATTTGAATGCGAAAAGTGGTGATTTTCATTAATTGATAAAATGGGAAATTCAAGGGAGGCCTTACAAATGATTCTCCCATGCGTTGGGCACGACATGGGTTCTTTTATTGAGTAAGGGAAAAATAGAAAACATAGAAATTACTTCTCCAATATTGTTACTTTGGGTAATTCCAATACAGTCCTATTAGTTGCTCTTTTTTCTTCAGTCTTTTGGTCTTCAACTTCCTCATCCTCTTCAAGGGCACAAATATGGTCATCTACAAGGTACCCGATGCTTGAGAAGAAATCTGATAAGGGGAGCACTTGTCTCTTTATAGCTATCGACATTTGCTTCTTCAACTCTTGGGAATTGTATCCCAATCCCGAGTGATCCTTGTTGTTCGGAAGTTCTAGCATCCTTACCGATCCTACAGGGTGTCCACTCTTTATGATAGTCAGAGCATCTCTTAGGGGGGCCATTGGAAATTCAGCAGTTTTCAATTCTTCCCCTATAGGGCCAACCATTTCAACGTTCACAAATTCAAACGATTGAAATGGGATTTCCTTCAACTCCCCATCTCCTTTCATATATTAGAATGACGCCATGTGGCTCACCATGATATCTTCTTCTCCCTCCATAACTACTAGTTTGTTGTTGATAAAAAGTTTTAGCCTTTGATGGAGCGTTGAAGTAAAGGCTCTGGCCGAATGTATGCATGGTCGCCCATGTAAACAACTGTATAATGGGTTTACGTCTATCAAAAATAAGGTAATGAAGAAAGTATGAAGGCCAATTTTGACGGGAAGATTTACTTCACCAATTACTGTTTGCCTCTACCCATCAAATGCCCTTACTACTAGCTCGCTCGACTTCAGCACAAGTCCATCAATAATCAATTTTGCAAGAGAACTTTTGGGCATCACGTTGAGAGAGGAGTCAGTATCCACTAAGACTCTTGATAGCACAATATATATACACTCAATGGATATGTGAACGGCTTTGTTATGGTTCCTTCCTTTAGCGGGGATCTCTTCATCACTAAATCCTAGGCTCAGGCTGATAGCTATGTTATTGATCACTCCCTCAAATTGGCAAACGAAGATCTCTTGCGGCACATGGGCAGTTTTCAGAAATTTGACCAAGGCATCATAGTATGCTTCGGAGCATATAATTAGAGACAACATGGAGATCTTAGATGGAGTTTGGTTGAGCTGGTCAACCACTTTGTAGTCACTTCTCCTTATGATGTGCAAGAATTCGTCTACTTCATTGGCTGGTAGAGTATCCTGCCCATGCTGGGCATTCTCGATTTGTTTGCCTTTGTTTTGGATCGAAGGACCGCTATTGTTAACTGGGAGAGATGTGGGAGAAAATATTCTTCCGCTTCTGGTAACCCCATCAGTACCAACTATGCTCACTATTGGTTCAATATACGTCATAGGCTTCTCTTTCATTTTATGGCCATGGTTATAGACTGCAGAGTCATACACCCACGAAACTAGATTTGTGTCATTATAGGGAAATGACGTTGTAACTGTTATCACCAAAGGAGTAATGAGAGTTACTGAGAGGGTCATCTGAGATAAATTATATGGAATCTGCAAAGGTAGAACTTCATCATACGATATTTCAAGAGTGGATATTTCTTAAATCATGGAATGTGATCTATCAACAGCATCCCTTGGCCATTTAGGTTTTGTATGGTGGTCTTTAAAACATTATTCACAGGTTGTAGTACAAAACGGAAATGCATTACTTTTTATCAACATGTTCTTTATCTGGTTGAGTGGACTTTTCAGCTCATCCACAGAATTTAAAAGTATTCTTCCATTGTGTTAGAACAAGATTTTGATTCTGCAATGTATGTCTAAGTTTTTATAATAACAAAGAATGAAACAATTTGGTACCCTAACAATTTTCTGAAGTGTGCAGGATTCTAAGTTGAAATGACTTTGATAAGTCACCTTCTGATTCTTAAGAAACTACTATTTGGCATCTAAAGTAGTCTAGAAGAGCTGACCCAACACAAAGAGAAATCACATCTAACTCTAAACATAATGCATTTGAGGAGAAATCACCTGAAGAATCTGACTCTGAAGTTCAAGCTATGATGATATGATTTTGAGAACTCTATCTGAAGACTCTATATGAAGGTTGTGCAAAGAGATATCTAAAGACTCAAACTCTGAAGACTCTGATCATACTCACCTCACTCTGACACATGCTCAGAAACACACCATCAGATGTCACCTGGTCAGAAACTTAAGCTGGAAGTATTCAAAATGTAGTACAATCCTTTAAAGGAAACATTTGATTATGCTCATAGTCTGCTATGGAAAGGACAGGGAACTTACTACATTTGTCTCCCACAGCTGGCACAAAACCTTTATTGATTTCCCCCGAATGGTATTATCTCAAGTGCTATATAAGGGCCCCTTCATAACTTGCCAAAGGACATTTTTGACACAACAATTTCATCATACAACTTTTTCATCACTCTTATGAAGAACAACTCACGCTTTGCATACTCTAATTATTTCTTCACCACTGTTGTTGTAAGAAAAAGTTTCCATATAAGAGCTTCTGCTCAATATTGTATGGTTATCTTTCACTGTTCTTAAATTGTGTATATACTACTTATCTAGAAGCATTTAGTGAAACACTTTGTAATTATTGTAATTGTTTTTGATTCCTCAAGTGACTTTTTTAGGTCTATAGACTTGAGAGGGATAAAAGGTTGTTGAACCCTTAGACGAACTTTACAATCTCTTGAGATTAGTGGATTAAGTCCTTGTTGAAGGCGAAATTACCTTGGCCATGTGGACTGGAGTAACTTTGATTTTCAAGAGAACCAGAATAGATCGTCTGTGTTGTTATTATTTCTTCTCTGCGTGTGTTATTGCGAAAATATTTTAATTCCTGTGAAAACAATTCTAACCCCCCTTTCTAGTTTTTCTCCACCTTCAATTGGTATCAGAGCTCCGACTATGTTATTGATTTTTGAATCAAACCCTTAACCGTGTAAAGAGACCCAGGGTGAGAAAATCTTCATGGCCAACATAAATGAAAGAGATAGCTACAACGTGAAACCTCCAGTTTTTGATGGAGAAAATTTTGACTACTGGAAGGACAAAATTGATAGTCTCTTCCTAGGTTATGATGTTGATCTCTGGGATATGGTTACAAATGGTTATGAGCTACCCATCATTGTAATTGGTATTCCTATTCCAAGAATCAGAATGAGCGACGATCAAAAGCGTGATTTCAAGAATCACCATAAAGCTGGAACCATTATGTTAAACATTATTTCCTACAATGAGTACGAGAAGATAACCAACAGGGAAACAACCAAAGATATTTTTGACTCCTTGAAAATGATGCATGAAGGCAACGACCAAGTTAAAGAAACTAAGGCTCTGGCCTTAATCCAGAAGTATGAATCCTTCAGAAGATGATAAAGTTGTGGAAGTGATGTTCTCAAAGTTCCAAACCTTGGTTACAAGACTCAAGGTTCTGGACAAAGGATATACTACAACAGATCACATCAAGAAGATAATCAGAAGTCTTCCCAAGAAGTGGATACCTATGGTTACTGCTCTGAAGCTATCCAAGGATCATAACATCATAAGTCTTGAAGAACTTATCAGCTCTCTCAAAAGTCATGAAATAGATTTAGAAGAAGATGAACCTCAGAAGAAGAGAAAATATGTTGCTCTAAAGTCAAGACCAGAAAGAAGAAAGCCAGAAAGGAACAAAGCCTTTCAAGTTGAAGAGGAAGAAGCTGATGACTCTGAGAATGAAGATTCTGATGATGAAGAAGAATTATCTCTTTTTTCCAGAAGAATCAAATAGCTCTGGATAAAGATACATATCAACTTCAGAAGGCCCAAACAAAAGGCAGACCGTCCAGATTCAACCTCCAGAGGTAGACCTAACAAGGAAGTAACGTGTTATGAATGCAAAGAGCCTGAACACTACATAAATGACTAGCCAAAGCTAAAGAAGGATGGCTCCAGAAAGTACAGCTTCAAGAAGAACTCATTTAAAGCAAAGAAGAAAGGATTCATGGAAACATGGGACGACTCTGAATCTGAAGCAAAGAAGAAAGCATTCATGGCCACTACCTCTGGAAGTTCATATGAAAAAGAGGTATTCTCTGACTTTTCGCGTTCTGATCTTGAATCCTGTTTGTTAGAATCTCCGAGCTTGTATCAGAAGCTTCGACAGAAATTCAAGAATCTGAAAAAGGTTCATGAAGAGACTGTTGAAGAGTATGACAAGCTTGAGAAATAAGTTTCTGAACTCAAAGAAAATAATTTAATTCTTGAAAGAGAAAAAGATTTTTTAACTAAGAAATGTTCAAAACTTGAGGAAACTCTTTTTAAAGCTCCACCTACTTCTGACACTATCATATACAAATGTGATAAACCCTTTCAGAAATTTCTGAATAACAAACTAGATAGAAGCAGAATAGCTTATATGATCTATGATGTAAGTCATAATAGAAAAAGAGGAATTGGTTATGACTCTGATGACGATGATCATAAACCTTCTATATAAAATAAACCAAAATCTATTTTTTCTTACCATTATACACCGGTACAGACACAAAAGTTCGGTAACGTTAGAAAACCCAAAGTTTTCAGAAACTCTGGAAAAACTAATCCTAAAGGACCCAAAATATTCTAGGTACCAAAAGATAAAATAGTGCACCTTGTAGATATCCTATGCAGCAGAGTTAAAACACCAGTCATGGTACCTGGACTATGGATGCTCGCGACACATGACGGGAAGAAATCATATGTTCCAAGACCTAGAACTTAAATATGCTGGTTTCGTAGGCTTTGGAGGAAATCAGAAAGGAAGAATGAGAGGATCTGGAACAGTTGGTAACAAATCTCTTCCCTATATTTCTTATGTTCTTTATGTTGAGGGACTAATGCATAAATTGTTATCCATAAGTCAATTAAGTAATAACGGTTATGATATTATCTTTAATAAAAAAATGTGCAAGGCTGTCAATCAGAAAAACGGCACAGTCCTTTTCTCTGGAAAGAGGAAGAACAACATTATAAAATAAAACTTTCAGATTTGAAAAACCAAAACGTGAAATGCTTGATGTCTGTTAATGAAGAGAAATGAGTGTGGTATAGACGCTTGGGTCACATTAGCTTGAGGAGGATTTCTCAGCTAAATAAAGTGAGTTAGTCAGAGGCTTGCCTAAGCTGAAGTTTTCTTCAGATGCTCATTGTGAAGCATGTCAGAAAGGGAAGTTTTCTAAAACTACTTTCAAAACAAAAAATGTTGTTTCCACCTCCAGACCTCTGGAACTTCTACACATTGATCTGTTTGGACCTGTTACGACAATGTCAGTCAAGGGTAATAAGTATGAACTTGTCATTATTGATGACTACAGTCATTGGACATGGGTGAAATTCTTAAGGCACAAGAATGAGTCACAGTTTGTGTTCACCAGTTTTTGTTAAAAAGTGCAAAAAATGAATATGACTCTAAGATTATCAGTGTCAAAAGTGATCATGGTGGAGAATTTGAAAAAAAAACTTTTTGAAGAACTTTTTGACTCTAATGGAATATCCCATGATTTCTCCTGTCCTAGAACTCCACAACAAAATGGAGTTGTAGAAAGGAAGAATAAGACTCTCTAAGAAATGGCCAGAACCATGATCAATGAGACTAATATGGCTAAGCACTTCTAGGCAGAAGCTGTCAATACAACATGTTACATTCAGAATATAATCTTTATCAGACCTATTTTGGAGAAGACTCCTTATGAGCTGTGCAAGGGAGAAAAACCAAACATTGCTTATTTTCATCCTTTTCGACACTCTTGTTTTATTTTGAACACTAAAGACAATCTGAATAAGTTTGACTCTAAGGCACAAAAGTGTATTATGCTAGGATACTCAAAACGTTCTAAAGGATATCAAATATACAATACAAAAACAAAAACTACGGAGGAATCAATTCATGTCATATTTGATAACAAGATTGACTCTGAAAAGTCTAAGCTAGTTGAGAAATTTACAGATTTGGAGATCACACTTGCAGGCTCTGGAGAAAAGACCAAATGTTCTGAAGAAGCAGAAAGAGGAACTTCAGAAGCACATGAACTCAAAATCAATCAAAAAAGACAAAGAAATAGGGAGAATGTTTATGAAGAACTGATTTTGGGAAACAAGGAAGAACCTGTTAGAACAAGATCAACATTCAAAGATTCTGAAGAAACACTTATGGGACTAGTATCTCTGATAGAGCCAACATCCTGTGAAGAATATCTTCAAGATAAAGAATGGATTCTGGCAATGAAATAAGAACTTGATCATTTTCCAGAAATGATGTTTGGGATCTTTTACCAAGACCCAAGGGAACCCATA